>NC_136802.1:22677936-22744846 GCF_951216825.1 Electrona antarctica | reverse complement strand
CAGCTATGTCCAAAAGTCTTGCTTTTCACTTTCACTGAAGAAAGAAAAAGAAGAAAGAATAGCAGATAATCCCATTTTTGGTAGTTTCGTTTTGTTTGACGTAGCATTAATTTACAAGACAAAACTTGAAATATGGAGAGAATGTTTATGCCCGTCAACGAGGACCCGTCCTGTCACGTCCCGTTAGGGAAATGCTAGACCCGCTTCCAATTATTCCATTCCCTTTAGCCTGATTTATTCACTGTCGTATGTATGCTGGAGTATAAATTGTTTAGATTCCTTTTTTCCACTTTAGAGTAGCCAATTATGTTACCCTTTTTTTGTTGTGGCCAATCAACCCTAGCCACATATTTCTGTGACTGCCACTGCAGTTGTACCCTGCTGGCTGGCTCACCTGCCAGTGAGGAGCCTTCACCAGGTCTCCCATTCAACATTCCCTGGCCTGCTGACAGGCGCCGCACCAGCCCACAAAGATGGGCCTCCCTGTCTGGCTTCCCTCTCTCCTGAACGCAGCCTCCTGATTCCTGAACACGGCTGTGTGGTCAGCCAATCCAGACGCACCGCGGTGGATTCAAACCGTCCACGGTGGTGGACATGTATACTTTAGCCCTGTGCCACACAAGCTTTGGTTACAATGCATCTGGATAAACTCAACATTCTCCTCAGATTCCACCAAAACTACCACAGCGGCTGATTCTGGCAGTGGAGGTTCGTCTGTGAGAGACATAATGGGTTGCACTCGGAAACACACTGAGGATCTGCCCCAACTTTTAAAGCTCATTTCAATGGTTGTCAATTAATCCATATAAATGTGATTACCCGTTTTGTTAAACAAATATGAAACAAAAACGAATACTGCCTAGAGCACAGTTTCCCAAACAGTGGGTGCGTGCACTGTCTAAGTAGACCCATTTGTGGACCATTTTTTATGGGTCATGACATGTTAAATAAATCTATTAATCTTAAAAACAAACAAATCTAAGAAATCACATGAATAAAAAATAGCCAATCTACAAGCTCTATGGCCTAGAGAGACAAGCTGCAACTATGGCATTATGTAATGACGTCCTCCTCCATTATTCAGACACAGTGGTCAGCTTGCATTGATTGGTCAGATCTCTGCTGTTGGGGAGAAATTAAAATTGAAACTCCAAAAAGTTAATTTTTCAGTTTCACTTTATATTGTCAATTACTTGCATGAGAGGGGGAGAGGTGGTAGAGTTAACTTCTTTAGCACTGCAGTTAAGGTTTTGTCCGAAGCGCTTAATACTTTTAATTTGTTCAATATTTGTTTAACGAACACAAACACACCATTTATGGGGGGAAAAAAACACCTAAAAAACGGAGTTAGGTGGTTTCTTCACACAGTGCAAATAAAGGCTGGATGATAAAACACTGTATTCTGATCATGCATTCATAAAGCACGTGAGAGACCCATGAAATATACATCAAACTCCTCATGAATATTGATCGGTATTCGTCAGTCGACTGACCGAGCACAATCTGTGTTGGTGTTTTCAACTGCTAATTAACTTAGGCTTGTTAACTCCTCTCCCCCTCAGGGTGCGTTTGGTCTTTTTATAGAGCAGAACTCCAGTTTGTTTACAACCACCTCATATATCGGATGTTTATATGTCAGTTTATATTGACCAGTACAACAGTAGTAGACTGTGGTTGTACTGGTCAGCTCCCAGTACAACAGTAGAAGACTGTGGTTGTACTAGTCAGCTCCCAGTACAACAGTAGTAGACTGTGGTTGTACTGGTCAGCTCCCAGTACAACAGTAGAAGACTGTGGTTGTACTAGACAGCTCCCAGTACAACAGTAGTAGACTGTGGTTGTACTAGTCAGCTCCCAGTACAACAGTAGTAGACTGTGGTTGTACTAGTCAGCTCACAGTACAACAGTAGAAGACTGCAGTTGTACTGGTCAGCTCCCAGTACAACAGTAGAAGACTGTGGTTGTACTGGTCAGCTCCCAGTACAACAGTAGAAGACTGTGGTTGTACTGGTCAGCTCCCAGTACAACAGTAGAAGACTGTGGTTGTACTGGTCAGCTCAGAGTACGACAGTAGAAGACTGTGGTTGTACTGGTCAGCTCCGAGTAAGACAGTAGAAGACTGTGGTTGTACTGGTCAGCTCCCAGTACAACAGTAGAAGACTGTGGTTGTACTGGTCAGCTCCGAGTACGACAGTAGAAGACTGTGGTTGTACTGGTCAGCTCCCAGTACAACAGTAGAAGACTGTGGTTGTACTGGTCAGCTCCGAGTACAACAGTAGAAGACTGTGGTTGTACAACTACAGTCTTACTTCATCAGTGTTTAATCCATTAAGACCTGAGGTTCCGATTCTACAAATGTCTTCTACATTTTTATTTTTTAAACCTATGTTGAAAAACCCCAGTTAGAACCCCAGAAGCAAAGGTTTGCGCGCGTGCGCACACGCACACGCACAAGCACACGCACAAACACACACAGCTAAGACTTCAAACAAGAAGCAAACAGTAAACCGCAGAGACGTTTATAGAAAAAAAGAAACATCTTTATTTAATCATACTTTTCCATCCCCTCATCCATCGTTTTCTCTCCACCACTCACATCTGAGCGACAGAACATTTCATTGAGACAATAGCTTTGTCCTCATTTCATATAAAAACCTGAATTATGTACACCACATTTTTATATTTACACTATTTTACATTTATTACAATCAACACACAGCTCTGCTTATGACATCACTGCCATGACCTCACACACATGGGCTCTTAAGCCCGACTTATACTTGCAATAACCGAAAATAAGCTGACCTACAAGCTCACAAATAGCTGCGCAATGAAGCTTGTAGGTTGGCTAATTGTCAAATAGAATGAAGAAAATGTCAGCACTCAATATATGTCCTTTTTTCACATGATTCTATTTACGTTGACGATGTTGTCTGCTCGTCAGAGGTAAATAAAATCATGTGAAAAAAGGACATAGAGTGCTGGCATTTTCTTCATTCTATTATGCATCATCAAGCTTTGCACCTATAAGAATTTGTTCTCTAACCTGGAGTGTTGCGGGTTGTCTGCCTCGGCAGTACTCTTCTCTTCTCTGGCTAATCGTCAAGAAAAGGCCCTCCTCTTCCGGGCGCCTATGTTTTCTTTTCCACTAACAACAATGTGTACACGTTCCGAATGCCCCTGCCGACAGATTCAGCAGCGCAGCTCGGAATCTGTTCTTGAGAAGTATAAATCAGGCTTTAGACTTCCTTCACTTCCTGGTTCAGACGTTCATTGCTAGGCGGACCGTCCGCTCACTGGCTGAAGTTGTTAGTTTGCTGCCCAGGAATGGCAGCATATTGAAAATTCACTAAGCAAGTGTTCTTTGGAAGGGGGGAGGGGCTTTCACATTGGTGTCTAATGGCTCTTTTCAACTATGAAGTGTAACCCAGACCCTTCCATAACCTGTGAGGTTCTGTGATGGTTATATTTTTATGTGCACGTTTTGTTTAATAATAATAATTTTAAAAAAAAGAACTCTGGGTTAGTGCCACCTCCTGAGCGACACCCAAATTAGGTTCTGAGAACCTTATCACAAACAGAGCCGTATGGAAACGAATCCAGAACCTGTGAAATACGTTACACGGCACCGTTCTCGCGGTCGAAAAGAGCCATGTGTTCAATTTATTAATCAGCACTCTCCTCTTGCTTTGGAACGTGATCGTTTCCAGATTTCAAGCCTCGCTTGGAGTAGAACAAGGCCGCAGCGAGTTCAAAGACATAATCTGCAGTCATTCATGCTTCCAGAATACCAGAACAGGACATTCTATGCTTCATAGAACCTCTCATATCTGATGTTAAATAGAAGGTTGGAGCCTTCAGTCCATCCCCGTCTTGTGGTCCAGCTGGCATACAGTAGCAGCGAGGTTCACATGTTAAACACACTGTAGAGTCAACATATTCTACATATGATACAAAGTGGACAGAGCACTCACTCTGGAGACAATGTTCAGAGTCAGACGAGTTGGGCAATGTTGCAGGCAAGGAAAGGTTTAAGGAGGTTGATGATGCCCAACAATGAAGATGGTTCATGATGAGTTTATAACAATAGCTGAATGGGTAGAGAGGCCGTTTGGGAAACAGAAGGTCACAGGATTGCCCCCTCTTCCGGACCACCCAGTTTGCGTCCCTGGGCAAAACACTGCTCCCCAGAGCTGTGTTAACAGCACTTCTACACTTCTCCTAATAGCAAGGACAAATTTCTGAAGTCACTGAACCCTTATCTTCTTCCTGTGAGCAGGTTGATGCCTTGCATGGTTTCCTCTACACTGTCGGTGTGTGAATGTGAAATACATTGTAAGGAAGGCGCTATCAAAATGCAGTCCATTTACAAATGTCACGTACGTGCAAATGTACAGTGACAGAAAATACCCCCAAAGGATCGTGGTCAAAATTATCTATTATTTATAAATTATCATTACAATGTGTGAGCAAAACATAATGTAAAATAGCCTAAGTACAATACGTATTTCAACCCCCCACTACCTGTTTCACTACAACCTCACACCCAAAATCTGCAAAACAAGCATGATCAATCGTCATCTTCATTGATAAGTGAGTGACAATATTTAAGGACATCAATGTTCAACCCTCCAGCACACCCACACACGCTGATGCAACATTTCCCAACTACGCCACATCCACAAGGTACCCACGTGCCACGACCGACTCAAGCGGTGCCGTTCCTCCTCATTGGTTCAGCAGCGAGAGGAAGGAAAAAGTCCAGCTTTCATTGGCACCAATCACATTCAGGCTTCAGAGGCCAATTCCTTAAGCCTTCATCACCATCATCGTCGTCGTCGTCAGTCACAAAAATAACTGTCCCTGTGTTTGTCTGTCCGTCCACATTCGGTCGGTTCGAACGATCCATTCATTGATTGGTTGGGAGTCCAAGCGTCCATCATTGACCGTGTTCTGTACATACATACATCCATCTGTCCGTCCGTCGGGGCTGTGTCTCCATCCATTTGTCTCTTGACCGTACAGCATATGCTCGAGTTACGTCCCACTCACACTTCGTAGCACAACGGTGCCAGCCGTGCGACAAAGTACGAACTGGGCTTTACATTTAATTAGTCCAGGTAAACATTCACTTCGCTTCAAAATGGCGTCTAGTAACTGAAACCCGTGTCGTGTCTGTCCTCTCGTTGGTTCCAGTCACTGAGGACAAGTTGCAACATTCATGTGTGTCTGTCTCTCTATTTCAGTGGGTTTCAAACGTAAAAAATATTTTTTAAATGTCAAGGACCCCCACAACTCTGAGATTGTACAAATGTACATTTTGTAAACTCTCAGAGTTACGGACCTGTAAGGCTCCATTCGGGGCCGACGGTCCCCCCTGGACCCCACTTTGAGAACCACCGCTCTACTTAGATCCAGCCATGAGACTTTGGTCAGAAGCAAGGTGTGTGTGTGCGCACGCGCGTGCGCGCGCGCCAGTGTATTCCTCCAGTTTAAAATCTAAGTAGTGTAAAGGCCAATTCATACAGTTATAGGTGATGAGGCGAGTATGAATAGGCCTTTAGGCATTCATCTCGTCACTTCCTCTTCATCCGCAGGGTGATGACATCATCATCACGTCCTGTCACTCGGGTGCCGTCTTGCTGTCGTCCTCGTCCAGGTCAAAGTCCAGCACCAGCAGTTTGGTCTCCTCAGTTCCGTTCCTGCTCCCGGCCGCGCACACCAGCCTAGTGTCGGACGCTCTGATTCGCCACACCACACCGCCTGAGGCGAGGAAAGAAGACGTGATTGGTCAGTGGTGGAAAGTAACTAAGTACAAGTGCTGTACTTAAGTACAATTTTGAGGTATTTGTACTCGAGTATTTCCAATACTTTTACTTCTAGTCCACTACATCTCAGATCCAAATACTGTCTACATCTATTTGACAGCTTTAGTTACTAGTAACTTTGAAAATGTGGATTATTATTACAAAACATACTGTAACCACTTCTGCTGTAGACCTGCTATTTTCAAAATATAGTCAGACCGTAGGACGTGTGGAAACGTCATATGAAATACAACCGATGGATCCAGAGGACGTGTATACCAGTCCTAGCCAACGGCGTCAACTTCGGGAGTGCCTGAGGGCTTGGGCACCCACTGAAAAAATAATAAGCCACTGAGATTGGGGGGGGGGGGCTGTCTGGGGGGCGGGGCGGGGGTCACCCACTGCCGTTATAGGAACCTTCCGCCACTGGCGCTTTTTCATTTAAAAACAAAAAATCTGAAATTATTCTCATTTTTTTTGGGTTGGCCTCTCCTTCTGCACCATACTCCTTGCTGTTTGCGCATGCGCGCTGCCGTTCACTTGCTTGTTTACGGCTCAGAAAGAATGGCTCGTCTCTCCTAATCTAGGGAGCTCTCCATGGTTTTGACCAGACGGGCATACTTCTGTCTTCATTTCTGACTTCAACATGCCTCTCGTTTAGAATATTAATGCTTCTAGAGAGACTTTATCGTAATCATCGCAAGGTAAGCAAGCAACATTATGCATCCCGGAACGGAAGGGGGGGGGCTTTCAGAGTAAAAGCTACCATATCTGCCCGGCACCCCGAGCTCCTATTTTGAAAGAAATCACGGCGCTCATTGTGTTAAACATTTGAAAACTTTAAATGAGACATTCTGCATAATGGCTGAATCTCGGTTGTTTTTTTCCACAGTGTTGTTTTTTTAGTGAGACATGCTGTTTTTAAAGTCTGATAACTCTTGAACGCATCATGCTCTAAATGGAACAAAATCTTTCCCCGTGAACACGTGTCTACCAACGGCCGGGGGAGCGATAGGAATAACCGCTAAATGCAACATGTTTCGAAAAGGTAAGTTATCACTAAAAAGGCTGGCATGGGGGCATGTCTGTCCACAACAATGGGTAGCCTACTACTACTACTACTACTACTACTACAAACTAATCAATATCACGATATTGGGAGGACGATACAATATATATATATGCCTAAATGTAATGTTATCCTTTGACGTGTTCATACCGGATCCTCGGCTCTGAAGAGCCACCACGTCTCTGAGCCACGCCCCCGTCTTCAGGTCCCACAGTTTGACCGTCCCGTCGTCAGAACTGGACAGCACCAGGCCTCTGCAGAACTGAAGGCACGTCACCGCCGACTGGTGCTTGTTGGGACCTGAGAGGGAAAGCAGACCATAAGAGTTAACTCATTGACCGCCAACAGCCCCATCTAGTGGTGGCTCAGAGCGCCAGCGTATATATGTTTTTCACTGCTACAGGAGTGTTATGAGCACATATAGGACACAATTGATCATCGTAATCAATTAAAATAGGTATTGGAAAACAGGCGTCAAACTGACCCCTAAAAGGTCAGGTAGGTAGGAGACTTAATACATATCTTCATTTCAGATTTTGATCTCTTGCCAAACGCCACACTGTCAAATCATTGGTTGTTCTTTGAAAGATCAATGCAAGTAGAGTCTAATTGCATCCTCAACAAACGCATCAAGGAGTGCAAACAGTGCTGATCTGAATCTGTCACGGTGTTCGCATCTCAAGCAGCAGCTTTAAAACCGTCACCATGTTCAAAAACAAACATCTTCTCATGTTCAATTAAAATAGTTTCTACTTTGCGGCATGTTTTGTCGTTTTGTGTTTCTTTGTCTGTTGGAAAGCTTGGGGGGGCATTGGGAATTGAATGTTAACACTTGAGCTGTTAGGATGTTTGCACTGTGAATAAATACAATACAGAAAATAAAATCAAATAATTACTGCTGGGCCGCTAACGTGCTGCGTTAACACGAGACTCTTATCGCGCGATAAAAACAATATCGCCGTTAATCTATTCTCAAAGTTGGGTCTGGGAGCTGGGTCTCACTCTGCACAGAGCCTCTGGTTCTGCAGCGGCCAGGAGGCGGTGTGTGTGTGTGTGTGTGTGTGTGTGTGTGTGTGTGTGTGTGTGTGTGTGAGAGAGGAGGTGGTCCAGGCGGAGCACTGCGACTGCACGGAGACAGTGCACTCTGTGTAGTCTGTGAGAGGGATGGTAAACAGTCAGCAACACGTTAAATTTCTACTTCTACTAAAGAAAGAGGCATCGATGGATCCATAAGTCCATATCCATAAATTCTGGGACATACATTGCGCAAAATACTGTTAAACATGACGGCGGCAGCCTGCTGCATCCTCCTAGCTGTTGTGTGCTAAGCTAAATTATCATACATGCATCACAACCACGGAACCACAAGACCGCTTTGACCAGGGTTGCGACTGTGAGAGGGAAACAAGCAACCAGGTCTATGAAAATGTTTACAGGCCAGATCAAGTCAGATCAAGCCCACCACTAAAAAGAATACTTCTGAAGATTTTTCAAGGCCATATTTATCCTCTCTCTCTCTCTCTCTCTCTCTCTCTCTCAGAGGACTGTGGTCTATAGTGTTACACTGCTGAATAGGCAACAACACAAGGTGCCACTATCTGACCTACATACATAGTGTACAGAAAGTATACACAATACACCAGTGGTGGACAGTAACATGGAACAGTAGCATGTACTCAAGTACTGCACTTAAGTACAATTTTGAGGTTTTTGTACTTTACTGGAGTATTTCCAGTTTTCAATACTTTTACTTCTACTTCACTACATCTCAGAGACAAATATTGTACTTTTACTCCACAATTATTTGAAAACTTTAGTTACTAGTTACTTTGTAGATATAGATTAGTATTACAAAACTTAACCACTTCAGCACTCAATATACTTTTCGGCCATTTGAAAATAGCAGGTCTACAAGCTCACAATGCATTGCATCGACCTGCTATTTTCAAAATATATATATATATTTTTATACATTTGAAAACTTGAAATGGGACATTCTACCGGTACTTCTACCATGGTGCTTTAAGTACATTTTGATGCCAATACTTTTGTACTTTTACTCAAGTACATTTTGATGGATAGAATCACAGTAGGCCGACAGGAAAAATGAAGAGAGCGATGGGGGGTGACATGCAGCAAAGGCCGTCGGGACCGGGAGTCGAACCCGCGGCACACTGCCAGACCGGACCACCAGCCAAGGTGCCCGGACCGCTGAGTCACGGCCCAGGCTGAATTCCGGACTTTTACTTGCAACATTGCAGTATTGATACTTTTACTTAAGCAAAGAATGTGAGAACTTTTTCCACCACTGCACAATACACACACACACACACACATCTAATCTATTTATCAGCCTCTTTTCTTGACCCTCATACACACTCTCTCTCTCCTGTCTGACCTTGCAGTGTGTGTGTGTGTGTGTGTGTGTGTGTGTGTGTGTGTGTGTGTGTGTGTGTGTGTGTGTGTGTGTGTGTGTGTGTGTGTGTGTGCACCTTGCAGTGTGTGTAGACATTCTCCCGTGGTGATGTTCCAGACCCGTACGGTGGAGTCTGCGTTCCCAGACACCAGGATGTTGTCACGCAGCTCCATGCCGCTCGTCAGTGATTGGTGGCCGGTCAGCGTGTGGACACACCCACCTGGACAGATAGAAAGTGATCAGGGAAGTCAATCTTTCTCACAGTGGTATATTACGCTGCAATTATACACTATAGACATGGTTCCCAAACTGGGGTCCGGGGACCCCCAGGGGTCCTTGAGGGAGTTCCAGGGGGTCCCCAGCTAAATGATAGTTAGGAACCAAATGGACCCTTATGGGTTTGTACCTCAGAGAGTGTACAAATGGAACCAAATGGGTTAGGGTCCATTTGGTTCCATTTGTACACTCTCAGAGTTAAATTAACATTGATTTTACAATATAAATTGGGGTCCCAGAGATAGAAATGCTATTAAATGGGGGTCCGTAGACTAATATGCATGTCAAACTGGGGGTCCTTGAAATTAAACGGGTGAAGAATCACTGCTAGAGCCGTAAAAATGTTCTCTTATGGGGGTCCCTGGCATATCTCTTCAAATTAGGCTAATTAGTGTCAATTTGGGGGTCCTTGATGTGAAAAAGTTTGGGAACCAAATCTCAAGACTGAAAATGAAATGATGTTTTAGGTATGATCCTTCTAAACCCATTGTTTGCTTCTAAACTTGTATTCTATTGCTAGTTTGACCACTTCAAAAACTCTTTCCTCTTAAAATAACTAATGACCAAAAATAGCCGATCTACAAGCTCACAAAACATCGCAGCGCAACGTGTTGTGAGCTTGTAGATCCACTATTTTCGGTGGGCAGCATGCTTTCACAGAAGGCTTCTATGGAATCCAAATGACTGAAATCAGTCGTGGTGACTGAGAACTTCAATCCATGACTATAGAAAAGGATTTTACATCTATTCTGTGCATCGTTGCTGTCGGGCAGAAACCTTTTTTTAATAAATTTGAAAACTTGTGAAATGAGACATAATTGGTACTTTTACTTTTGTACTCCACGTATATTTTGATACCAACACTTTTGTATTTTTACTCAAGTAATTTTTGTCTTCATTCTGGACTATAGCCTAGTATTATGAGTGCAGGTTGAAGTTGTGTGTGTGTATGTGTATGTGTATGTGTATGTGTATGTGTATGTGTATGTGTGTGTGTGTGTGTCACATACCTGTTTCTGCATCCCACACTCGTATGGAGGTATCCAAAGACCCACTGACAACATACACACCATCAAACTACAGAGAGAGAGAGAGAGAGAGAGAGAGAGAGAGATTAAAGTCTGAAATGTATTTGTGATAATAATTCACTGAGGTATAGCCTGTGACTGCTTATTTATTGACTTCACCTTGTGTGTGTGTGTGTGTGTGTGTGTGTGTGTGTGTGTGTGTGTGTGTGTGTGTGTGTGTGTGTGCTGTGTCTTTGACTTGTACATGGACCAGGCATTCCAAGACAAACATTCCAAGTACCAACCATTACTTGGAAGTATAACAAACCTGGGGTATCGCTGTACTGTATTTGCCATACTGATATTCGGAAGCCTGGGCCATGTGCACAAGTTGACCATGAGTGGCCTAAGAATAGCTGGCATGACAAAGAGCAAAGCCAAACAACTTGCCAAATACTGTTCCGTTTCATCTGTTATAGGCAGTTTGTCTGTGTGGAGGAGGAGGTGCCATGTGTATCCATAAGTGAACATGAACTGTCAACCCCGTTATATTTTTTCCTTGTAAAAATGTATTGTAATTTGTGGAATCAAATAAAGAACTAAAATGTGCGTGCGTACCTGCAGCGAGTACACTCTGTTGGTGTGTCCTTGCAGTGTGTGTAGACATCGCTCCGTGTCGGGGTCCCAGACCTTGACCACGTAGTCATAACCGCCCGAAACGACGCGCCGCCCGTCGTACTGGACGCAGCGCACGGCGGCCACGTGGCCCGTCAGCACGCCCACACACTCCCCCGTACCGGTGTCCCAAACCCGCAGTGTCGAGTCCCGAGAACCGCTGACCACCCTGGACACACAGCACAGTAGAGAGAGTCAGTGGAAACACAGATTTGTGTGTGTGTGTGTGTGTGTGTGTGTGTGTGTGTGTGTGTGTGTGTGTGTGTGTGTGGTCCATTTTCCACCACAAATCAAAGCATCAACCGATATGAATGATGTTAATTATTTCACGTGAAATAGTTTCCCGCTCATTTCCGCATTGTTTATTCGATTGATTGATTGATTTGGCCATTATGTTAAAAGAGAGAAATACAAGTACAATGCATTCGCTGATTAAGTAAGCTGATTAACAACATATTGAAAGCTCACAACGCGTGACACATTGTGAGTTTGTAAATTGGCAATTTTCACAATTTTATATTATTCAAGTACAACTCAGGCTTTAGTTAGGGTTAAAAAAAAATCACACCCGTCTGAAGTGAGTGGTGCAACTCCGTGTGGGGGTCCCCGGAAGTTCCAGACCCCCAGTATTATGAGTGCAGGTTCAAGTTGTGTGTGTGTGTGTGTGTGTGTGTGTGTGTGTGTGTGTGTGTGTGTATGTGTGTGTTAGACTGCGCAACAGTGACACTTTGTCGAAACCAACCAAACGCTATTTTGTGCTCAGACAGATGGACCCAGCCAGGCACCCAGGGACAAACATAGCTGTCTATAGGAGTGGTTGCACCACTCAAAAGTGTATTTCCAAGAGGGGGGTCCTTGATTGGTTGATTAGTAAAAAATGTAAACACACACACAAAAAAATATGTATTAAGTAATTGTGTGTGTGTCCTACCTATTGCCGTGCAGGTGCATGCAGCGCACGGTGGATGTGTGTCCATACAGCGTGTGCACACACTCGCCGCTCTCTGCGTCCCACACGCGCAGCGTCCGGTCCGTGGAGCCGCTGATGACCGTGGCGCCCGCCATTTGACTGCACCACACCCCTCCGGTGTGTCCCGTCAACGTGCGCAAACACTGAGGAACACACACACACACACACACTGTGTTATTGATACAAGGCCTGGGACTCGATTAAAAAAAAAACATTAATCTATTTGACTAGAGGCTTTGTAATTAATCAAAATCAATCACATGTTTAATCGCTAATTCATATTTAACCTTTTATTTTTTATTAAAAAAAGGTATTTTGGTATACGAGTGAATCAATGAGTGTGCAAATCGGTCTGATTGGCTTCTTCTCCCATTGCGTGCACTGGGGTTAAAGGGTTTGTTGCCTATTGGTTGGTGCACCTGAAACTCGTCCAGTGAGAACAAAAATAGCAGATCTGCAAGCTCACAACTCATGGCATCTTTGACAAATACTAAAACTGAGCAAAACTGTTTTCAGATTTTTATATTTCAGTTCACTAAAATTGTTTTCCAATTCTAGTTTTGGTTAGGGTGCGCCCTATGGCTTGCTATGGAATGTCTCCTATCCATACTGCCAGCAACCCCGCACCCTTCTATCCAACGTTCCCCAGGCTTTCTTTCTGTCTGAGAAAGCAAGCCTGTGGTCCCAGGTTACCCAAACACTGTGGGCGAAACATGTCTGTTTTGACTGACTAATAAAAACACGCTGGATGTATGCGCGCACGCGCACACGCACACGCACACGCACACACACACACAGCTATGGAATAAGGCCCCCAAAAATGGCAGTACAGAAATGTGCAGCATTATTATACTGCGATAGAACGTGCAACACACACACACGCATGTCTTGCTGACTCAGGCAGAGTGCGTGTGTGTGTGTGCGAGAGAGGTGAAGGAATTTGTATTTTTACTTTGATACTGCTGACTACTGCATTCCGAAGACAGATACATGGGGAGGACTGTGTGTGTGTGTGTGTGTGTGTGTGAGAGAGAGAGAATAGACAAGAGACAGTGTGTGTGTAGGTTAAGGCAACTTGTGTTATAGTACATATAGAATTCAGCCAATGTGTGCATACTGCGTACATACAGTATGTTACATAATGTGTACAGTATGCGAACATGTTATATCATTATAGATGACAAAGTCCAATATTTGAGTCAATATCTGTCTTCCGTTCACAGAGAGAGAGAACGAAAGGAGAAAGACCTTTGACCTTAGAGGTGTTGCTGTAGTGGTTACCAAGGCAATGGGGGTAAACAACACTGCCTGGGAAGCTTATGTAAACATTTGTGAGATTTCTGATAAAGGGGGAGGAGAGCAGGATGGAATGACAGATGGAGGGAGGGGGAGAGGGAGGGAGGGAGAGAGAGAGAGAGAGGAATGGAGTGATAAATGAAGGGAGAGTATAGATTTTTTTTGACGATCCCACAATTTTGTAACAAATACCCTGGTGCCAAATGCCTAAGCTGTAATTCTGGGCACCACTACTCTTCCGCTGCCAACCTGGGGAGAACGGAGTTAATGCTTCCTTCAATGCATGAGGAGTGAGCAGACAGCTTCACCTGACAGGGGGGAGTTTCCCCGGTAGGACGTAGCGCATGGAACAAACACGTTATTCCAACCAGTTCCTTTCCCCTCCATCAGGCGCCCCGGCTGACCAGGGGGAGGCAGTATAAAGAACAGGGCTAGGGGACATGGGGAGAACATGCAAACTCCACACAGAAAGGCCCTTTTGCTAACCCCACCTTTATGGCTGCTGATGACGGAAGGAAAAAATAATTAAGCAAACAAATAAATAAAAATAACCTCAAATTACATGTATGCCGTATTCCAAAATGTCAAAATAGCAGATATACAGGCTCTAAACGCATTGCGACACGTTTTGAGCTTTTAGATCGGCATTTACTTTTTTTTATGTTTAAAAACCTTCTATAATGATATATATACACATTGGCTGCATACTTGCCGATACCGATTTAGTACCAGAAAAGACAAATAATGGTCGATATGTCAGCCAGACAGACTGGTTGTAGAGGAGGTGTGGAATGGAGTGATTAGATGGCGGAGTGTTTTCACACCTGACATTCCACACATCCTGTGTATGTATGTGTGTGTGTGTGTGTGTGTGTGTGGTAACGAGAGAACGAGACAAGGTCAGAGGTAAAGGAGTGCCGTAGAACCAGACTGACTCCTACTGTATGTCTGTCATCTAACTATCCATCTATCAATCATCATCCCTCCATCATTTATTAGTTTGTCTGTTACAGAGTACACCGTCTGAAATGTTTGCTTTTCATAATCCCTGGCTAAATCCTCTCTCTCTCTCTCTCACCCTCCCTCCCTCTCTCACTCTCTCTGTTTGGTTTCGGTACAACATCTCTTTGTCCAGACACACCTGTTCCAACCTGCCTAAAAAACAACCCCTGTGTGTGTGTGTGTGTGTGTGTGTGTGTGTGTGTGTGTGTGTGTGTGTGTGTGTGTGTGTGTGCGTGTGCGTGTGCTCTGTTCAATGTTCAAAGAACGTCCACACTTGAGGTGAAGAGGAGGGAACGAGTAGGGTTGCAACAGTTAATTGAACGAACCGATTAAATTGATTATAAAAATGATGATGACGACGATTAAGTATAAAGTATAGGGCTTAGGTGGTTAATCGGACTAATGCATTTAGTCGATTCTCTATGTAAAAGGAATATACATATATAAAAGAAAACACGCTCTTCGATTTAAACAAAATTAATCAATATAATAATCACTAATAAAAGGATTGATAGTTGCCTCAATCAAATCATGTGTTGCTTTAGATGTGAATTAATAATCACGTTGCAGACCAATTGTCCCTCCATCTTATAGGATACTGTATGCGTTTGCAAGGACTTAGTCCATCGGGTGCAGTGCTGGAAGCTTTACGTTCAAGCATATGGGATCGTTTAAGCGTCTTGCTCAAGGACACTTCCAGCATGTATATTGTAGACATGAGCAGGCTGGGAGGTGAACCGGTGACCTTCTGATTACCAGGTGGCCTCTATCCACTAATAACTAATACTAATTAGAGCCATTTCATCCCACAGGGGAAATTCCCTTTCAGCTTCATCCAGTTGAGAGCTTCTCAAGTGAACGCGGGGGGGGGGGGGGGGTTGGGGGGATTCAGTGTCTTTCTCAGGGACGCCTCGACACATTGCCGGGGCCGGGAATCGAACCTGGGACTTACTGCTTCCCAAGCGGGCTCTCTATCCATTCAGCTATGGTGTTTTGTTGTCATTGTATTGTATTGGGGAGATTTAATAACAAAATCGCAACAACACATAATCTGTTCCACACTGAAGCATATTCAGTGAGAGAGATACAGAGACAGACAGCAAGAGAGACAGACGGACACACAGCAAGAGAGACAGACGGACACACAGTGAGAGAGACAGATAGCAAGAGAGACAGACGGACACACAGTGAGAGAGACAGATAGCAAGAGAGACAGACGGACACACAGTGAGAGAGACAGATAGCAAGAGAGACAGACGGACACACAGTGAGAGAGACAGACGGACACACAGTGAGAGAGACAGATAGCAAGAGAGACAGACGGACACACAGTGAGAGAGACAGACAGCAAGAGATACAGACGGACACACAGTGAGAGAGACAGATAGCAAGAGACAGTGAAAGGGAGAGACAGAGATAAACATAGAAGATGCAGTTTGTTTGACGTGGTTAGACAGTATTTTTAGAACACGCCTCTAGGTAAAGATGTGACTGCTCTCTGCTGAAAGCAAAGACCCGATTACGGCACAAACTCACAAGGCGTCAGCAGCGTTCTGCGTACTTTAGAACAGTGCATGGTTCTCAATGTGGTGTCCAGGGGCCCCTAGAGACCAGGGGACGCTAATTAAGTCAATTAGTGTGGTTGCAGTAGGCAACCAGACATTCCGTTGTGACGTCATGTGACGTCATGTGGGTCAATACATCATCATACTGTACTTAGTGAGCTGCTGGAGGGAAATTGCAAGCACATCGATGTGGGGGTCTGTGACATGAAAATATTTGAGACCCACTGCTTTAGAGGGAAATTGGTTGTACTGTACAAGCGTGCTTTGACAGCAAAATGTGTACCGGTACGCACAACGCATACAGGCCAGCAGGTGTTGCTCTGTTGGATCTCGTCTTCGGCTATTGTGACCTAATTATTGTTCTACTTCACGTTTCTATGATGAACGGAAATAACACGTGGCCTCTCTGATTTTGACCCAGGGCACGCGCACGTGCGCGCCCACACACGCACACACACACACACACACACACACACACACAGTACCTTTCCAGTGTCGGCAGACCAGACTTTGAGTGTGTTGTCATCAGAACCGCTGACGATGAGGTCACTGCTGAACTGAAGACATGTGATCACATGATCATCATGACCTTTTAACACCTGAGAGAGACAAGAGACAGATAGACAAACACAGTGTGAGTGAGAGATAGACAGAGAGAGAGAGATATGATGATGATGACAGATGTTAAATGTTTTGTTAAACAGTATTATACTATCATTTCATCATTGGTTGACTGTACAAATAAACAACCAATCGAGTCGCTTCCATTGATCACACAGCTGTTACCACAGCGACAGAGGTGATTATGGCCCAAGTAGCTGATATCTGTGCATGCGTGCGTGCGTGCGTGCGTGCGCATACCTTTGGCGTGCGTGTGTCTCCTGTTCTCCAGTTCCTCTCTATGCGATGTTGTCTGATGAAAGCAGACTTCCATGGACTATTGTTAATACTCCTCCTACGAGACAACACACACTCTGGAATACCTACAGAAAGAGAGAGAGAGAAACAGACAGAGTACAAATATTACATTTGTATTTGATGGCTTCATAATATAACATAATTATACATTCACATATCTATAAAGCTATAGCATCGATACAGCTAACAGGTTATCTTATGACAGTAGCATACAGCTAACAGGTTATCTTATGACAGTAGCATACAGCTAACAGGTTATCTTATGACAGTAGCATACAGCTAACAGGTTATCTTATGACAGTAGCATACAGCTAACACAGGTTATCTTATGACAGTAGCATACAGCTAACAGGTTATCTTATGACAGTAGCATACAGCTAACAGGTTATCTTATGACAGTAGCATACAGCTAACACAGGTTATCTTATGACAGTAGCATACAGCTAACAGGTTATCTTATGACAGTAGCATACAGCTAACAGGTTATCTTATGACAGTAGCATACAGCTAACAGGTTATCTTATGACAGTAGCATACAGCTAACAGGTTATCTTATGACAGTAGCATACAGCTAACACAGGTTATCTTATGACAGTATGCTACGGTCATAAGATAACCTGTGCTAGCTGTACAGTATGTGCCATCAGTAGCACACACAGATGCATTAGTAGCGTAGGCCTACTAGCTAGCACATGCTGGCTTCATTAGGGCGATAGCAGCAGCCGGGTGCCGCCCGGTGTTAATACTGCATCCTTTGGTAAAGCTAATAAGTAGCCAACCTAGAACACACAGTGAGCTTCTAGGTTGGCTATTTTCAGTGTACAACATAGGCAAATTATGAATTGGGCTTAATGCCCAATTCATACGCACTTGGGAATAAGAATTTTGCCTTATCTTTAGCAGCTAGCATCGTTGATATTGCTGAAGAATAGCTAGCTCGCTTCATTGGTATTGGCTGTGGCACAGTGGGCAGCTAGCTTCATTGGTATGCTAGAAGTGTAATGCTAACGCTAGCTAGTTTCATTGATATGGCTGCAGTGTTCACAGTACATTTCTGTTGGCTGGCACAAAGCCCACGCACGCACACGCACACGCACATGTGCACGCGCACACGCACACACATGGTATGTGGTGCAGTGCAGTGGCTATGTGTGTCTGTAGAATATATCAGTGTGTGTGTGTGTCATTATGTGTGCGTGTGACTGTGAGAGTCGGTAGCTGTGTATTGTGCATGCATGCGTGTAAATGTGTGTTTGTGTGTGTGTGCATGTGTGAATATCTCAGTGTGTGCACGATGGTGTATGTGCATGCCTAAGTGTGTGCGTGCGTGCGTGTACATACCCTCCTCCCTGCATTTCTCCCTCCACAGCAGATTGTCTTCAGCCAGGATCCTCCAGTACCTGCACGTCTGAGAGGCCTGGAGTAGGTCCTTGGGAGCCAGGAACGTTAGCACGTATAGAGCCAACTGCACAGCACGCACACACACACACACACACACAGGGGAGACAGAAGGTAATCTCTCAGTGAAGTCAGTGATGTACAGCATTTCCGTTGTGGTGCCAAAGTTAGGTTTGGAGTGGACTAGAGAGCTGTTTCACAAAGTGGGGTCATCAGGGGACCCCCCCAGAGGTCTTTGAGGGGGTTCCAGGGTGCACCCCAGCAAAATTAAGCAACAGTTTAAAATACTTACAAGTTCACACGTTGTATATTTGACAAAAGTGAAGAAAACAAAATTCAAGCTGTATCACGATCCACGATATCACGATTATTTTTCATGTTGGTTTTTATGGTTATTTTTCAAGTTACTTAAACAGTACAACCACCTACAGGGTAACAAAAACGTTTTTGGTGAACGAAACCGGTAATTAAGGTATAGAACTGCAAATCATAGAATGTGCATTCATTGTATCACAATACAATGGCTGGGTTTCCCATAGAGATTTTGGGTCGCACACATATTCTGTAGAAAAAAGGTTGCACGTAGCATGTACAGGAGTGCAGCGCATGCACAGCGTACTGTGCAGCGCATGCACAGCGTACTGTGCAGCGCATGCACAGCGTACTGTGCAGCGCATGCGCACATGCCCTCTAGGCCGCACACAGAAGCCTGTGTGCTGTCTGCATGGCAGCCAATCACACACTTTTTTGGGAAACACGACAATATAGACGTATACAACCTAGACTAGAGCACAGCCGTAAGGCCTCCTGCATGAATACATTTAGAAGCAAACCTGTTTCCCTAAAGCCTTTTTAGCCTATACACACACCTGTCAACATGTGGCAGTAGTACGTACTACCATTCGCAGAGAAATGTGTGATGTGAGTGGTGACTTTCTTCATCTCATTTAAATATAGAAATTTCGTAATTAAATTAATATTTCACCTCAGCATCATCTAGAGAATTTCCGCCATCTTGCCATATTTTTTTTTACATTTCTTTAAGATTCTTTGATCATCCGTGAGAGCAAATTTAGGAAAATTCAGCTAATATAACTCGTCTTACTTTTGCTGCTGTTTCGACCGCGGCCAAAAGAACAGATCTACAAGCTGTCGACAGTCATGGCGCAGTGTATTAATGGCGTGTATATCTATTATTTTGGAACGGCGCGCCACATTACGTGCAACATATATGAATCACCGATTCTTTGTTTAATTTCGCAGTTCATATAAGCTATATACGAGATGAAGAGTCACCATGCTCTCTCTCTCACTCGAGGTGAGGAGTCGAGGTGATGTCTCATGTCGGCAATAAATGCAGGCCTATATGAAAACACTATAGTGTCCCAAATGCAGTAAGTAAATAATTAAATTGTATACCATACGATTGTGGATATAGGCCTACATATTTTAAAGAGGTTATTAATCATTATAATCGGCGCATCTCAGTCTCTCTCTCTCAATAGAAACTGATAGTCACTCGACCATGCTCTCTCGCATTTTGAGACAGAGAGGGGGGGAGCGAGAGAGAGCATGCTGTGTTTGGTCAGCACAAGTCACTATAAAAAAAGAACAAGCAAGATATGATATTTCAGCAAGATGTCTGGAGCTCTGCAAATCCCTGAATCCCTGCGAGTAATAATGATATATAGCTAGATCATTAAAACAGGGGGGAAAGAAAGGGTGTGTGCAGTCAGTTGCCAATACAACAGGCTTAAAGCTAGCTAATTCAGCATTCTTTTATTGACCTGGTAGGCCTCAGACGAGGCCTACCAGGCCGCCCTGAGGCCTACCAGGCCGCACTTCATTTCAGCGCCTTATAAGCAATGTTGCGTGGCACATCTATGCACGGATCTATGTTCACAGTGAAAGGGACGTGTTGTGGAAGACTGCCCTTAAGAACCACACCCCCACTCGCTACGCATGTTCCCTTTGGGAAACCCAGCCAATATCTCTGAAAAGGCATATCGTGGAGACATTGTATATATTGTACATGATATATTGATATATGATGATGATATATTTACCACCATATCGCACACACCTACTGTGGCCAAATACATATTACTGTGTGGGGCCTTGTCATGAAAATGTTTGAGAACCAGTAGACTCAAGATCTTCACAGGTCAAACATTATGAACCTGAACCCTAACGGAAGTAGGAGATTACACCATAAATAACTGCTATTAAAAACGCCGTTTGAAAAGTAGATTGAGTGAACTTCTTATTGTTTCTTGTTGACGCCACATTTCTGATCAACCGATGAAATCAATGTCACTTCAACAACGACAATTTTGTTATCAGCTTGTCACATTACTGTGATGGCATAATCCGTAGCTTTGTTGTGGACAGTGTTGTTTGTGTGTGTGTGTGTGTGTGTGTGTGTGTGTGTGTGTGTGTGTGTGCGTGTGTATACCTCTTTAGGCAGTAGCGATATAAAGTCTCTCTGGAACTGAGGTTCGATGACCTGCAACATGTGTTTGACCTGATTGGTCTCACACCTGTCAATCAACTCATCCAGAGCCAATAGCCTCTCAGGACCGCTCCACGCCTAGAAAGAGAGAGAGAGAGAGAGAGAGAGACAGACAGAGACGAAGGGTGGATTGAAAGAGAGAACAGTTTAGTCAATATAACTGTGTTTACATGAATGTGAATGATGCATTTATTTGATGTGTGTGTGTGTGTGTGTGTGTGTGTGTGTGTGTGTGTGCGCGCATACCTGAAATGTACGAAGCCAGTCTTGTAGGCCTGTTGGGGGCGGACCTGAAGTGACACGTCTCCGCTGAGCTGAATGCCCATTGGCTAACCGCAGGTCACCAAATGTAGTGGGTGTGGTCTGAAATGGAACGAGACTAGAGGGACTGAGAGAGAGAGAGAGGAGTTAGTAAGCACAATATAATTAAGTACACACATCAAGGTAAAGCACAAACACACACAACTCGCAAAACCAGTAGGGGGGTTGAAGGGGTCAAAGTTTTCTCACAGCTGACTGACCTGTAGGTCGACACACACACACACACACACACACACACACACACACACACACACACACACACACACACACACACACACACACACACACACACACACACACACACACACACACACACACACACACACACACACACACACACACACACACACACACACACACACACACACACACACACACACACACACACACACACACACACACACACACACACACGACTGCCCCCAGTTTCACACCACGTTATTACAATGCATTTGTCGTAAACACAGTTTACAAAAGCCTGGGAAATTAACTTCAACACCACAGAACAATAGAAGTACAACCTAACATAACGTTGTTAAAGTAACAGGAAGCCAAATTAACATAGCTCATTTGGTGATCACTGACACTTTGCACATGTCATTTGCCAGGGAAACAAATCGATCAACGTGGCGGGTGCAAAGGTGTGTTACACTGGACTACCGGTGAAAAAAATAAAAAATAATCTTCAAGCTTGAGAGTGTATAGATAGACTATAGAGCGTAACGATCAATAAGAACGAGACTTAAGACCTACTGTAACCAAGCCATGAACCCTGACATACAGTTAGTATCTGTCCCCCCCACCTGAATAGCAGCAACAGCAGCCAGTGGTGGAAAAAAATAGTGCAGTGTTCCGTTTTATTTAAGTAAAAAGTATCAATACTGCAATATAGAAATACTCAAAATGTACTCAAAGTACCAAAAGTAAAAGTATACTCTTTGTGCAGAATGTCCTATTTCAAAATAGTTAACTATTTCATGTCAAGGACCCCCAAATTGACACTAATTAGCCAGCGGACCCCCATTTGAAAAGGTATGGTAAGATAAGATTTTTACGTCTCTAGCAGTGATTCTCAACTAGTTTAATTCCAAGGACCCCCTGGTTTGACATGCATTAGTCTACGGATCTCATGCATGACATGCATTAGTCTCTTATCTCTGGGACCCCCAATTTATATTGTAAAATCAATGTTAATTTAACTCTGAGAGTGTACAAATGGTTCAATTTGTACACTCTGAGTTACAGACCCATAAGGGTCCATTTGGTTACAAACTATCATTTAGCTGGGGACCCCCTGGAACTCCCTCAAGGACCACTGGGGGTCCCTGGACCCCACTTTGGGAACCACTGTACTAAGTTACTTTTCCTCCACTGCCAGCAGTACAGCATTGCATTGAGGATGCATTGAGAATACCCATCGCACCGTGCCAGCTGTGCTCTCACACGCTGACGGCATGTGGAGATGAGGAGGTGGAGGCGTATACACCACCTGTGCACTGTACTGTACTGTACGTATGTCATCAATGTGAGACTGGCATACGAAATGAAGAACATCGTGTTCCCTGACGGCAGAGCTACAACGAGCGTGTGTGTGCGTATATGCGCAAACGCACGCTGAAAAGCCTGGTGTAGCTCGGCCATATCTCGCATAGACACAGCTTCACCAGACTGAGCTCACTCTTTGTGGCCACTAATGGAGGACCTTTCGTTATCGTATCGTTTGCCTTTCATTTTGGGAGCAACGGAAATCTCCTACTGTCTGAGCCGTGGGATTTTGTGTTGTATAATTCTACCTTTAAATGTTTTAATTCATGTTTTGTTCTTGGGTTGGGGGGGATGTTGGACCCCATTTTTTATACAATTGTGTCAATAAAATAACTAACTAACTAAAACTAGGCTATTTTTGACAGTCGCCACGTAGTATAACTCAGGCATTAAGTCTACACCAGGTGTCTGCAACCTTTTTTCAAATGAAGTGCCATGTTTTTATTTTCTAGAAGATAGTCGATGTGCCATGTCAACATAATGAATAATAATGAATTGCATTTTTATAGCGCTTTTCCAAGTGCTCAAAGCGCTTTACAATGGTTCATTCATTCATTCATACATTTGGAGGTGAAGCGGCGAACAGTCGACGCCAGCGTCCTCACTTCCCACACCAATGGTGGCAAGCTCACACCGACCAACTCATTGGAGGCAATGTAGGGTTCAGTGTCTTGCCCAAGGACACTTCAACATGTGGACAGGAGAAGCCGGGATTCGAACCGCCGACCCAGGGATCATTGGACGACCTGCTCTACCTCCTGAGCCACAGCCGCCAAACATAAATTGTAATCACACCACATAAAAAATTCCAACATATTTTGATTGATCATTAGACTCTATTAGCAATCAGAGTCAGAGTTCAGAGTTTTAATGAACTAGAATTATGTGCAGGATATTTACTTACTAATGTGAAGGACTATAAAATGAAATTGTTTATTTTAAACGAAAACTCCTCTCACACTTATGCCCCCCCCTTTGTGCCATTGTTGGCACTGGTGCCAACATTGAGCAAGTGCCAAATTGATATTTAGCTCACGGCAGAATCATGTAATGCTGCAGAATCACTGGTTGTGTGCGTGCGTGCGTGCGTGCGTGCGTGCGTGCGTGCGTGCGTGCGTGCGTGCGTGCGTGCGTGCGTGCGTGCGTGCGTGCGTGCACCAACCTGAGGTAGTTCTTGTCTTTACACTGTTTCTTCCCAGAAGGAAACGGTCGCCCGTCTGGTCCGTGATCCAACTTCCTTTTCATCTGATTCAGAGAGAGAGATGCAGGAGGGGGTTAGTTGCGATCGTAGATTACCATGAAAACCTGCTAAATCTGTCAGTCACGCTAAAACCTGTCAGTCTGTCCATCCGTCTGTCCGTCACGCCTCATGACACGCTCCATATATGGCTGTCAATCCATCATGCCCCGTGACACGTTCCATATATGGCCGTCTGCACATGAAGATCACGCCACTGACCTCATCAAACCCTGGATAGCCATACATGGAGAAGACTGGACCTAGATCTGCATATATGGAGCCGGCCAGCAACTCTACATCTGACCTCAAACCCTTAGATCTCCATATATGGAGCTGACCCGTTCTGACATTCCATATGTTGATCCTTCCCCACCCATCCTTCCTCTTCAATGTCTCCCTTTTGACTGATACCTGTCCATTCAAACTCTAGACGCCCCAAAGTTATTAGTGCAGCCGCACCCAGCAGCCAGCTAACTGGGCCCTAACTGGGCTGGCCTTACTAATTAGCACACATTTTACACCCTACAAGACCCTAAAATGTCATATATATATTTATTTTTAGGTCAATATATGGGCATTCCCAGACCTGTTATTTTAGCGCAACCTCACCCTTTATGGCGTCTTACTGGTAATAATACTATGCTGTATGTTATAGGCCTGTCACAATTATTACAGAATCGCCTAATAGCAATTATTTGACATAATCGCAATTGCTTTTGCATAATCGTCAATCATTTCCATGTCGAAATATGTCCATACATTTTTCAAAAATCACACCCGTGTGAACTGAGTGGTGTAAGGTTTTATATAGCATGATCAGCTGTGGTCTGACGTAATGTCTGACGTAATGAAATAAGGTAAGGTATTATGTAGCCTGATCAGCTCTGATCTGACGTAATGAAATCACACCCGGATGTGATTTCACAACTGGCTTTTTCTGTGCAGAGAAAATGACCATGGTTGCTACGGTCATCCAGTTCACCCGGGTGTGATTTAATTACGTCAGAAATTATTTTGAACATAGCAACCATGCTCATTTTTTTCTGCACACAAAAGCCAGTTGTAGGAGTGGTTTACACCACTCAAAAATAGTACAAATAGCACATCAACGATTTCCCCTATTTAAAAAAAAATCGCACCCGTGTGAACTGAGTGGTGTAAGGTCTTATATAGACTGATCAGCTGTGGTCTGACGTAATGTCTGACGTAATTAAATCACACCCGTGTGAACTGGGTGACCATAGCAACCATGCTCATTTTTTGGTACGAACAGACAGACAGACACGTAAACTAACAAAGCCAGTTGTAGGAGTGGTTTACACCACTAAAAAAATATATACATTTGTTAATGATTCAATGTGTCAGTGATTTCTTTATATATTTAACCCTAGACCACTAAAAATTATATTTTTGTAATTTAATGTTGCTGATGTCTGAGGTGTGTGGGTCTTTCAGTACCTTCATGATGCTCAGTGACATCATAGAAGGAAGGTTTGTTTCCCTGCCCACATCCCCTGTTTCTTTCTACAGGCAGGTGTTCGGGTGAATTTCACTAGTGTTTAGTGATGGAGAAAAGTCCTATACACCCACAATGGGATTCCCGCCCCCCTGCCCTCCATGATATCTATATATATATTTTTTTAATAAAAAAAACAGTGATATAGTGACTTTACAATATCATCCCCTCCCCTAACCGCTAACCCCTCCCCCTTTATCGTAATTTCTGAAAGCCAAACATTGGAGGGGCTAGCGCCTCCAATGTTGGGTCTTTTCACACTCTAGTGTGAAACGTGTCTGCTAGGTGCCTGCATCCCCCTAGAACCAGTTTTCACGTCACGATATATAAACACCACACACACATAATGTCCCGTCACTGAGTCCCGACCTCATTCTTGAGACAGCAGACACACGATGGCACCGGAGAAAGAAAAAAGTTTGTCCAGAGCAAACTTATTTTCGACGCGAGGACGCCTAAACCTGTAGGCGTACAAGGATACCACCACACCGCTAAGCTTACACCACCACCACCCACACTGGGGGGAGAACCAGAGGTCCCTCGTTTTGCTGCTTTTGCACGCTTCTGTCGCCGGTCTCCACAGAAAATCGGGGATCTATCATAGCTTTGATCAAGGAGCCACCAACTCAACCAATCAATTGGAATTACGTGCATAACAGCAGATGGTTTCACCAATATCCATGGCTTGAATACAGCCATGGATATACAGCGTTTTGACACTGACGTGATTATCAGTGCTTGTGGTTCCAGAAAGTACAAAATAAAAGTGTATGTCGTTGTCATGGCTAATCATTTACCAATCATCTAATTAGTGTACCCTATATATAAGCTAATATAGGGTGGGGGGGGCTGCCTGGTCTGCCTACCTCATAAAGAGTTCCTGGCTCCGCCCCTGCTTGGCCACATACATGAGGTCACGGGTGGAACACACAAAGCCAGACATTGGGGATCGATAGATCGATAGATGTGTTAAACTGAGCTATGCTATGCTACAATGTTAATATGGTTCATATTAACGTTCTAGCAATATTAAAGGGACACTTCACGTCTTTTGCAACAAAAAAAATATGTTAATGACGTTTAGAAGATCTAGAAGACTTTCCTGGGGGTCTTTGTGTGTGTAATATGTGGTTTTAGATATTTTAGATTTTAGCAGTGAGCCCAGTGTCTCTGATGTCATGGACCCTTGTTTATGGATCCTGCCGCAAAAGAACAAGGCGTGCGGCCTTTGCGCTTAGAGGCAGGCCCACGGCCGTCTTGAGTGACAGGCTGTCAGCCAGGCAGGCAGGCAGGCACCGCTGTTAAGAATAAAAGCGCGATGCGTTTTTTAACAGAATATAGATGTTACTTCGTATTTTAGCGTGAGGCGATACACAAGCGGTCCGTTTTTAACATAACAGTAGAGTTGTTCAGGCATTAACGCACATGGAATTGATGGAATGGATTTCTTGATTTCCTCGTATGAGAAGCATTGGTTCCATGAAAAGAATGAAGTATACCTTAATTAGAACGATTATTTTATTCTATCTATCCATCCATCTATACCAGTGGTTTTCAACCAGTGGTCCTTGGCTTTCAGGTGGTCCCCAGCTAAATGGAGAGTTGGTAACCAAATGGACCCTTATATGGGCCACCAAATTGGTTCAAATTGCAGTCCCACAATGAAAAACACATTAAAAACAATTTAGTATTCAGACTTTTCACTGTAGTAATGTCATAGTATAGTCTAATTAATCACAATACATTAATTGAGATAATATAAAATTAAATATATTAAAAAAACATCCTTTATATGTCACTTCCTATTGGAAGGTGGCTGTCCCAACCTCTAACCCCTACATTTCAATTCAAGAAAAAAGTACTTCAAATAAACAATCCTGTGGGTAAATTCAACACCAGCAGTAAACATGAATCCCTTGTCTGTACTGTACACTACAGTGAACCAATTGGGTAATGAGGATAACATGAAGATCTCACAGCTGTCCCATTTACTTCTCCTTTTTTCCCCCTTTCTGTCGCTCTTTCCCTTTATCCTCTCTCTCTCTCCACACCCTTTCATTTCCCTGCCTCACCTCGTATACCATTCTCTCTCTTTTAGGACCTTGTTCGTCTCAGTATGCATACATTCTCTTGTTATTCTCACAAAAATACCTACATTCTCTCTCTCTCTCTCATCCTCATTCTATACATTCTCTGTCTCTTTCCTTCTCATTCTTCTGTTCTATACATCCTCTCTCAGTGGAATGTGGTAAATGAGGGGAATGTGGAGCCGAGTGTGTTGAACCAAAAATAGAGACTGCAACACGTGCTGCGTTCAGCACGCGCACACACACACACACACACACACACACACACACACACACACACACACACACACACACACACACACACACACACACACACACACACACACACACACACACACACACACACACACACACACACACACACACACACACACACACACACACACACACACACACACACACACACACACACACACAAAGTGATGTTCATTGCACACACGCAGCCTCCCTTACACTGTCACTCTTAAATCGATATGTACTCTGTGTGTGTGTGTGTCATTCATATAATCACATTAATTTGTAATTTAATCACCTACAGCAGACACTGCAGTACATGGATGGTCTGTTTTCTGACTGCAGCAGTACCCACCCACTAAACGATGTAGTGCATCCATCTCTCCATCCATCCATCTACCCACCCACCCAAATACCCATCCATCTACCTACCCAGTACCTACACAGGACATTCATTTAGTGCAGTGTTAATTCTGACGTTCTGATGTTTAGTCTTTTAAATAATTTAGTTTTAGTCCTATTTTAGTCATCTGAAATTGTTTGTCTTAGTCTATAGTCGACTAAATATCAAAATATTAGACTTAGTCAACAAAATGAACACCGATTTAGAAGTTGTACTTATCTATCATAAGTTGTACGTTCGCTGGGTTGTATCTAGTAGATAATTAATCAGCACATCATATTTACAGATTTTTGCACCAAGTACCTGGCTGTTAAATATCCTACCGATACCTAAGTAACCCAGGGAAGATGCAAATCCAAATTCTATATTAATACTTCATTCATAATAACAATAAGGTTATTTAAAATGTTCTTTTTTTACAAACTTACAAGCTCAGTACACGTGTTATAAACCTTGTTAGTATAAGAGCTCGTCTTTAATGATCTCGTTTTGTTTCATTCCATTTTGTACATTGCTAGCAGTCTGGCAGAGCATGTCACACCTACATTCCACTGCACATACTTGCATGAGCATGTTACAAAATATTGACTCTTAAATCTGTCTACCATACAGTACAAAACATCTATTTATCCATCTAATGAATCCATCCATCTATAATTCTGTCCATGTCTTTCTGTCGTTTCAGTCACTCAACTTTTGGAGCAACTGGTCAAGGACCACCACATGTATATGTACATTTAGCCTGGAAATCAACCGAATCTGCTACAGGAAAAATACAAAATAAATCCCTGGGGAGATTGGTCTGGCACTGCTCAGTTTTAATTACATTTCGCTCACCCCAGAGTTGTGGGTGACCAATCACACTAATATCAGACTATATGATATTAGTCTGGACATGCCAGGCTAGTGTATATTTACGTGGACCCCCGTCTGGAAAGATTTGGAACCAGCGACCTACATAGGATTTTTGTTAAAATATTTCTTAAATATCTACTTGCAGATTGGCTGTTTTCAAATAGCTGATGTCTACAGGATCATACAGGAAATGATTTTGATTCTACATGAACTAACTTTGCTGGGGACCCCCTGAAGACTCCTGGGGGTCCCCGGGCCCCACTTTGAGAACCACAGTGCTCTACAATGAGTAGCCTTATAGCCTACATACATTGCAGATTAAAAAAATCTGATTATTATGCAGATTATGATTGAACCAGTAATGAGGCCATATCTGCATTCATCTGATAAACTGCACTGCCCATGTCATGTCAATGCATCTATACAGCTCATTTGCATATGCATGCAAATGAAGAATACATCGAGTAGGCTATTTTTTACCAAGGCTAGGTGAGTAGAGAGAGAGAGAGAGAGAGAGAGAGAGAGAGAGAGAGAGAGAGAGAGAGAGAGAGAGAGATAGAAAGAGAAGCAGAGAATTAAGGAAGGAGAGAGAGGAGAGATAGAGAGAGAAGGAAGAGAGAGGGGGGTCCACGGGGAGAGAATATGGGGTTAACGAAACTAATCGATTTAGTGTTTAAAAACCTGTTTTAATGAAACAATTAATTTAATTATGTTCCAAAATACCAAAAATATCTGATCTATAAGCTCACAACACGTCACAGTTGTTGGACAAAATATAAAATATGGCTCAAGTGGTTCATCTATCAGACTAATCGATCAGAGATGAGAGAGAGAGAGAGAGAGAGAGAGTCACATTCTGTCCTCTCTCTCGCCGGTTCCGCAGTGGTTCAACTGACAAGCATGCGCGTTCACACACACTGTCATTTCTTCCCACACTCGGAAAACGCCTTGTCATCTGAACACACACACACACACACACACACACACACACACACACCCACACACACAGACTCACTTTATAGAAGATGAGCTTCAAAGTGCCGTAGAAACCCATGGTTGGTTCCGATAGATGGAGTAGAGAAAACAAAATCCCACAAGAAACGTCCGTTAGAAATGTATGTAATAAAACACCTGGTTTATTTATCCATTTAAAGATGCATCTTTTCTAGTGTCCCATCGTATTCACAAGATGATAAAATCCACAGAAACAGCGCCCCGTCATCCGTTGCTACAGTACGCCAATCTGTGTGTCATTCTATGGAATGAAAGAGTGGAGAATCCGCGCTGCCTTCCTCATAAATACAGTCCAAATGCAAGCTCTCTCTCGCTCTCTCTCTCTCCCCCCCTCTCTGATAGAATGAGAATCCTCGCTTGTCCTCTTCGACAAGTGCAGTGCAAATGAACCCTCCTCTCTCTCACACACTCTTCCCTCCCTCTCTCTCTCTCTCTCTCTGAGGAACACGCTAGGACATGTCTCTCTTCCTTGTGCAGTGTGCACGCGTGAGTGGTGTGCGTGCGTGCATGTGTGTGTGTGGGGCAGGCTTGGCTGGTAGTTTTAGTTCTCCATAGAATAGAATGGAATGAGAGAGGGAGGAATGTGGAGAGAGAGAGAAAGAGGGGTGGAGCCGGGCTGGTACACACAGGAGTGGTGATGCGTTTGTACTAGGGTTCAATAATGGTCTACTTTGTACAATCAGTGGGAAAGTGTGTGTGTGTGTGTGTGTGTGTGTGTGTGTGTGTGTACATAGGGTTTACTGCCAAAAGGTTTGAAAACACGACAAATGTAATCATGTCTAATTATCTCATTCAACAAATGATCCCAAGGACTTCATTCACAAATCCCTGTTTATCACATCAAGGTAAAGCACAAACACACACAAACTCGCAAAACCAGTAGGGGGGGTTGAAGGGGTCAAAGTTTTCTCACAGCTGACTGACCTGTAGGTCGACACACACACACACACACACACACACACACACACACTGTGTGTGCATTGACCGGGTTAACGGTGCCAGAGATTAGCTGGTAACAGACGGACAGACGTACACACACACACACACACACACACACACACACACACACACACACAAAACAAAACAACATGATACATTGTCAAGACAACTCCACTCATCGCCAATAGTATGACTTCCTGTCTCCTAAGACTCCAGTTGGGTCACACTCTATCACTCTATGGTTTTGAGGTTAATAGGTTTTTGTGAGGTTAAGATCAGGGTTAGGTGGTTGATCTGGAAAAACGCACTCAGAGAGGCAGTGTTCCACCCCCAATATTCAATATAAAACCGCGGCTCATGTGGGACTATTGGTAAATCGGACTAACGTACAGTATTCCCCAATATAGAAATACTCTGTTAGGCCTGGGCTGTGGCTCAGCGGTCCAGGCACCTAGGCTGGTAATCCAGTCTGGCAGTGTGCCGCGGGCTCGACTCCCGATCCCGGCGGCCTTTACTGCATGTCAACCCCCCATCTCTCTCCCCATTCCCTGTCAGCCCACTTTCAATCTATCCCTCTACAAAAAAAAAAGATAAAAAAAAACGAAAGCAAAAAAAAAAAAAAAAAATACCCTGTTAAAAGTAAGTCCCGAATTCAACATTTACTTGAGTAAAAGTACAAAAGTATTGGCTGTGAAATGTACTTAAAGTACCAAAAGTAAAAGTACTAATTAAGCAGAATGTCCCATTTAAAGTTTTCAAATGTATAATAATGTTTTGAAAATAGCCGATCTACAAGCTCACAATGAGTCGCATCGTGATGCATTGTGAGCTTGTAGATCGACTATTTTCCAAATGGCCGCCCTGAGACTGGGAGATGGGGGTTCAATCCACCTGCAGAGTAAGACTATAATGGTACCCTATAGAGGGTATGCGCATGCATGAAGTGAATGGGAAATAGAGTGGCAAATCGAGTGGCAAAGTGAGTGGAAAAGTGAGTTTAACGTTGCTTAACATCGTCTAATGCAATCAGATATGACTTTTCTGTTTGGATGTATGGGCTGTCAAGGCCAGAAAGTAGTGTTTTGCCACTCAGTAGGCGTTCCCGCATAACTTCCCGGGTATGATGATGATGTCACGTGCATACCCTCTATGCCTGCTTGCTTGGCACTCAGCATCAAGGGTTGGATTGGGGCTAAAGTCGCGGGGAAAAAAACTAGTCAAGGGGATGCACTTGCACATCAAGCTGCCTCAAGCTACGGAAACAGGGGATAAGCTCCAGCCCTTTGTACCACATGGCTTGGGAACTGTTGGTTCCCAAGGCCGACTACTGACTAGTTTTAGTTTTTGTGGTGGCTGGCCATAGCTGAATGGGTAAAGAGGACAACTGGGAAACAGAAGGTCCTGGCTGGTTCGCCCCCTGACCTGGGTCTCTGTGTCAAAGTTTCCCTGTACTGAGCCAAGACATTTAACCCCCAACTGCTCCCTGGACGCTGTATTAATGGCACTTACCCACTGCTCCTAATAGTTAGGAGGGGTTAAATGCAGAGGAAAAAAATGTCATGTATGTGCAAGTGTACCGTGACAAAAAATAAATACCCCAAAGGAGAGGGGACCATCTTATTACATACAATCCCTTTAAGAATATATTCTTATAGTGACCACAGGAATGTGTAAAAAACAGATGGCTCCGAACATCATGATAACAGGCTCAATAATGCTATGGTACAGACAGGTGTTTAAACACTGTTTATAGCGTTGGTAAACTTCCATGGTATGTTGATTGAAGTGGAGCTTACTGTTCAGTGTAATGCCAAGATACCCGATTCCAACACCTCTACCTTCTCTGCTACGAACGATGATGGGGGTATGGACCATCATTTACTGCCAAGGACTACTTTGATGACTTTTGGGTTTTTTGAGGGGCGCCATGACCCTCCTATGCCCAGCTTTCCGGGTTTGTGTGAACACAAACATTGGCTGGTCACCCCATAGCGATGATTTGATTGGCTGAGTGTAACGCCTGGGATTCAAACTCAGGTCTCTTAACCACTAGACCAGGGGTGGGCAACTTTGACGATGGCCAATATATTTCCACACTCACTCCAGAGGGGCCACAGTGCATATTACTGTCGTAGCAAAAATAGCTGATCTACAAGCTCAAAACACGTCACAATGCGACGCGTTTTGAGCTTGTATTTTTTGCTATATTTGAATTGAAAACCTGAATCATTTTTGCTATTTTTGAATTGGAATCCTGAAAAGTAACCTTTTGATTGAATTTCAAATGCATTTAGTTATAGTTATGTTAACTTTATGAACTGTTAACATAACTACATTGGACACAAAAAGACAACAACATTAAGTACTAGTCATTTCATACTAGTCATGAAGTAATTAAAGCGGGTTGGGAATTGTAACAGCTGAAATCAATACTATATCAGTATTCTGATATTAACATGCGGGCCGCATTAAGTGAAGGTGGGGGCCGCATGTGGCCCCCGGGCCGCCAGTTGCACACCCCTGCACTAGACCAAAAGGGACATCCCTATGGACCGGGGGAGATATTAGACTTTTGAGGCCATCAGGCAGAGGCTCTGAGCCACTGCTACACTCACCCCCCTTTTGACCTCCTCCCACGGGGAAACCTAATCGAAATAAATCTGGAATTAAATGAGTTAATGAGAAGTTATTTATCTTTATCAAATCAATCCCTTTCTTTCCACCTCAGACTTAACCAAAATTATTAATGCGTTTATTCATTCCTGCCTTCATTACTGCAAAACCTCCCCACCCAAAAAAAGTTTGGTTTAAAAACCAAAGGAGACCAGGCCTTTGCGATTCGAGCTCTGACACTTTAGAATGCCCTGCCTGAGGAGATCAGGCTTGCAGAGTACGTAAAACTCGTTTGAAATCGTTTTCTGAAAACTACAAAAGGTGCTTTTAACCCCCCCAACCCTCTCAGTTTTATCTAGTTTCATCTGTTATTGTTTTTTTTTTTTAATTAATTTTTTTGTGGCTTTCGCCTTTATTTTATATTTTTTATGGAGGGACAGACTGACAGGAAATGGGGGGAGAGATGGGGAGATGACATGCAGTAAAGGCCGTCGGGATCGGGAGTCGAACCCGCGGCACACTGCCAGACTGGGTTACCAGCCAAGGTGCCTGGAACGCTGAGCCATGGCCCAGGCTGTTATTGTTATTGATACATTATGTTTATTGGTTTATTTCCTGTGTTGTGAATCTTACTGTTAAGCACTTTGTGGAATTGCTCTTGAAAGGCGCTATAAATATAAAGCTTATTATTATTATTATTACTATTATTAGTATGTATTGAGATGAGATGAGATTGTGATGTTGTATTAATCCATTTAGACCAGGAACCCTTTTTTGTTAACATTTCCTTTCAAGCCGGGAATCCCTTTTGGGGTAGTTCTGAGGTAGTTGCTGTTGTTTTTTTGTTTTGTATTTTTATGAAAATCAGAATATTTTCAGAAAACGTAGGTCATGATTTAGAAGTCATCTTTAGAATAGAGGGTATGCGCGTGACATCATCATCAAACCAGGAAGTTATGCAGGAACGCCTACCGAGTGGCAAAAAACGACTTTCTGGCCTTGACAGCCCAGACATCCACACAGAAAAGTCCTATCTGATTGCATTAAACAACACTAAACAATGTTAAACTCACTTTGCATGTTGCTTTGCCACTCGATTTGCCACTCGATGTGCCATTCACTTTAAGCATGCACATACCCTCTATTGGCCTCAGATCTAAATGGGTTACCACTAGCAGCAACAAAGCCAGAGATTTCCAATGGAAGTCAGCGACATAAAGCTACAAACTGACGCCTGACACTTGTTGCTGCATCCAGTGAGACGGTGCAGCATCAATCATTCATGTGTTTTTTTTACTTCACATTTTCCCCTTCCCTCTCCACGGAATTAGTGCTTGTAATGGAGGGAAAACAATTATTGCAGTTAGACAGTTCCCAGTTCTTTGTTCCATACACAGACACACACTTGATGTCTGCGATGGTGATGAGCAACACATGCTCATCACCAACACCTAATCAGCGACAGAGCAGCAAGTAGTGTGAGTGTGTCAACAGGTGAGTTTCATGCCTGGAAGGGGGTGGAACTTGGGCTGATGTTTGACAGGCGATGATGCGATTGCGAACACACGGATGCATGCACATTGCACGCACGCACGCACGCGCACGCACGCACGCACACACGCACACACACACATGGACACTGGACACTTTGAAATACTAAAATATCTAAAAACACAAATTACCCACATAAAAACCTCAGGAAAGTGTTTCTTCTCTCCCAAACATCATTACAAATTTCCACTTGCAATATCCTCACGGCCCACTAGTGGTCCCCACGCCACAGATTGGCCCTAACCTTGGCCCTACCTAGGTCCGCACTCCCATTCTCTCACTCACACTCCTCCCCCCCTCCCCCCCCCCCCACCCCCCCTCTCTCCATCTTTTCTATAAGTCTCTCTTTCTGCACTGTTACCATAGCAACCTGGTTATGTGTCACTCTCTCTCATTGGCTCCTGCTGATCCACTGACCTACAGAACTGTGTGTGTGTTCAATGTAATTGTCTCCACCAGGCCGAAGGCATGAGGAGAGAGTATGTGTTGCACTCCGTCCGTGTGCCTGTGTGTCCGTCCGTCTGTATACAGCTAATCTCTGGCACCGTTAACCCGGTCGATGCTAAATTTTCCACACACACTCCCTGGATGCCAACGATGAACCTCTGCCCCAAATATTCCAGAACGGCCTGTTATAGCGCCACCAGGAGGCCAACTTTTGGAAAACACATTTTTGGATATTACTCCTCCAGATTCTGTCCAAAAATACCGCAGTATCTCTAGAGTCATGTGTTCAAGATGGATCTGATTTTTTTCTTTACATACTCCTCCATAATAATAATCCACGAGCATCACGGTTATTGAATGTGAGCTCTCAACCCTATTTTCTGACATCGTTCCTAGATTGTAATTGCAGATGTCACTTTAGTTGCTGTTCCCACTGAAACACAGAACCAGTTGAGCAGTCTCTGTGACTGAAGCTCTTGCCATCCCTACTTAAAAAATGAACTCTTTCATAGTCTCATAGATCTTTTTCTCTTCTTGTCATCTTGAGCCAAAATCAAGGTCAACCGGGCCTGTTTGTCATTTATATACATGCCACAGAGCACGATAGGATGTTGTAACTGAATCATTTATTCAGGCGCTTCCTTTAATTTGTCACCCATGTGTCTGTCTGGCCGTCTGTGCGTCTGTCTGTCTTTGTGTCTGTCTATTTATAAACACCTGTTTCTAATTGTCTAGTGAAGTCACATGTGTGTAAACAAGCTTTTACTGAGTAAGGCGACACTTGAGGAATGTCATAAAGCTGTCTACTCTCTTTCGCTCTGTTTCTCACACTCCTTTTCTCACGCTCTCCCTCCCCCTTTCTCCGTTTCTCTCTCGCCCCCAACTCTCTCTTTGACAGTCTGTCTTAGGTAGTGGTGGAAAGTACATTTACTTAAGTACTGTACAAGTACTTAAGTTCAGTACAATTTTGAGGTATTTCCAATTCCCAGTACTTTTACTTCTACTCCACTACATCTCGGAGGCAAATATCGGTTTTACTCCACTGCATTTATTTTATTTGTTACTAGTTACTTTGTAGATTTTGATTATTATTACAAAACACTTAATCACTTTAGCCCTATATACACATTTCGGCCATTAGAAAATAGCCAATCTACAAGCTCGATCACAATCCGTCGCATTGACATTCACATTGTGTGAGCTTGTAGATCTGCTATTTTCAAAACATTTCAGATATGCTCCATGACTGAAAAAAACATTTTTAATTTCATCTCATCTTTAAATGCCAATCTGCAAATCCGAAGTTACCACACCAAGTTAAAATGTGCATACATACAGCACTTTAATCCAAAGCGCTTTTACAATGTGCCACACACACACACTCACTCACACACACACACTGTATCTTGCTAAAGGATACTTCCACACACAAGCAGCGTGATCAAAGGAATGTGTGAAGGATGGATTGTTATGGATGCTTATCTCATCTTTTATGCTCTTACATCTTATCTCTCCCTCTGTCTGATTATGTCCATCTCTCATTGTCTCCACCAGGCCGAAGGGCATGGGGAGAGAGTATGTTTTGCACTCCGTCCATGTGTGTCCGTGGGTGTGTGTGTGTGTGTCCGTCCGTCCGTTACCAGCTAATCTCCGGCACCGTTGGCCCGATCCATGCCAAATTTTGCACACACACACACTCCCTAGATGCCAATGATAACGGTTATAGCGCCACCAGGAGGCCAACTTTTGTAAAACACATTTATTGCTATTACTCCTCCAGATGTTGACCAAAAATCCCGCAAATAGCACCACCAGGAGGCCACACCTTGACCTGCCCTGGTGGCGACCTGTGCCCCGAGGGGCACTTTATCTAGTTTTCGCTCTATCACTCCTGCTAAATGATAGTTTGGAACCAAATGGACCCTCATGGGTCTGTAACTCTGAGTGTACAAATGGAACCAAATTAACATTGATTTTACAATATAAATTGGGGGTCCATATCCTAATGCAGGTCAAACTGGGGGTACTTGAAATTAACCGGGTTGAGAATCACTGCTAGAGCCGTAAAAATCTTCTCTTATGCATGGGAGTCCCTGCTGTATCTTTTCAAATGGGGGTTCGCGGATTAACAAATGTCAATTTGGTGGTCCTTGACATGAAAAAGTTTTGGAACCCATGTCAAAGACCATATTCACACAAGGCTGTGTTGGCATTTTGCATTGAAAAAGCAGGGTGGCATTTCATTAACTTAAAGCATTAGCTGTAGGCGGTTTTGCTTTTTTCAGGAAGAGAATTATGGTGTTTACATAATAAAAGACCCCGCTGCTACGGGAGGCGGTGAGGGACATTAGACTGACCCCGCTGCTACGGGCGGCGGTGAGGGACATTAGACTGACCCCGCTGCTACGGGCGGCGGTGAGGGACATTAGACTGAATCGTGTGAGGCAGTCAAGTGGGTTAATGGCAAGATGGCCACCGTGTGAATATGGTGCATTATTTGGGACATGTTGAACTTGTTGTAGATCGGTTTTCGCCAATGACACTGTAATATGACATGTCAAAATAATTTACAAGAAAGTTGAAATATGAGATTGGAGATTTCTGCCCGACAGCCAGATCAATCGATCGTTAGGGTTAAACATCTTCATTGAATCAATGATCTTTGTGAGTCGTCTTCCATACTCACTCTGCAGTTCTATTGCTTAAATATGACTTCTAGTAGGTCAGCAAACATACACTGCACATACACACTACGCCCCAGTCTTTGAAGTGTAATATGTGTGTGTATGAGAGAGAGATAGAGAATGTGTGCTCGCTCAACAGGACAGCTCCTGTTTTTAATGTAGGCCAGCAGTTAGCTGGAAGGTTAGCTGCAACACACACACACACACACACACACACACACACACACACACACACACACACACACACACACACACACACACACACACACACACACACACACACACACACACACACACACACACACACACACACACACACACACACACACACACACACACACACACACACACACACACACACACACACACACACACACACACACACACACACACACACACACACGGTTAACTGGGTGGTGATACAGTCTCATCAAAGACTGACTGAATACTTCACATACCAAAGAGGGGGGGGATAGAGGGAGAGAGAGAGAAATGGATGGAGGGGGATAGAGACATGGAGTGATGGAGAGAGATAAATTGGTAACAGATAGGAATAAGTGGAGTGGAGATGGACGGAGAGATAAAAGAGAAGAGGAGATGGAGGAGGAGGAAGGAGCGAGAGAGAGAGAAGCAGAGCCTTAAGGGACATGGAGAGAGAGAGAGAGAAGGAAATGAGAACAGGTTACCATGGTGATGGGAGGGGGGGTACGAGGTCTGCTTAACACCTGTGACTGTCCAGAGAGAGAATTTGAATTTAAAACACATTCCATTAACCCAGTGGTTTTCAACCAGTGGTCCTTGAGGGGGTTCCAGGTGGTCCCCAGCTAAATGGAGTTTAGCTAGTAAAAAGAGTTTAGCTTTAACTCTTGAGAGTGTAAAATGAAACCATACGGGTCCATTTGGTTGGTTCTAATTGTTTTTTATAATTGACAAAATCTGTTAAGTCTGATTAACCACATATGCCTCAGTTTATACTTTGTCATACAACATCGCTACCCAAAAATTGCTAAATAGCCGCTCTACAAGCTTACAATTGTGCAACACACGTGTTTTGTGAGCTTGTAGATCGGCTATTTTAGCTTTTTTCCAAATATCCGTCAACATACTCACTAATATGAGAGTGAGGGAGAGAGAGAGAGAGAGAGAGAGAGAGAGAGAGAGAGAGAGAGAGAGAGAGAGGGAGAGAGAGGGAGAGAGAGAGGGGGGAGGGAGAGGGGGGGGGGAGGGAGAGAGATGTATAGAGAGAAAGTGATGGAGAGAGAAAAACAGGACAAGTAGAAAATGAATGGGTGGAGAGAGGGGGATGGGATGAGAGACATACTGTAGATGGAGTGATAGAGAATGTTAGAGGATTAGGTCTATTAGGATTAGAGAGAGCGACACACAGAAAGAGAGAGAGTGAGAGAGAGACATTATGATAGACTGAGAGATGTAAAATGAAGATGACCCTACTGGATAGAGATGACAAGATGGATGGGCAGATGAAGAGACTGATAAGTGATAAGGAGATTGATGGATGAATAAGACTTAATACTCTCATCCTAGATAAACGACTAGAATACAGAGAGAGAGAGAGAGAGAGAGTGAGAGTGAGAGAGAGAGATGAAAGGATGAAGAGCTTGGTATGAAGATCAAAGGATGAGATGAAATCAGAGATAATGACACAGATGTCTGGTGATTAGTGACACTACATTCAAGGTTTGTGACATCACGTCCTGTTCAGATTAACCTTCAAAGGTCCCATATGGTCAGAACATTTGGTTGTTTTCATCCGTTTTATGGTGAGGGGGGTTGTTGTGATATTACATGTAGTAGTACTCCCTTTCTGTACTGATGTGGGATATGTGGGCAAATCTAACAGACGCTAATCCGCACTTCATTTATTATTTTGTGCAATCATTTTTTATTCTTTTTCTCCCAGGTCTGTATATATACGCACCTCGCCACTAGGGGTCATGATTCGCGAGGTCCGTATATATAATTGTGTAGAACTGTAGACTTCTTGCAAATTAAGTAATGCAGACGTTTAACAATAATTTAACTCTTTAGAGGGTAAAATTAAGCTAAATGGACCCATAAGGGTCTACTTGGTTTCATTTTACGCTCTCAAGAGTTAAAGATCTATAAGCCAAGGGTCCATTTGGTTACCAACTTTCCATCATTTAGCTGGAGACCACCTGGAATCCCCTCAAGGACCACTCGTTGTCCCTGGACCACTAGTTGAAACCACTGTAAAGGTGTTAATAAACTGATAATTATAATTGCTGCTGTTGTATGAGTTCTTGAACTTCTGGACAAGGAAGATGAATTGGTGCCGGGTGGACCATCGTTAATCCGATTCATGTGTAGGCCAGTCTATTATTCTATTATTCAAGGCTTTCAAACAGTAAAGTTTGAAAGCCTAGAAATGTTGAAACTTGGTGTTGAATATCTGCAGCAGGTTTTGAAAGGTTCAAACGTGGCTTAGAACGTGTACTCGCATTACAGTGGTCATGTGGAATTCAAAAACAAAATGTTATTTTAAGGCGTGGTCGCAGTCCAAGCCGCCTAGCACTGGGTGTGTCATATGTCTCTTACTCTCTTCACAATTAAACCACCAACATGCCACTAGGATCTCATGATCGATTGATCCATTTAATTTAATTTGAACATTAATGTATCGCTGTGATGTGCATTATCATGTTCAAATTCAAAGTTCACATTTCACAAGGAGCGACACACACCAGTCCTTTTAGTTTTGCAAAGGAAAAGACACCAAGATCACAAAGACTCGCCGCACACTCTCGTAGGAATCAGGACTAGAGTACGATAATTAAAAGCAACCCAACGTTTCAGACAGCGATGCCTCCTGACTCTATTATGGTCAAATTTAATTCAAATCAAACAATTTCCTTTTGAGGTCAAATTTGCTCAAGCTTCATTCTTGGAATAACTAACATCCTGTGTGTGTGTGTGTGTGTGTGTGTGTGTGTGTGTGTGTGTGTGTGTGTGTGTGTGTGTGTGTGTGTGCACGCGCGTGTCTCAATGAGTTGGTGAGATTATATGCGATGGACCAAAATGTCCGGAATGCTGCTGCGCACAAGAATGTGATCACGCACACACAGAGAAATATGTGTGTTCTGATCACCTCTAATGTACAAAGACAGAAAGAAACACACACACACACACACTCCTGTCAGCTTCTAACATCCACAACAGTCATCTGACCACAGCATGACCATAACACTACAGTACGCTGTGTGTGTGTGGGAGAGAGACATATTAGTATCTACTCAATGCGATAGTTGGATCTCTCACACACACACACACACACACACAAGTTTGAAACCTTGAAGTCAGTATTGAAGTCAGTATTAAACAGAATTAAGACAAATTCAATGGAATGTGTGTGTGTGTGTGTGTGTAATCCTCCAGTTCAGTAATATAGAAAATGTTCAAGGATTACTGAACCAGATTAATGTTCCAGTTTCTACACACACAGACATACACTCTAGTGGTGATAGTCTGAGTTTGTGAACTGCAGCGATTCTATGGAATAAAAGTGAATGAAAATGTGTGTGCGTATGTGTGTGTGTGTGTGTGCACAAAAATGCACAACTCTTATGGTTTTGTAAGATAGTTTAAGAGAGAGTGTTTAAGAGAGAGAGAGGGTGTTTAAGAGCGAGAGAGAGAGTGTGTGTGTGTGTGTGTGTGTGTGTGTGTGTGTGTGTGTGTGTGAGGATATGATATGATAAGATCGATGATAGCGAAATATTACAGTGTGTTGTTCACATATTATCGGTTCCCATGGGAGCAGCTTCCATATCCTTTCATTCCCACTACAGGAGTTCCACACAATGAATGGAATGTAACACACACACACACACACACACACACACACACATTCCTAGCACACACCACTCATGCAATGCGTGCGCGTTTGTGAAGACAGCTGTAGCAAAAAGTTACTCTCGCCGAGTCACCACTACACACACGTACACGTGCGTGTGTGTGTGTCTTTTGCCAACCCCACCTCGGGTATGGGCACTGATGACGCGGAGGAGAGAAGACGCCCCCCAGCACCCAGTTTCCCCAGGGGGAATTGAACCCAGGACCTTCTAGCTGTGAGGAGAGGAGAAAGCACTACCGACTGTGCTACCGTGCCCTCGCCCCAAGTCTTGGTTAACTTGTTTTCTTCAGGGATTCCAGAAGGCTCTTGATTCCTTCGCTGGCCGGCTCCCTCTTCCTAGTCTTGCGACCTTTGATCCCTTTTGGTTCCTGGGAGGGAAGAAGAAGGCTGGCCAGTCCCCACGGCGTGGCCTTGGCGGCACCACCTGCCGCTTGCGGCGCCTTGTTCTCTGCCTGCTGGAGCAGCCAGGAGCTCTCCTGGCACAGAGTCACGAAACGGCCGAGCTGCTTGACGTCGACGTTCTTGCTGATGTTCAGCGACGGCTCAAACGGGTTCTGGATGTGCAGGGGGGCACCCTCTGGCTTGTTCTGCTCCTTACCCTTTCTGATGTTAATGGACATTCGGTCGAATGCAAAGGTGCCGTAGAACTCAAAGAAGTCATACAGCAGTTGCTCTGATGTTTCTGTGTTGCCCTGGTGGCGGATCTTGGTGAAGTCGCTGACAAACGTGCAGTCGTTCCCCTCGATCACACTCCTGTCCGTGGGACCTGCTACGTCTCGGAGGTCGTCCAGGGTGGGGATTATGGGTGTGCTCCTTCGCTGTAGGAAGAACAGTAGCATGACTGTGAGGGAGAAGTTGGTGATCCAGGCACCCGGGATGCTGCTGGTGATGCCATGAACCCTGGCCCAGCAGCGGACAGCGAACGCCAGGCTGCGCACCCGCTGGTCGAGCTCTCCATACAGGTACAGCAACTCTGTGCACTTCATCGCCACCCTATTGTTGGCTGTAAGGTCACACTGAAAATCCGAGGGCTGGTGGGCAAAGCGGATCAGAGGACAGCGGGCGTTCAGGATCTTCATCACACCAACACAGCCGGCTCCAAAATGGTTCACACAGTCCCCAATGACAGACAGGATGTTCTGGGTGACAGCCCGCTCTGAGTTGTCCTGCTTCATCTGGTACTCTAGGGAAAAGCCTGCTTTAGGCAACGCCATGTTCCTTCCACCAATGACGTTCAGATCTAGAAACATGTCCAGGTCACAGCCCAGTTTCCCAAGGCCATTCACAGAAGAGCCGAACGGCCTGACGGTGCATTCTGGGAAATATGCAGCAGCGATGTCTTTGAGCAGGGAGCAGACCAGGAAGCGCAGGCGTATATTCTCCTCCGTCAACTGGTAGGCTTCTCTCAGCGTGGTGATCTGCTGGCCTATACTCTCCTCTCCAGACAGTTTCTGTACGAGCAGGTTGACAGGGATGGTGGTCTGTGGTTGGAACTGTAAGCCTGCCTTGCTGTTTGGTGGCTCCACAGGGCCTAAACTCCTCAGGGACAGCAGCCTGGATTTGAAAGGCACCATGGACTCATGGTCGACACTGGGGATAGCAGTCCCTTCGTGTAACGAGGCAATGCTTCCCTTGTCGGCGTACTCCACTACCGCATATATTCCATAGTTTTCATAAAAGAAGCATTTGTTGATATCCCCATGTCTCGATAGGTACGCGAGGACCTTTTTTTCGTTCAAGTTGTTTGGACAGCCGATGAGCACGGACCTCTCAGCCTGTTCCAGTCTCTCTGCTTGGACAGCCTCAAATGACCTGTATTCAGCCCTTTGTTCTGTTAGTGTTACATCTTTCGTCAAATGCTCCCGTCGTGCCGCGACAACGTTCGTTCCTAGCCGTCTCTGAATCCTCGCATTGAGCTTTTTAAAACACTTTTCCAAGCCACTCCTTCCTCCCATATGCAACCTGCACAGACTGATGGAGGATGACATGATTGCTCTCAACCTGAGGTAAGGGCACATGCGTTGCTCTCAACCTGAGGTAAGGGCACATGCGTTACTCTCAACCTGAGGTCAGGGCACATGCGTTGCTCTCAACCTGAGGTCAGGGTGCATGAGTTGCGGGAGTGAACATAACTCAAAAGAAAAATGTCAAAACGTTATAATAATCTATGAACTAGAAAGGCGCAATTCTGGAAAATTGCAAGTGGATGCTGCTGGATGCTTGTCACGATGATGCCAGTCGTCTAATAACCATATATGGAGTTGTGCATTAGCATGATCTCAGCACTAGAGGTCTCTGTCATGTCCATATATGAAGTTAGATCAGCCTGGTCCAAATATGGAGATTGATTGTTGTGACGTCAGACTTTTTTTCCTTCTTCTCCTTCTTTTCTTTCTTTAATTACTTGCTCAAGCAGAGCGTGCAAGTACTGCAATCGTCTGGGTATGTAATGTATGTATACTTATTGGCCGGTGTAATCCACCGGCCAATAAGGCGATCGGCTGGGTATGTATGTAACTGTCTCTCTGGGAATTTGGGATTCCCTTCTCGCATACCGGTGGTATATATATATATTTAGCGGACCGGTACCAGTGGTTGGGAACCTCTGGCTTAAATCCTCTAGTGCTGGTCTCCTAGTGATTATAAACACAAAAACAAAATATCGAGAAGGTGCCTTTAGTTATTACTAGAGTGGTGCACGTTGGGCACTGGCTAGTCTCGCGTTACTAGACTGTTGCCTCCGCAATTTCCAAATGCTTCATCATACAGTCTGGTCCAACGGAAGAGCTATCATGTGTAAGCGATAAAGCGGAAGTTGAGCCTCCTCGCCACTTCCGTTTCGTCTTTACAGTCACGCACATTTATCCTAATATAAATAGAAAAAATCTAAGCATATACAGCTTGCTGCTTAGCAGAAAAGGAAATAAAACAATAAGCTCTAAAGATATTTTAAAATATATTTTCGTGAACTGAAATGGCAGCTTCCTTACTCAGCTCATGGGGGCTATAGTCCCAGACTCTATATAGCATTCGGAGATTGTGGAATAGTTGTCTGGCTACGCGAGACTAGGCACTGGCCTACTTGAAACGATGCCCCACCCAGTTATTATGTCTTGTCACTTTTATGCCCATATATGGAGTTCCTTATCAGGCATGCCCATATGTTGTAGTAGACCGGTGCCCTGTGTCCCTTTTATGCCCATTATGTAGATTTCTCTAACTGTCTGTGTCCCTTTATTCCTATTTATGGAGTGTCAGGCATACCCAAATATGAAGTGTTTTGATGTCAGAACAGGCCAGCTCCATATATGGAGATATGGGGGTGATTAGGTCCAGAGTCCGGGCAGAGGCTTTTGTGCTGGTTCTGGACAACCGGCTATCCGATGGACTCGACACCGGGCACTAATGTGTGGAATGTGTGTGTCGAATTTGAAGGATGTGGGGCGAAAGGTTTTCAAGTTACGTGGATTACAGACGTACACACGTACGTACGCCGTACACACAGAGACTTTCTATTTTTTGAGTGGTGTAAACCACTCCTACAACTGGCTTTGTTAGTGCAGCAAAAATGAGCATGGTTGCTATGTTCACCCTGTTCACCCGGGTGTGATTTCATTACGTCAGACATGATTTCATTACGTCAGACAGGCTATATTACACCACTCAGTTCACACGGGTGTGATTTTTTAGATAGATAGCCCCTGTGCTGTGGAACAGCTTGCCGAGGGATCTACGGTTCTCTGAATCTGTGGACATTTTTAAACTAAATATTTTTAGCATTGCTTTCACTTAGATCGTTGCATGTCTTTTCCTGTTTTAGTTGCTCCTATTTTAAATTCTACTATAACTATTTGATGCTTTATTATTGTATTTGCATTTTGATTCTTGTTTTCCTCCTTTGTTCCTGTGAAGCATTTTGAATTACACTGTCTGAGTGTAACTGTGTGTGTGTGTGTGTGTGTGTGGTGTTGATAGTTTGGGTTTATGTTTGATAGTTGGTTAGGTTTCACAGTTTATTGCATTTTCTAAATCTTGTTAAACACATTACCTCTCTCTCAATTAATTTCTCTCCGTCTCTCTCAATTAATTTCTCTCTGTCAAACAGCAAGTGTTAAGTTTGTTTACTGAAACAACAACATGGAGACCTCACTAGTCGGTGTAGTCACTACCACACACACCACACAGTTTTTCAGCAGTGTGTGCGTGTGTGGTTGTCTGGTGCTATTGTGAACCATCCGGCCAATCATAAACAACACCAACAAAGCAACATTCCCGTGTCTGTGTTCTCTCTCTGCTTTCATTTACCTACATACATACCTACCTACCTACCTACCACCATTTACTAATACCAATTACTAATTACTACTATTGCCAAGCAATTACCATCAAGTTACCAATCAATTATCAACCAATCATCAGTCTAATACTAGTCTTGGGTATAGCCAGAGTACTATTCCACAATCTGTAAATGCTATATAGAGTCTGGAACTACAGCTCCCAAAATCCAAGTAAGGAAGCTGCCATTTCCGTTCACAAAAATGTTATTTCTATTTCTGCTAAGCAGGGAGAAGGCCTCACTTCCGCTTTATTGCTTACTCATGATAGAGCTTCCATTGCTCCAGACTGTATGACGGAACTTAAGCATTTGAAAATGACAACAGCCGCAACAGTCTGGCCACACGAGACTAGTCTAATACTAATGAGTGACCACCAAACAAGCACACAGCAGCTGGCAGTCGTTCATTCCCAGTGGTAGCTGGGCTTCACTGCGTGACATGGAGTGACAAGACAGACATCTGGTGGGTAACATCTGTGACTTAATTTAGTGACAAATACAAGTTGGGAAAAGTTCAACAAAGCAAATGAGCAGCGACAGGTCAAGCGACAGCTGTGAAACACACAATATGACAGGGTTCCCAAATTTTCATTTGTTTAACCAAAAGATACATTTGGCGTCTCCCCGGGACCCAGACTCAAAAAGACTGTATGAATTAACCACTTAAGCTCCATTTCAAAAATAGTGAAAATACTGTAGCTGTCCATGACCCAAAAATGGTCCCGAGCCATTGTTTGGAAAAGACACTACCATAGGAGAGAGTTAACCAATGCTTAGCGAGACAATAAAAGACAAGGAACAACGAGAGATGACAGAAAGAAAATGAGTGTGAGAGAAATAGAATCTAGTGGATAAAAGATGAAAAGGGCAAAGAAATGGAAGAAGAGTGTGAGAAACTTTTTCTTACTTTACTCTGAAGTTGTGGTGAAGACTTCGTCGTTGACATATCCTCTTCCTCCCTCCTCTCCATCCTTCCCTCCGCTCCTTCTCTCGCATCCTCGATGCCTGCCTCCTCTCCTTCTCTCCTATCCTTGTCTCCTCTTCTCCCATCCTTGATCCCTCCCTCGTCCCCTCTTCTATCCTCGATCCCTCCATCCTCTCCTCCTCTCCTATCCTCGATCCCTCCCTCCTCTCCTCTTCTCCCATCCTCGATCCCTCCCTCCTCTCCTCCTCTCCTATCCTCTATCCTTCCCTCCTCTCCTCCTCCCCTCTCTTCCGTTGTCCCTCCCGCCACCTCTCCCCACTCCCCTCCCGCCGTACCATCCGTCGCCTCCTCCTCCCCCGTGTGGGCGGGGCCAAAGGGCTCCGACGGACAGGACTCCTCCTCCTCAAGCGTTACTATGGCGACGCTCACCTCCTCTCCGTCCGAGGAGAGCAGGGGGAAGGGGGAGGAGGTGAGGAAAGGAGGGGAGGACGAGGACGACGAGGACGAGAAGAAAGGACGGGTGGAAGAAAGACAGGAGGAGAGCAGAGAGGGGGAGGGGCCACCAGACCGACCAATGAGACGGCTCTTGGCGTTCTCTTTCATCACTCCTTCTTCGCTCGTCCTCTCCTCCATGTCCCTCTCTTCCTCGTCTTCTCTCTCCTCCTCTGATCTCCATCTCCTCTTCCTCTCAAGTCTCCCAATGTCTGTCTCTTCTTCGGCCGCTCTCTGTCTCTCCTCTCCTCCCCGTCTCCTCTCCATCGAGATGTTCTGTCCGTCTGTCTCTCTGTCCATCTCTCTGTCCATGTGGAGTGTCTTCACAGTGTGATGATGGGTGAATCGGAAGACATTCTGAGAAAAAGACAGAACAACAACAATAACTAGGATGCAACACACACACACACACACACACACACACACACACACACACACACACACACACACACACACACACACACACACACACACACACACACACACACACACACACACACACACACACACACACACACACACACACACACACACACACACACACACACACACACTTTATATAATAATCATAATATTAATACATGATCACATACTGTACAGTCTTTATACTTATTTATGGTCTTGTATTTAAACATTAATACAAAGCTCGCTACACTTCCTGAATTAAATTGTGTGTGTGTGTCCTTCAGCCAAAGTGATATACAACAGTATCATGTGCATTACATTGACCGATCCACACAGTCACACACAGATGGCACGGCAGAGGAAACCACTTGTTACCTGCTCATGTGGAGCAGTTATGGGGTTCAATGTCTTGTTCATGGACACTTCAACACGAATGGATCAAAATCGACCAACCGGGAACCTTTCGACTCCATGAGGCTCAGATTTAAATGCACAGCATCACAAGCACACTTGACTTCTCAGATAGCACACTGTGCTGCCCCACAGAGGCGGACCAAAGGAATTACAGTCTGTGCCTTCAAGTTCAGAGGTCATATTGCATATTTCACTTGTTCTCGACCTTTTTAGGCCGTGACCCCACGAAAAAAATCATATTTAAACTTCTGACCCCCAACAATAATCATATTTGAACTGGGAAGCACCCACCCTGACAAGCACTTGGAATCTAGGGAGTTGGTTTCACAGATAAATATTGTGAAAATACAAATATTAGATCTACAAGTTCACAATGCCTATTTATTATTTGACAATTTGTTTGACCAGTTTTTATAGGATAGTTAGTTGATTACTTTTGATGCAGTATTTGGTCTTTACTCTCTCTTTCTTAAGGTATTAAAAAGGTCTTACATGTCCTTAAATTGAACACTTCACTGTCATCTGATCTGGGGACTGCCTGATGACAAAATAAAATCACGAGGGGACCCCCCTAGGGATGTCTACTGACAGGTTGAGAACCGGCACCTTCAATTTCAGAGGTCATGAGTAGGTTGCATATTTGACATCAACAGTAGGCTAATACTACCATGAATGTTAGTGAGAGCAGTAGAGACGAATAACAGTCTAAGTCCACACTATTAAATTATCCATAATGTATAAATGATGGATACGGGGTCAGGACAGCTAGGCCTTTTAGGGGACGGGTCAGAATAAATTATGCACTGTTATTCGTCTCAACTGCTCTAAAAATGACAAATGATGTGCTTCCGTTAACAACAGTATTCTCACCGCTTGTGTTACATATAGCGCCGAGTGTGTGAACCAATGTGTGTTAACTTACATCAAACAATCAGAGGTGGGGATGGGGGGTTCCTGCCACTTTAATGTGAATACAGGAAAGGAGATGGAGGGAGGGGGATTTTTATTAATTAACATTGCTTTCAAGTTATTTTTGGCTGCAAAGTTGCAACTTGAATCCTGCATACTGTTAATAAAGTATTCAAAGTAGTTAATAGGCATCTTCATGTAGCCTATTAGTTAAGTCTACAAAAAAAGTACTATGTTCCCATGCCAATACAAATATGTTTCTTTTGAAACATTTGAATTGAGCCATTAGACAGACAACATTAAGACTGTACTAGTTAATTAGGCTAGGAATGCGTAATATTTGATGTAAACTTGTACTTTTAATTATTATCTTGAATTTGTTTGAATGAACCATACAAATAAACTTGCCTTGCATTTGCAATGCATTTGAGAGAAGTGGTTTTGTTCATGTTGTTGTTTTCACCTTCAAATACACAATCACAAGATAATACTAACCTCAATTATAATTAGCCCCCCCCCCAGGAACAGGAACAGAAGCCAACAGAACAAACTTTGTTTGGCGTAGTTACCAACGTTTCACAACAAAGCAAACTCCTCCATAACTGGACCACTTCGAATAAAAACACAACTGCACACAAACAAACAAGATAAACACTATATTCCTCCGGGAATGTGTAAGTAGATATGTATTAATAAACTCACCTATGCAAAGAGAGAGAGATTCGCTTCCCGTTGTACTCTGACGGAACTCTACCACTATGGACTTTTAAAGTTTAAACGCCGGCGGGTGTTTCTGTATTTTTTCCCACTTTTTCTGTGTTTCTTTCACCCTCTTGTCCTCCAATATCTTTTCCTGTGGTTCTCTTCTTTGTCCTTTCAGCTGAAACGAGTTGTTTTTGTTCGTTTATCGTCGCAACACCCCAAGTTTGCAACCTCACTGCATTTGTTTTGGAGGAACTCTGCACATGGAGCTTTGTTTGGCGCAGACTGATTACGTCACAATGGCACCAGAGTGCCAGTCCGAGTCGGTCAAAAAGAACAGATCTACAAGCTATCAACGGGTCGTCGTGCAACGTGTTTATAGCTTGTAGATTTTTTTGTCAGGCTACATAGTTTGACAAAAATAAAAAATAAGCTTTATAATAATTTAATTTAAGCTTCTAATTGTTATGTTTATATTATTATTTTTTAAGTTTTATTTTTGATTTAATGTTTAGTATTTTGTTTTGTTTTGTTTTGTTAAAATGGTCAATTACCGCAATGATACATTTTATTCATTACACTTAAAGGTAAGGGAAGTGATATTTTTTGGTTAAAACTAAAAGTTTTCTGTTAAAAGGTTAAAGCACTATATTCTGATTCATTGAGAGTGTTTGTTCAGGAACGGTTCTCTCCAGCTCTTTAATAAACATAAAATACATTTTAAGGACAATATAGGTGACAATTTTTCAACCAATCAGGAGAGAGTAGCCATTTATCAGCTTTAATTAGTGTGGCTGCCTTTACATAGAGTATGTGCCTTTACAGCAAAAACAGCTATACTGTTCCTACTTCCTAAACGACATGACATCAGCTTGTGACTGCAACTTGTTCGTGTTCGCAGATGACTCAGCACTGCTGGTCTCGGACAGGAATTAACAAACTGCAGGTTGAAAAGGCCCTCAGCTCTGAACTCGGTATAGAATTTGCACCTGGCTCGCTGATATAACAAACTATCTTTACACCTGGGAAAAACTGAATCCATTATTTTTGGATCAAATAGTAATCTCAGCAAGGCAGATGGCTTCTTGGTTAGAGTGGGTGACAACACACGAAAAGATGAAGGTTCCATCCTGGAGGCAAATCTTTCCGGTGATAAAATGGCCACCAACGTAATCAAAAAAGTCAACCAAAGAAGCTGCTCACTGGTCAACAAAAACACCTTGAAGACCCTAACAGGAGCCCTCGTACAAGGTTTCTTCGACTATGAATGCACCTCTCAATTGGTACCACAGCACCTCAAAGGCCCTTAAAACAAGGCTCCAGACTTCCCAAAACAAACTGGTCAGGCTACTACTGGGCCTCACCTCACCCCTACCCACTTTGACAAGCTGGAATGGCTTAGAGTTGACGACAGAGTAGCCAGCATCTTGCAATGGGTCTGGTCCACAAGATTCGATACACCACCAAGATACCCATGCATGTACCATGTCTAAATACTTTAATGTCAATGAAGTCCTCACCCACAACACCAGAGGGAGTTCAACAAACCATGTGCAACCCAGATTTGGCACAAACAAGGGAGTGTCTGCTAATGTACTTTGAAGTAGTGAGTGTAACTACCCTAGGCCTAGGGGACACGTCGGGGAGAACATGCAAATGAAAAGGATATATAGGCCTATATTATTTTACAAAGAGATATACTATGCAGTGCAGTATGTACACAATGTCCTGTAAGAGAAGACATACATTGATATACATTAGATATAATATAACTACAATAAAAGCATAGCCACAAACTGTGGTACAATAGAGGAATACAACTTTATTAATGACTAGATAGCTTACATATCAAAGACTAAAGTCATACATACATATTTATAAACATACAAGTATACTTTATATAACTGTATCAAACATACTTATTGGCACTTAAAAGTGTACTGAAATCAGGCATCGGAAATGGAGAATCTGACATTTTGAATTATTTGTTCTCCCCATGATTTTCTTCCATTGTAAATACAATAATGGTAATAATAATACAAATTATACAATTTCTAGTTCAATCAAAGATATAGTCATCATGTTAGCTTGGACTAAAAGATAATAGTGCAGAATCACGTTTAATAAAAAATAAAGCTATTCTTTTGTAGGAAGGAGACAAACTATACATTATACATTATAATATATTATTATTCCTCTCTGTCCTTTATTTCCCCTTAAATTAGGAAAAATCACAAGATTGGATTCATGGAGATGAATTTTCAATAGGCTATTTACATTTGATTAGATTATGTAGGAACTGTATTGATATATAAAAAGAACGAGAAACAAAAACAAAAAAAGCGGTGTTTGTTCAAAACAGAAAAGGGCTTTCCTTCTCTACTTTGCTTTTCCTATTGTTCTCCAAAACATGTATAGTTTGTTTTTATTTATTTATGTCTGATTTTTTTTTCTCCTGGGAAATGTATTTGTATTCATTCGTGGTAACTTCTGTATTCAATGTAGGTGAGATTGGGTGTCTCTTCCTTCCTCCATTCCTTAGTGTCCTCACGCATCCTTTCTTAAAGCAACAATCCAAAGATGTCCATCTCTGAACTGCAATACCTGGTGTCTGTTATTGCCGTTGTCAAACACAGTCGGCAGTACCGCACTGCCCAGCACGGCGGCACCCTCCCAGAGATTTTTCAGGAGCACACACACGCACATCATTAAGAACAACCCTTAAATTCACACCTCATAGTTTACAAAGGCTGCCGAGTGTCACACCAGCGTGTATCAACATACTGTAGGAATGAGCCTAGATGCATACGTATCAATGGTCCTTTGTATGACCTGTAGTGTAGGTGTTAAGGACCCCACTGTTGAGAACCTCTGCTCTACCATACAGTGTAGTTACAATATTTTACAATAAGTTCAGGCTCATTGGGACTCTTCTCTCGTTAACCTTCCTATACCGACCCACTCTTTCTTTCTTTCTTTCTCTAAAGTACTGACTTATTAATATCAAAACTCAGCAAAAGTTATTAATGTCATACTGTGTAACTTTCTATTACCCACAAGTTAGTTTTGATATCTTTCACTGGCATATTCTTCCGCAATATCCATTGCACTGAAATGTGTTTGTCAACTTCTCTAAAATATTGGAAATGTGTAATGTGGAAGTGAATGAAATCATCATCATAAAATAAAATAAAACATACTTCATATATTATAGCAATAAATAATGGAGAAATTCCTTTTATATTTGGGGCCAGGCCTGCCTACACACAACTGAACATCAAAGATTCAAAGTCTTCATGGTAAATATTGGAATGTAGCCCCAGTCTCCCTTCTCTCAAAAAATAAGAGACTGGCACACAGCTTTCTGAGGGGCGCTATAGCGCTGATCTAAGGCCTCCAATGTCTGTCTTTTAGACATGACATCATGTGGCTTCCAAGGCTATGGACTTTTTATGTTTTAAGCATAAAAACAATATGACAATAAGTAATGAGCAAATTAGTCTTTGCTCATTAAAATGTTTTTGATAAGAAAATGCCTTTTTTTAAACAGTGAAAGGTTGCCAAGGTTTCAACGTGGAAGATTACACTCCTAGTCCTAGTCCTATACAGGAGGCAATGGGAGGAGACTTCATTTGGGAATGCAGCCCCTCGATCTCGCTGGGAAGAAAAAGAAGAAAAGAGAATGTGCACGCTTCATAATGGAATGACGTGTGCGGTTAGTGGTCCGAACCGAAATTCAAACCACTGACCTAATATGGGACACATTTTGACCTTCAGGCTGTACCAGTGTCAACCAGTAGGTGTCCTAACAGAGAACCAATCTGTACCATAACCTACAGATTGGTAAAAAAATAATATTTTATAAACAAAAACAAAAAAAGGAATGGATTTCAGCTTTATTAATGGAACACAGCCTCTCTCTACCCTTGAAAGGAGCGAGGACAGTGTGCCTTTCCTGTCGGAATGTCTCCCCTCGCTCTACCGCCAGGTGGGCTTGTGGGTCTTGGAGTCTCTGGAGTGAGCAGACTTGTCGGAGAAACTCCCACTGTTGTTCCTACTATGGCCTTTAGGGGGAGCCAGTGAGTCGTGAGGAGGGGTGAGAGGAGGAGGCACACGGATGCTCTGAGACCTCCTCAGGGGCGAGGAGGACGGTTCGTCGCTGTTCGGGAGCACAGAGGAGGAAGAGGACGAGGAGGAGTAAGGAGGTCTGGAGGAGGGGAGTCGCAGGGAACCCAATCGGACGAAAGGGGAGGCGGCCGTGGCAGCCTTTGGGGAGCCCGCCTCCTCGTGAGGAGGAGTAGGAGAGGCGAGAGCGGTGTGCGTCCGTCTGAACGAGGAAGAGGCGGTGTTTTGGGCAAAGCGGGCCACCTTGTGGGAGGGGGTCGCGGGAGCGCTGACACTCCCCCCGCCTCCTCCTCCTCCTCCTCCTCCTCCCTCCCCAGTCTGGGCGGCGAGCGCCCGCAGCGTCGATCGGCACATCTTCTCCTCCGACGCCCGCTGGGGTTTCTGGACAGGCTTCCGTACGGACGGACATTTCTGGAGCGGCTGCTGCTGTCCCCCCGAGTCGCGGGCGGGGCTCTGGATGCCTGAAACAGATTCATTAATTGTCATGATATACAGATCATTGTGATTCATGATTTCATTGTGATTTGGACATTAGAACATGTTTTGGCATTTTTGGCAACATAAATTGCAAGAAATGACAATGACAGTGAAAATAAATTATGTATTCAGGCCAAAACAGATCATAAACGTAATTATATAAACATTGTATACTTGTTAAAAAAACGATCTATAAGTTGCATGTTGCATTGTGATATTTTCACTTTTTTTTTAAATGTTTGAAAGTGTACGTCAAAAATGTTTTGCCCTAAATGCCCAAAATAGGAAGTCCACAGTCTAGTGGTCAGCTCCACTAGACCATGGACGACATGGAAGTAATGATGGAAATATTTCCATATATACATCCAATATTTGTTGTTTCCATTCATCTGGAAATCATGACACGCTTACTTGAAACCTTGGAGGGGTCCTGCTTGAGAACGCTGGACTTCCAGGGGGAAGAGGGACAACTAGTGGTCTTCTCTCCCCGCCGGATTGAGGGGCTGTTGGCTTTCAAGGGGCTGAGACTGCCGGAGGTACTCTGGAGGTGCCCAGCTGGTTTGGTTGGACGTTTTCCCAGGGAAGAGGCAGCTCGGCTGGGCCTGGAGATCGGGACGACCCTCCTCATGCCCTGGTTCTCGGAGCTGTTCAGGGTGCGTACAGACTTGGGTTTGGGGGTCGTTGCGGAGCTGGAGGTTGAGGGTTTGACGCCGGCGGTGGGACGACATTTGGAGGGCAGGGTTTTAGAGGAGGGCTTGGGCGAGGTCTCAGATGCTGTGTTTTCATTGGAGGAGGTACGGGATTCTTGCTTGTCATTGACCAGGTGGAGGGGTGGGCTCTCTGTTTCTCTCCTTACACTGGTGAAGCCCTCTGTCTGTTTCGTCTCATTGGTCGGGTGTTCCGGAGCAGTAACAAACTCTGACTTTTCATTGGCTGACACCTCTTTCTCTTCATTCTCATCGGTCGACTGTTTCGTTCCCTCATAGGCATCTGTGGTGGGAGCAGGCATTTCATTGGTGGACTCGGCTGGTGTCTGATTGGTGGAAGGAAGCGCAGGAAGTGACTGCGTGGCTACAGGGATTGGCTGCTCGCCGTCCAGACAAGGCTCGGAAGGCGCGTCATTGGCGGGAATACAGGAAGTGTCCTTCACGACTTCCCGGTAGCGGGAGGGACTCTGACAGGTGTCATTAACAGGTGTGTGGGGAGTTGAGGGTGAGTCCTCAGGTTGTTTAGGTGTGTGGGCGGGTGCGTGTGTGTCCTCAGGCTGAGCCGGAGTGTGCGCGGGTGTGTTTGTGTCCTTGGGTTGAGTTGGCGTGTGCACAGGCGTGTGTGCATCTTCAGGTTGCGTCGGAGTGTGCACGGGTGCGTGTGTGTCCTCAGGCTGAGCCGGAGTGTGCACGGGTGTGTTTGTGTCCTCGGGTTGAGTTGGCGTGTGCACGGGTGTGTGTGCATCTTCAGGTTGCGTCGGAGTGTGCACGGGTGCGTGTGTGTCCTCAGGCTGAGTCAGAGTGTGTGCAGGTGTGTGCGTGTCATCTCTCTCTCCCTCCGTCTCACACACACTCGTCACACACCAGACGAACAACGACCTCTCCTCCTCTCCGTCCCCCTTTTCATCGCGTTCTCCTTCTCTGTGTGATGGAGGGGCGGTGGAGGAAGAGATGTTTGACTCGGGTTCACAATGTTTGTACCTGTAGCTGACCTGGGATCCGGTACCTCCGTCCTCTTCCTCCTCCTCCTCCACCTCCCCGTCTCGCTCCACGACCTCCGTGTCCTCCTGGCGGATTTCGTCGTGACTGTCGACGTCACGGAGAAGCTCCTCGTCGGGGGTGTCGACGTCATCGAAGACCTGTAGCTCGGGGACCAGTGTGTGTCTCTCTACGGTGACAGACATGGCCTGTTCCGGGCTCAGTCTGAAACTGTCATTGTCATCGTATGTCTGAAACGCGGTGTGAGAGCTAGCGTCGTGCTGCTTCGTCCTTGACGTCTCCCAACACGGCTGGTTGCATTCTGAGGTAGAAGGGGTGGTCTCTGCGTCAGGCTGTGCAGGGGTCCCTGTCGGACTTCTGCATGTCTTGGAGGTAGGGCTGTACATGATCATGACATGACAAATAATTGTTTTTATCATTGAACATTGGAACATAAACAATTATACAGTATTAGTCGCTGTGGGGCAGAAACCAGTTATTTCCATTTTCCAAATATATACAGTATATATATATTATTTTAATAAATCAGTGCTATTGAACACCCTTTACGTCTGTGTGTAGGTTTTTACAAAATATTGAACCAATGAAAAGTATTAAAAAGTGATTTGTCTTTAAGGCTTTGTGACATTCATTGTGAGCATGTAGATCAGCTATTTTTGAAAAGAAGCTTTGTTTTGTTTTTAAAATGTTTGAAAATATATGAAAATCTTAAATATGAACTTGGGGTCCCCGAAAAGGTTTAGTGTGGCTAAAAGAGTGTGTGTGTAGTGTGTGGTGTGTGTAGTGTGTGGAGCCAATAGAAAGACGGGAAGCAGGGTTGCCAGGTGCGTGTAATGTAAGCGAATTTCGTTGTTTTTGTTTGTAAGGATTTCACTGCGCAAAGAGCGTGGATGTTAACACTTCCGTAACACCGAGGGTGTTAACACTTCCGAAAGGGCTAACACCACTTTTGAATTGTATATATTATAGTATAGATTGTGACAGGCTTACTTGGAGGCCGTTAGAGGCGGAGTCTGTGACGTAGGCATGGCACATGGAGGCGGAGTCTGTGGTGTAGGCGGGCTCTGTGGGGGCGTGGCAGGGAGCAGGGTGTGGTGTTTGAGGCGCAGGGCCAGTCCCGGGCTCATGGGCCTCATCCAAGGGGAAACCCCAGAGCTCCTGCAGGGGCCTGCTTCAGGCGAGGAGGCGGGGCTTCCCAATCTCCACAGAGCATGTGCGGGACTCGGCGCCGCTTCGCCACCGCCGACACCGGCCTTGGGTTCGGGGGGCGGGGTCATGCCCAGGAGCATGCTCAGTTGGCGCTCGGTGGCCGCGGACGGAGAGCCAGACGGAGAGTTCCGCGAACGCCGCATGCTAACCGAACGCCCCAGGGGATTGTGGGAGTTGACGACGGTGGAGTTGGCGAGGAGGGGCGAGCGGGGGTGCTGAAGCCCCGCCTCCTCGTGCAGTGACAGGGCGGTTGCCATGTCTGCCTCGCTGCTGCAGCGCATGCCAAAAGCACCGTCCACCTAGAAACAGAGGAGGGGGAGCCAAATGGTCAGAATGTGACTGTTCTCTACAAATGATCTGTGTGTGTGTGTGTGTGTGTGTGTGTGTGTGTGTGTGTGTGTGTGTGTGTGTGTCACCTCTTCTCCTCCAGACCAGGAGTGTCTTTTCTCCTCTAGCTCACGTAAGCGAAGGCGACGAGCCTTCTCCTTCGCCTCCCTCTCGATGTTCTCCTAGAGAGAGAGAGAGAGAGAGAGAGAGAGAGAGAGAGAGAGAGAGAGAGAGATGAACCAATAGGATCCATTAATTATATTTTGAAGCCAATACTTCTGTACTTTTACTCAAGGCAATTTTGAATTCCGGGCTTTTAGTTGTACTTGTAACAGAGTATTTCTACATTGCAGTATTGATACTTTTACTTAAGTAAAACACACAGCACTTATCCACCACTGCGGCGGTGCAGATCGCTCGCCCCACTTGGTGAAAACAGACTACAGCCAGAATCATCACCGCCCTCACACTTGCTTTGGCAATGAAAATATTGCCAAAGCATGCTGATAAACCATTTGAATTGTATTAAATGCAATTGAATTGAGAGATGAGGTGTACTTTGCATTTTCACCATCTGTCCAGAAGGTGGCAATAACAGTTCATATTGAGTTGTGTAACTGAACGCATAACTATACAAATGATGGTGCGTGTGTACCTTAGCAGCAGTGTTAAACTTGGTGCAGAAGTCTTTGACGATGTTGAAGCACTCGTCCAGTCTGAAAGTCAGTGCGTCTTCACAGAAGAAGTCTGTCAACTCTCCCACCACACTGTTCAGATTCTCTCTGTTCACACGCAACACACACACACACGACACCACACGCTGTGACACAACACGCGCACACACAAACACACAGATATACATAAGGAATACAAGGACAATTACATACAATTTTCAATGTTGGCATTTCGCAGACTGTCTTAATCCAGAGCGACTCACAGTCAGTAAGCAAGGTGAGATACGAGGTAATCATTCAAATGCATAGAAATAGTAATCTAGGATCATAGGTAAACCAAGAACCTATAATCAGTCTAAACAGTATATAATATCAACAACAACAACAACAAAATTATAATAATCTGTACATTGAAACTATACCATATACTATACTATGCTATGCCAGGTCTACAAATGAACCTGGCATCTACATAATGCTATCTACTGTAAATTATATTTTAGCCAAAGTTTGTATATTAAATGTATCATGATGACAATATCAACATGCACAATATGCATATTGCAAAATAGATTATTTAACTTGCTTTCTGTTTTTTATTCATTTCAACAATCCAAGAGAAACTGCATTGCTGATGGTCACTATGAACGATGGTCACTATGAACTATTCACTATGAACTAAAAACATTGCAGTGATGTATCCCAAGGTCCTCAGGGTTTCGGGTTTTCCAACATCATACCCCTCACTCGGGTGACCCAGCCGGGGTGATCAAGTCCCGACTTACGTCCCAGTAGTTACCCTCGATCAGTCCCTTAGGGAAAAACCAGGGACACAATCCGCTACTCCAGAACTACTCTGCCGGTACTGGGCGTGCCATCCGGTGCGTGGAGGGACTAGGCACTGTGTGTTGACTCCTGGCCGGGCACTTCCTACGTCTCACCAGGTCCTCTCCTGCTCTCACCAGGAGTACAACCAGGACCTGTGCGTTGCACCAGATTCCAGCACCAGACACGGGAGTGGTGGATTCTGCAGGCTCCACCAACAGGCTAACGGTGGTGCCGCAGGCTCCGCTTGCGGCTTGAATGGCCCTCCTAAAGGCCTCACGCGGTGGGATTTTTGGGCTATCAATTAAATCTGTAGCCAGGTGCCATGCTTTCAGTAAAACCATGTTATTGGAATGTAAATATAATGTACTTATTTCTTCTTCTTTGCATACATCTATAAATGCACCAAGTCTCTGTGTGTGTGTGTGTGTGTGTGTGTGTGTGTGTGTGTGTGTGTGTACTGTACGTACGTCTGTAATCCACGTAATTTGAGAACCGTTCGCCCCACCGACTTCAAATGTGGCACACACGTTCCACAGGCCTCTCTATATATGGAGCTGGCCTGTTCTGACATCACAATGTGTTCTGACATCTGCATAGACTCCAAAATGATTTGGGCTTGCCCTTAGAGTATATATGAATAGAGACATGCCTGAAAAATAACTCCATATATGGGCATAAAAGGGACACAGACATAATAACTGGGTGGGGTATGCATTTCCACCTTACTTCGGTCCAAGTAGGCCAGTGTCCAACGGGCACCGCTCTAGTACAGGGTTCAGCAGTTAAACATAAGGTAGAAAGACATTAAAACTGTACACTTCAGTATTTGTTTAGTTATCGTGAGTCATTTTGCCATTGCAATATTCAACAACGTTATCACAATATTCAACAACGTTATCGCATGTCTTCCTAATACCGTGCAGCCCTACTTCTGATCTATAGGAAATGAGACCATGGTTGTGTGTGTGTTAGGGATGGGCTTTTGTAAACATGTACACACTTGGGAGTGTTAGCGGTTAAACACGGTGAAACATAGCCTGACGTCATCTGTATGAAAATTAACCCATTAAGACAGGGACCCCTAGAAGAGAAGCTTTGTCTCTCTGGGTGAATTCAGGAATTATTTACTCTAGCATTGAATGAGTGATTTTTTATCATGTACACGTTAAGAGTTAAAACAACCCATTCATTGTGTGTGTGTGTGTGTGTGTGTGTGTGTGTGTGTGTGTGTGTGTGTGTGTGTGTGTGTGTGTGTGCGTGCGCATGCATGCATGCGTGTGTTCTTGCGTGTGTGCTACCTGCAGAAAGGTGTCTAGTTGCATCAGTAGTTCAGTGTCCCACTGGATGCTCTTCTCTACTGAGCGTGTGCGAGATGTCAGCGAATGAAGCTCAGCATCCATCGTTTCCATGGAGATTCTGCAGGACCAGGAAGTAACAGCACGTCAAACAAGGTCAACAAACATAATGAAAGTCAAAACAGCACTTAACAGATTACTTTAGTTCTGAGGATTGAAATCACTGGAAATTATTAAAGTTATTGTAATAACCATATCATAAATGATATCTAATCTCTGTCTGTATCTCATAGGAGGGCTGTGGGCAGTTCAGAAACCCCCAGTGACATCACTGCAGATTTACTTTAAAGCAGCTATAACATGAATTTTAAAACAGTTTTTAATATTTGATATCATATTATCTATGTCCCTCAAACTTATTTCTAATTGTTTGAGCCTCAATCACCACTCTGATATAACCAGTCCATGGCATTTCTTTTTTGCTTCTGAAGCTGTTTTAGCTGCAGTACCACAATGTCCTGAGGTGGTGGGGGCGCTGATATGCAACTTATTTAATATTTGAGTCATTAGAATACTGATGCTAGATAAACCCAGGCTTGTTTCCAATCCATGCCAGCTTGGAAAATCAACAATGGCGGACATTGTAAACAAAGTGGAAATGCAAAGTTGGGACTGAAGAGAGGGAGGAATTATACAAAGTAGGGTATTATCACAAATACGACCAAATCAGTTGAGCTGTTCCTGAGAGCAATTTCCATAAAATTGCATATTTGTGGGGATAGAAAATACACAGGGGAGCTAAAAAACACCCCAAAAAGTAGAATTTTATGTTATAGGTACTATTTAGATTTGTATTATCGCCAGAACGATGGCTTCCATTATAGAATTGTAACTTTTTAGGAATAGAAAGCCTGGAGTTTCTATTAGCTTGGATTCCTCCTATGAGACACAGACCGAGTAGAAGAAAACAGAGCAAATTTATCATGAACATTAGTGGGGACCTATATGAAGCTAGGTTGAAAAGTGGTGATGTCGATTGTCCTTTAACAAGAGATTGTGACTAAATAATAACTAAATTGGTTGGATCCATTTGGAACACATGTTCTTTTTTCCCCATATGTTGAAAAATAACTTTTTGGACATCAGAAAAAATGCCACAAAGGCATAAAAATCCAAGTCCAGGCTGGTAAATCTATAAAATCATGAAAAACCCCCCCCAGAAAAAACACCAACGCGTGTCGGCCATTGAGCCTTCTTCTTCAAACCTGAATCCATAAATCCACCTGGAGTGCCTGGACTTGTTTGTATGTCTTTGTGGCATTTTCTTCTCCCCCTCTGAATATTGTTCCCTTTCATGAGCACTGTTGGTTTGAGGGATACCAGTAGAGCTCCTGTAACATTATTTAAGACATGTTGAAGTTGTAAATATGTAATGTATAATACAAATATAAATGCGGTTCTGACCGGGCAGCAGACTGGACATGTTTCAGTCTGGACGAAAACTCTAACAACCTCTGATCCTTCTTCTGAGCCTCCTGGAGAGGGGGAGAGAGAGAGAGAGGGAGAGAGAGATAGAGAGAGAGAGAGAGAGAGAGAGAGAGAGAGAGAGAGAGAGAGAGAGAGAGAGAGAGAGAGAGAGAGAGAGAGAGAGGGTGGGGGGAGGGGGCGGGGGGGAGTAATGTTCACTCTTAGACGAACTATAAGGTTTGGTTTTGGACAAAACACATTGTATCTCCCAACATAAACATACAGCACACACACGCGCGCCACACACACGCGCGCCACACACACACACGCGCGCCACACACACGCACGTGCGCGCCACACACACACACACGCGGCACTCACACACACACACACACACACACACGTGCCACACACACACACACATGCACACACACCCACACAAAACTCACCAGAGCTACGAAGTGCAGCAAGTTCATTCCCGGCTTGTTGGATTTCGTGTCGGCCAAAGAGAGTAGAGATGCTAGTTTGAAACCTGCAGCGTTGCCTGAATAACCACCCTGAACACACACACACACACACACACACACACACACACACAAACACACACACACACACACACACACACACACACACACACGGTTGGACATGTTCAAGGTTAGCTTTATTGTCCCTTGCGGGAAATTGGTTTGCAGCCAGATAATAGTAAAAAATACATAATAAAAATGTGCTGCGTTGGACAAGCTGGAGGGAACCATGCCAGGTTCCGAGGAGGAGTTGACAATGTCCACAATGACTGGCTGACCCAAAAAATAAATCGAAAATGAAAAGCTTTGTTCGATGGCATGACATTTTTTTATTTTAAATAATTCTTTCAGTTTATTTTATTTTATTTTAAATTTGTTATCAAAATAGCTGATCTACAAATGAATGGATTGATTTAATCTATAGTATATTTATTATGGAGTGAATTACATTCATCTTTAGAGGTTTAGAAGTTGAAGTCTTCACAGATAACTGGTTTAGATGGATTACTCATGTCTCTACCATAAGACCTGACTTTGTTTAAATTCAGTTAAATCTGTTTAACCTGTAGAAGCAGATGCACCCGTTTGAGGTACTTATGTATTATGATCATCAATAGAGAAGAGAGGCAGTGTGTATTGTACGTATATTGTCTTGTTTTGTTTTGTTTCTGTTGTATGTATTGTCAATTGTCATAGTCGTTATGTTTGATTAAAATTCAATAAATAAAAAAAAGCTGATCTACAAGCCCACAATGCATTTCAGCATCCTGAACCGGAAGTAAACAACGCCTGGGTAAAGTGCCGCGCAATCGAAATTCCTTTCACCCGAAATATACATTTTGTAACCGCGATCATCGGTGCTTATGGTCCGTGAATAAAGCTTATTTTGGGGGGAAAAACGCAATCTGGGAAAAGAATCCGAGATAAATGCATTTTGCATTTGCATTGCAGTAAATCTGTTTACATTAAGGCGGATGGAGGTGGACATTTCCGGTTTCTTCGGTCGCCTGGCAACCTAGAGCCATTCATACGTTGCATGATCTATCATAAACCACTGAAACGACCACATGACGTAGGTCTCCGTCATCGGCGGGGAAGCATTGGATAAGATGATGACGGGGAATGTGTTAAGGTCTGAGAACCACCAGTATCGATATTGTAGATCTTCAGACGTGAAGTCCACATACCAGCTCTGACAGTAATATGATAGCAGCGGTTCCGGGAAACAGTTCCAAATGCGATGGAACCGATTCCGGTTCCGCCAATGTTGGATCCAGCTCCTCCAGTTCCGGATTCCAACCCCAACTATGACGGTGGGGGGCGGGGCACACAGCCATTATGTCCTCTGGTTTGGTTTAATCTCCTAAGAAAGATTGATTTGTGTGTGTGTGCGGCTGTGCATGCGTGCAACTCACAGCGTTCAGTATATTTCCAGCCTGCAGCACCAGATGTAACACAGCATGCAGCTCTTCACAGCTCAACAGCTCTGCAGAGAGAGACGGAGAAGAACAAACCTTAAAACCACACCGGCCGTCGGGATTCGACTCCCGATCCCGACGGCCTTTACTGCATGTCACCCCCCCCCCATTTCCTGTCAGCCTACTGTCTATCCCTTCATAAATAATATAAAATAAATGCAAAAGCCAAAAAAAAAACACACTCCGTAAGCTTATAAGTGTGAAACCCAATTAACATGCATGAAGTTAACAGCTCAGATAAAGATAGACAGTGGTGTGAAAGAGGAGAGGAGAGGAGAGGAGAGGAGAGGAGAGGAGAGGAGAGGAGAGGAGAGGAGAGGACGGTGTCTTGCATGTCTGTGTGAATGAATATGTGATATATATGTGTATATGTGAATGTATATGTCAATTTCATCAACAACATCAGCATCAAAATAATAATTTGATCACTTAAACCTATAAAACAAATAGATGATCTACACGTGTCACGTGTCGTGTCTTGAGCATGTAGATGTGTAAGTTCCTTTTTTAGAAATGGGGAAAACAAAGACCTATATTGGAATAAATATTCTATCGTGTGTGAGTGTGAGTGTGTGTGTGTGTGTGTGTGTGTGTGTGTGTGTGTGTGTGTGTGTGTGTGTGCATCACCTGTGGCAGCAGTGTGTAGAGTGCTGATGTCCCGTTTCATGGACTCTGAGGCCGAAGGAAACTCCTCTTTTAACAACATCGACTCTATACGTACTGGATAACTAGAGAGAGAGAGAGAGAGAGAGAGAGGGACCTTTAACGAAGCCTTTATTTGATCATTTGTGTACACTCACATATTCTTCAGGACATTTCTAGAAATTGCATGCTTTGGGTACTCACAATAATATTAAAAAACATTTGTTTTCCTGTCTTAAAGAGATAAAACTAGAAAAAGTGCCCTTCCGGGCACAGGTCTCCACCAGTGTGTGTGATGTTTGGCAAAATGTGTAGGAGTAATATATAAACGTGTGTGTGTGTGTGTGTGTGTGTGTGTGTGTGTGTGTGTGTGTGTGTGTGAGAGACGCGGCTTGGCCTGTTGTAGCGCCACCATGAGGCTGATTCGAAAACTGTCAAGTGGCATTTCTTCCTCAGCCTAGTGGGAATATGCATGCACAGTTTCACCGCAATCGGACGCTGCGTTGAGTAGTTGTGGCGATTTGTACAAAACGGGTACAAAGCGGGCTACTCCTGAAAAGTTTAGAAGCCAATCGTAGCCAATGAGGGTGGATTATGAGAAATCAAACAAACCCGTCTTGATCACATGACTATGGAGAACATGTGTACTGATTTGCGTGAAATTTGGATAAAATCTGAAGGAGTAATATTAGAAAATGTGTTTTACATATGTCGGCCTCCTGGTGGCGCTATAAAGAGCAGATGTGAAAAGTTCCAGGCAAAGGTTTTTCCTTGGCCTCTAGGGAGTTGGCATACAAAGTTATCCACAGATCCATGCAGTTAGAGGTAAAAACACTTTTTGGCCAGTTATAGCGCCACCATGAGGCTGAGTTGAAAATGTTCATGTGGCATTTCTTCCTCGGCCTAGTGGGAATGTGCGTGCACAATTTCACGGAAATCACACGATGTGTTCATGATTTGCAGCATTTTGTTTGAAACTGAGCACTCCTGCGAACTTTGGAAGCCAATCTTAGCCAATCAGGATGGAGAAATCTGAAAGACCTGTTTCGTTGAATGGCTCTAGAGAGACTGTGTACCAATTTGTGTGATGTTTGGACAAAATCTGTAGGTGTACTGTCCAAAAACTTGTTTTGCACAAAGCGGCCTCCTGGTGGCGCTATAACAGGCCGTTCTGGAAAATGTGGGGCAGAGGTTCATCGTTGGCATCCAGGGAGTGTGTGAGCAAAGTTTGGCATCGACCGGGTTAACGGTGCCGGAGATTAGCTGGTAACAGACGGACGGAAGGACACACACACACACACACACACGGACACACACACGGACGGAGTGCAAAACATACTCTACGGTCTCTCCCCATGCCTTCGGCCTGGTGGAGACAACCAGTGATTCTTGCTCAATGCTACACAAAAGGTTCTCGTGTCCGCACATCTCAACGAACTGTTCTAGACAGGAAATCAGTTTATAGTAGGCAAACTCTATTCTGAGACGAGCTGTTATCAGTCCTTTTGCCATGAGTTCTGGGTCTACTGACCCTTTTGTTCCTCCTAGTGAGCCAGATGCTAATCTTTACCTGCGCAAGTAAAAAGTTCAGCAGGCCCACTCGTCTCTTTTCTGATGCTTTGTACTTTGGCCCAAAAATAAACATTTCATCATTGAGCTCTTCATTAAGAGAGAGAGAGAGAGAGAGAGACCGACAGACAGACAGACATGACAAAGAATTTAATAT
>NC_136802.1:22392936-22675436 GCF_951216825.1 Electrona antarctica | reverse complement strand
CACATTCATCCCTCGCTTTGAGTCCAAGATGGAGATCTGAGAGAGAGAGAGAGAGAGAGAAAGAGAGATGAAAACAGAGTTAATTATCATAGCTGCCTACATGAACACCTCACACACACACACACACACACACACACACACACACACACACACACACACACACACCTCACCTCTCTGACAGATGCCCTAACTTTGAGCCCCCTGATGGGCGTGGCCACAGCGTGTGATTGACAGTCATTGTGACCAAACAGCTCCTCAACGCTCCTCACATCTATCTGGTACTGCTGCTGCTGGCCCCGCCCCTTTGTCCACAGGTTGGACCGCCCCTTCACCTAGGACACACCCACACAAACACACATACACACACACACACACACACTTCACTGAGTTTATTTCTCATACATAGTGAAATTATATTTTCACTATATATATTTTTTTTAATTTTAAATTTTTACCCCATGATTTTGCAACCCATTTTTCATCCAGTGTCAATTATCTAATGTAATCCTGAGCGCTACACATCCTCTGCCAACCTGGGGGGGCAGCGGACTGACCTCATGCTTCCTTCTATGCATGAGGAGTCCAAGCTGCTTCTTTTCACCTGACAGGGGAGAGTTTTCCCGGCCGGACGTAGCACGTGGAAGGAACACGTTATTCCAACCAGTTCCTTTCCCCTCCATCAGGCGCCCCGGCTGGCCAGGGGGAGGTAGTTTAGAGACCAGGAATACTGCATGTTTTTGTGAGGGTACCTACCCTAGGGGACATGGGGAGAACATGCAAACTCCACACAGAAAGACCCTTTCGCCAACCCCACCTCGGGTATGGGCACTGATGACACAGAGGAGAGAACACACCCACAGTGCTCACAGCGTCCCCAGCGAGAATCGAACCCAGGACCTTCTAGCTGTGAGGCGACAGCACTACCGACTGTGCCACCATGCCCCACATTTTCACTATATTTGAGCGACAGTCTTGTTGAAAATAGCAGGTCTAGATCACGATTTTTTGCTACTTTTGTGCGACAGTGTTGTACGACAAAGTAGTTTCCAGCCGAAAGAAAGTGTAAATCATGATTTAAACATGTCTCACCTGTTCCTCTGGAATGGTCTTCCAGAAGAAACTCCTCACCCTCCTCTTTTTCTTCTCCGTGACTACAGGGTTTCCCAGGCCCAAGTACAGGGGCAGGAGGGGGGGAGGAGGCGGTGGAGGGGGTGGCGGGGGGGCAGGGTTGCCCTCGACAACCGTGGGTGGGTTGGAGGGAGGAGGGGGCGGCGACGACGCGGGGACATCGACAACCGCTCCCAACGTGTCCCTGAAGCTCTCGCTCTCATTGGCCGGTGAGACGCTGCCCATCACGTGCATCGCTGCCGCCGATTGGACGAGGGGACGGGGGAGGAGGCAGCGCCCGCTCTGGACGCGTGGTTACCGCGCTACGGGGTTGCCACGGTGACCAGTGTGGACGATGATTATGATGAAGATGGCTGTGATGGAGATGATGACGACTGGAGCAGAGAGAGGTCATCGCCACGGTTACATCTGGGGGTCAAAGGTCAAAGCCAGGACTCAGGTCAAGAAAAAGAGATCTGGAAAACAATAAACAAACAGGTTCACATTTGATAGCCCCTCCTTACTGGACAAAATTATTGGCATCAAAATCTATCTATAAATGCACCAAGTCTCTGTACACACGTACGTATAATACGTGTGTACGTCTGTAATCCACGTAACTCGAGAACTGTTCGTCCCACCGACTTCAAATTTGACACACGCGTTCCACACCCCCACAGGGAGTGCAGTGCCCGGTGTCAAGTCAGTCAGATAGCCGGTTGTCCAGAACCAGCACGGGTACCGCTCTAGTGTACTTAAAGTACCAAAATTAGAAAGTTCTCACTATGCAGTTTTCAAATGTATAAAAATATTTTGAAAATAGCAGATCTACAAGTTCAGAAGTTTGATTTGTAATTATAATCAAACTCTACGTAACTAAAGTTTTCAAATTATTGTAGTGGAGTAAAAGTACAATATTTGTCTCTGAAATGTAGTGGAGTAGAAGTAAAAGTACTGACATTTTGACATACCGAAGTAAAATACAAATACCTCAAAATTGTACTTAAGTACAGTACTTAAGTAAATATAATGATTTACTTTCCACCACTGCACTTACGCCGACCTGAGACCGATTCTACAAATGTCTTCTAAATCAGTTCTCACACTTTTTCGTGCCACAAGGACCTCCAAAATCATTATGTAAAAAGAAAAAAAAAAACGTGCTAGACAGGGAGTTTAACCACCGAGGCGAAGCCGAGGTGGTTACACTCCCTGAAGGTGAATTATATCCCGACAATGACCACCTAGCCAGATATTATCCCGCTTATTACATGGCTAACTAACATAAATGAATACATTGACCCAAAACACAACACAAAAAGTATTCCATAAGTTCGCGCTGGCTGCGTCTGCCCAGCTGCAGGGCTGCAGCACTGTCGGAAAACAAGGAAGTGAGTTGATCAAATAGAATCCATTTTGGGGTCCTGCTTCGTCTATTTCTCGCTCAAATGTTTTCAAAAACATTTTTAAGAGCAATGTTTAGCTGTAAATTACATTGTGTGTCACTAGTGTGTGTGTTTACATGGCTGTTATGTTGGAAACGGCAGTAAATCAAGCGGGGCGCAGCTGGTGGTGCTCAGAGGGTTTGATTAGGCAGCGGTCATTATACAGCGGAGCGGTCATTATCATGAGATAACTCACCGCTGAATTAAGCGATTGACCAATCAGAATCAAGCATTCAACCAAGCCATGTAATAAGGTGCTATAATACTGTAGCTATCAAATTGACACAGATGTTTCCCAGTTTTAATGGACCAAGCCCCTCCAAATGATCCACAATGCTGCAGCACGCCTTCAACTACATTCTCCTCTCTCGCATTCCCTTCATTGGTTTTTGGTCTCTGTCCACCCCTAGTACAAAACACTGACGTACGTGCACGCACGTAGGATAATGGTTGCATGTCAACAACAATATAAACTTCAATTAATTAAAATTAAGTAAGTGTGTGTGTGTGTGTGTGTGTGTGTGTGTGTGTGTGTGTGTGTGTGTGTGTGTGTGTGTGTGTGTGTTACATAACCACAGATCAGTGTGAATCAGTCAAGAGCTTCAAAGTAATCGCACTAACTACCCATCCTGCCTCACTCACTGTGACTTGCTGAGTGTATTATGTATAGTAAAAAAAATCATTAGAGTTTAATGAAGTTTAAGTCGTCATACTTTACTACTACTATGTGTGTGTGTGTGTGTGTGTGTGTGTGTGTGTGTGTGTGTGTGTGTGTGTTTGTGTGTGTGTGTGTGTAAGATACCAGGGCTGGAAATGCCATGCGCTGCCGTGGAAACTGCTCTCAGTGCTGAGCAACAGGCTGCATTCCACACAATGCCAGTTTGTTTACTAGGAAATACAGATTGCATTGGGGTCACTGTGTGTGTGTGTGTGTGTGTGTGTGTGTGTGTGTGTGTGTGTGTGTGTGTGTGTGTGTGTGTGTGAATTGTTCCCAGACAGTGTATGTCTGCATGGGAGCAATTAATTCAATGAATTTAAATAACAAGGCGCTGATGAAGTGCCATTTGAAAATTTCTAAACAAGGTTAACTTTTGAGCGCAAATAAAATCATTCATCTGCCTGCACAATAAGTACATTTACTTTTGGTACTTTAAGTCCATTTTGATACCAATACCTTTTGCACTTTTATGCATTATTGATACTTTTACTTAAAGGTGTAGGGAAACGGAAATGGTGGACATATTATTTTGAAGTTTCATCTTGAAACGCTGGCTCTGAAGTTTCTGAACCAATCAGAGTGGCGCATCCCTCCAGGGCAGGCTATGGGGTCTCAAAGTCTGTGACTTCCTGCACGTGAATTTCGTTTGTAAACAAAGTGACAGGGAGACTGGGCTTTTATCGATTGTGTATCTCTACACGTCATCACGCAGCACGTTTTCGTTTTCAGGAAGTAATTAAAAAAAGATTTGTATGGATATAAGAATTTGCCCATTTTTTTGGCATCCATTGTTAGGTATGCATGATGACCACAGATTAGCTCTGGTCCATAGCTCTAATGCGTTTCATTTAGAGCTATGTTACTCTCAACTTCCGCCGCTCGCATGAATGCAGACCAGCCTCTCCTCTTTAGCGTAAATAAAAAGAACGTTTTTGCTACTCCCCAAAACAAAGGCGGGTCGTGTCATTAGAAAGCCTACTTTCCTTAGTGGACGCACTCTGAGCCCCCCACCACACGTATACACTGTACTTTTTGGCCAAAAGGGGATTTTGTTTCCACCGGAAAAGAAATACGTTTAGTTACTCCACTGCGCCTTCTACCGATATTGCCCAGAGAATTGCCTCATAGAGAATATTTTTCCTCTAGTGAAAAAGAATCCCTTTCTGGCCAAAAAGTACAGTTTAAACATTTGAGTTAGTACTTTTTCGGCCACTGGGTAGAGAGGTTAGGTTTATAGGGCTTAGGGTTGGCAGTATGTCATGCCATGCCGTGAGCTTGTAGATCTACTATTATTGGCTTTAGGGTTAGGGATAAAAATCACACTTGTGTGAAGTGAGTGGCGCAGCAAGGGCAGTATTTATATCAGCCAGATGACGTCTTACATTGTGATTTACCGCCCTGAACAAACATTAGAGTCCATAGACTTGGCTGCCACATGACGTAATTTTCGGAACACCATGCATTATGGCAAAGAAATACCGGTAGTAAAAATTACATTCATAATGTCGCCATCTTAAAATGTTGATGTCCTCGCAAGTACTGTATAACACAAACTCTCTAGAGACTCCAGAGCAGGGATGACATCATCCAATTACGCTGCAATAATGTGCAAATATAGATCCAACCCAGTGACCCCGTTCCCACGCAGTGGCCTGATTGGCTGACTGGATCAGAGTTTCACACGCTGTCACTGTGCACATGTCACATGATGGACTCAAATGACTGAATTAAAAGGTGACTAATTCAAATTTGATTGAAAAGACCATGGCAGAAGATAAACGTAGAAATACATCTGCCATTCCATGAGTTAAGTACAGTACTTAATAAGTACAGTACTTAAATAAATGTTACGTACTCAGATACTTTCTACCACTGATGGGACCTGTGGTGGGTCAGTAGAGAACACAGTACAGGAAGTACCAGGCCCCAGTCACAGTTGCATGCTGGGAAAATCACTGAAGTGAACACAGCAGACAACTCGACTTCAAAAAGTACTATTTCAGTGTGTGTGTGTGAGTGCGAGTGCGAGTGTGAGCGTGCGTGTGTGCGTGTGTGTGTGTGACGTTGCTGTGAAGTGACATTCTTTCTGAACTGATCATACTCTTGTTGGTTTACCTCCAGTTACTGACCCAGTTATCAGCCATCTATCTCTGCATATTTGGGTCCTGACCTAAATACTAACAAGAGGAGAGGGGAGGAGAGGAGCGGAGTAACAGTGGAAACTGAAATGAAATTATGTGACAGGAGGACAGAGACATGACAACTTTCTCAGCTTTTTTCCCATTCCTCCTCTCGCTCTCTTTGTTCCATGTTGAAATATAGTAATAATAATCTTCACACAAGATTTGCTGTTTCAAATATAACCCCTATATATTTTAACGTTTTACAAAGTTTCCTGCCACTAATATGCAAATAATGTGGATTTGTATACTACTGAGAAGAAGTGGCCTCAAGTAGCAATGGCAACGAAAGGCATCAGTAGAATTGCTTTGTGAATTCTTTTTGACGATTTGTAGGTTAACGTAAAGTTGAAATGTCCCTTGGTGGGGTTGGCGAATGGCCCTTTCTGTGTGGACTGTGGAGTTTAGAGGTGCTCCGATCAGGTTTTTTAGGACCGATCCCGCTTTTATACCACTTAAATGGTATAAAAGAACGGTTTCTCCAGATCGGGTAAATTGCCGATCACAGATAGTCATTTGGAGTGAATATCGGCCGATCACAGATCGGTGGCTGATCGATCGGAGCACCGCTAGTGGGGTTTTCATGTTCTCCCTGTGTCCCCTAGGGTAGGTAGTAGGTACCCTCACAAAAACACATGCAGTAATCCTGGTCTCTATACTGCCTCCACCTGGTCCGCCGGGGCAGCCTGATGCAGGGGAAAGGAACTGGTTGGAATAACGTGTTCCTTCCACACGCTACATCCTACCGGGGAAACTCCCCCATGCTCACTCACGCATTGAAGGAAGCATGAGCTCAGTTCGGGGCTCTCCCCAGGTTGGCAGAAGGAGAGTAGCGCCCAGGATTACAGTGAAAGAATGGGTTACAAAATCGTGGGATAACATTTTTAATTAAAAAATTCCTGAATACTCAAACAGGTATCTTCAGTTAATCTGATTACACCTCTAGTAGTCAGATTGAAGCTGGGTGGAGCTATGGGGACAATTTTATGACGACACCTTCACTTCTGGGAAGTGATGGTGTCATCATAAAAGAAGAAAGATAACAAGTGTCCTGTCGTTCGAGGTCCAACAAAAATAACGGCTTGAGGGAGCCGTCAATCAAACCTATTTGAGCACGCTCAATGAGTCACAGCCCTGAGAAGAGCTGTAATCAGAAATAGAGTAAAAGGCAAAGCACGCACATCCAAAAATAAGTTGGCAGTAGGCTACAGGTGCTAGACAACAATACGTACACTTGTTGAGACTGCCCTTCTTCTCTTCGAGAGCTGTATGAATGAGAAGAAATTAAAATGTAACACCTGCTTGCATGTTCAAGGCCTGTAAAAATTGCTAAAGTTTTGTTTTTGTTTGTTTTTTTTGCTGCAAAGCATAATGTCAGCACCGTGATCGCGTGCAAATGTCACACTACAGTAGGGTCAGAGCGAAGGCTAAGGTTATAGCATTCAGCCTGCTTTATCAACTCCTTCACCTTGTGATCAACAAATTGCCAGGTACAAATACTCAAATAAATGTAGTGGAATAAAAGTACCAGTACAATATTTGGAACTGAAATGTAGTGGAGTAGAAGTAAAAGTATTGGAAATTGGAAATACTCCAGGAAAGTACAAATACCTCAAAATTGTACTTAAGTACAGTACTTAAGTAAATGTATTTGGTACTTCCACCACTGCTTCTAAGTTATTTTTAATGGAAGCCAGCGACCGAAGGCTACACGCGTGGCTACAGCCTACACAATAATCTACCCCAGCTAAAAAATAAGAAAAAAAGAAAGAAAGTTGAGCAGGCTTCAACCTTTTTTCAGTGCTCCGGTGACGCTGTGAAGTGTCAATCATTCATATGTTTTTGTTTCATCATTTCACCTCGTCTCTCTCCACACATTTCCTGCATGGTTGCCACGGGGGGGGGGGGGGGGGGGGGATTCTTGCCAACATCAACGAGCGTGTCGTCCAAGTGCAACACTTGGGCGACTTGACGACAGTGTAGCTGACCAGGCGGTTTTGTAGCTTTTGTCACCGGTAGTTTCGACGCAGCATTTGAGTGTGAAGTGAAAGACCTATTTGATCCCGCGGGTGAACTTCAGTTCTATAGGCTGGGGCGCAATAACTCCTCATGCTTTGAAAGAAGCATGAGCTCAGTTCGGGGCTCTCCCCGGGTTAATTTAACACATTTTAGGCTTCTTAATGGCGGCGGATTAAGAGTTAATCACAGACTGCACAGGGGCCGTCATAGTTAAATGTACAAAGAAATCACTGACACATTTTATATTTTCTTTATAATTTTTTCCTTTCCAAAAAGTGTACAAAATAGCTTATCAATAGTTGATCTACAAGCTTGTAGAGATCAACAATTTCTGCTATTTTTGATTTTCATCCTTTTTTTAAAATGTATGGACATTTTTCAACATGGAAACAATCATGACTATTATGCAAAAATAATTGCGATTATCGAAAACAATTGCGATTAGGCGATTATTCTGTAATAACTGCTAGAGGCCTACCCAGGTGGCCGCCCCATGGAGGCTTGGTGTCGATGTGTTGTGTGTAGTTATGTAGGTGGCCGCCCCATGGAGGCATGGTGTCGAGGTGTTGTGTGTAGTTATGTAGGTGGCCGCCCCATGGAGGCATGGTGTCGAGGGCTGCACAGAACACGTGTTTTGTCTGTGTTCTGCGAGAGAGGGGGGAAAACAGCTCCAATTCATTTTCAATGTAAGTCACCTGGTTTGACGAGACAGCCTTGTTTGATGGGGGGGAGGGTGCAGAACACAGCCATCAAGCGAGGTTGTCTCGTCAAACCATGTGACTTCCATTGAAAATGAATTGGAGTTGTTCTCCCCCGTCTCCCCCCAGAACAGAGAAAAAAAACATGTTTTGAATGTGTGAGTGCAGCCGAGGTGTTGCGTGTAGTGATGTTGCCCCATGTGACCACCACAGACTCAACACTCTGAGAAGTGTTGGCTGTAAATATGGAACCATGATGTCCTTCATAGTGTCCCACACCACGTCAACCGTGCTGACAGAGAGACAGCATTCTAAGAAATCAGACATGGAACCATTTCTAAACATGCAGGGCATTTTACAATGTACCGGTAGAGTGGGATCCACATTTCTACACTCTCAGAGAACAGGCCCATGAGGGTTCATTTGGACCCATGGTGACCCCCCGGGCCACGTGTTGAGAAACGGCGAGCTATCAAACTGGTTGCTTAGCGACCTCCATGAAGCAGGACTGTCTAGCCAAAATGGCATTGGCAACCAATGAAAAATGTTTTGCATTCTTTGACAAAAGAGCACGCACACACACACACACACTTGACACACACACACACACACAAAATAATGCAAAGGCAAATATTTACACTATAAATTTGACCTGCTGGCACAACACACGCATAGGAACATTACATAAATTAGGAGACAGCGCTCACAGCAGACGGCGATTGGATATCACCCCTCTGGAGAAGCGCACACGTGCACACGCACACATGCACACATACACACACAAAGGCTGTGAAATTGATGACTCATGCTATGAGTCATAGCATGTTATGCATGCTATGAACAATAATTAATAAACCATTAATTAAGAACCAATTATAATGACTGATGCAAGCCTGTTACATCGATAACACCGACCTCTCTTACAATGGAATCATTCAAACTATATATAGGGCTGAAGTGGTTACTGTTTGTTTTGTATGTAATAAAAAAATCAAAATCTACAAAGTAGCCACAGTATAGTAACTAAAGTTTTCAAATAATTATTGTAGTGGAGTAAAAATAAAAAAATTGCCTCTGAGATGAAGTGGAGAAGTAAAAGTATTGGAAATTGGAAACACGCAAGTAAAGTGCAAATACCTCAACATTGTGCTTAAGTACAGTACTTAAGTAAATGTACTTAGTTACTTTCCACCACTGGTGAGCTTGACGATCTGATGTTTCCGGCACAATAACTCAGGTTTGTACGGTTGGTACGAGGATGGACGGTAGGCTACAGTTGATACATGACATTATTAAACGCTAAGCACTCAAATCCACTTTGACAAGAACCACAATGGGAATAAGACCCGAGGGGTTTTTACTGTGATCCTTCGTGCACTTGTAATTGCACGCATGCTCTACATCGGTGTTGCAACCATGTCATTGTCCTTTTAAAGTGAATTATCAAAACAAACAAAAAGAAAACACTAATTCCACAGATGAAGTTGAACGGCTCAATTAAGGGATTACGTTGGAGCGGCTGAACCCAGGTCAACTGACTAGACTGTCTGTGAAGATGATCCATGGAGATCATGTTAGATGACGTCGGTCTCCAACTAACTGTTGTTGCTACGGTACATAATGACATTAAATGAACCCTGATCATCTTGACCTTTGACATACAAAATCTAGTCAGTGCTCTCTGCGTTGACAGCTGTCTGTCTGTATATCATCTCTGTCTGTCTGTCGTGTGGAAACCTTGTATGTCCAAATCTGTTGCTTTTTGGGAAATGGAAAATAGAAGCTGTGGAGCGGATCTACCCTGGCTGACAGGAGGACCACAGAGCATTATTACAGGCATACTAGGTAGAATCCCAGATCTGTGTGTTGTGTACTGTATAGTGCAGGGGTCTGCAACCTTTTTCACATGAAGTGCCATGTTTCCATTTGTGTGATAGTCAGTGTGCCATATAATTGTGACTGTCCATATAGGATACATGCTTAGAAATATTTTCAGGATCATTAAACTCAATAACGCAATAACCCACCAATCCCTCCCCAGTCATGAGTTAGAAGTTTGAATGAATGTACAATCATGTGCAGGATGTAAATTATCATGTAATTTGTAGATGCGAATGGACTTCATTTAACTGACTACACTTTTTTGGAATATTTAATTTTAAAATAAAAACCTTCTCTCTCTCACACTTATGCCAGTGTGCCAGTGATCACCCTCCCCTGTGCCAATGTTGGCACCCGTGTCTAAGGTTGCCTACTCCTGGTATAGTGTGTAATGTGTACACACACACTCCCCCGTCCCCTCTCTGACAGGTATCAAAGTGATTGCTGTCTTTGATGCATTCAATGATTCGAGAGAACACTAAGGAGCATAGAACGAGTTTGACACTTGTATGCAACATATATATATATATATATATATATATATATATTACATTTAGGCTCAAAGTTACCTATAATGTCTTTAAAAGGCATTGAAGCCTGGTGGTGGGAAGGGGCAGGACAAACCCAGGTGGCCTGTCTGCAGGCAGCGCTGTCAGACATAGAATAGGTGCAGCACATTGAATGTCAGACATACTGTAGGACACAGTTGAATTGGTCCAAATGTCTGTAATGTAAGGTGAAGGTGTTCTGCCCCGCCCCCATCAGTGCCGTTGTAAACAGAAGAGCAACGTGAGAGAGAAGTAGTAGTTGTGAGATTCCTTAGAAGGAGAGATTAACCAACGTTATCTTTATCAAATACCAGACCGGTGCCCGGCTGTAGAGCACCGAGTCGGCTATGCAATACCCGTTGTACCCGTGTCAGAGTACCCGTTCCACCCACCTGTCTGTGTCCCTTTTATGCCCATATATGGAGATTTCTGTATATGTCTCTCTGTGTCCCCATATATGGAGTTCTGTGTCATGCCCAAATATGAAGTGTTGTGATGTCAGAACAGGCTAGTTTCGAGTTACGTACGTACAGACGTACGTACGTACGTACGTACGTACGTACGTACGTACGTACGTACGTACGTACGTACAACACACACACAGAGACTTGGTGCATTTATAGATAGATGAACCGCAAGCCCATTCCCACTAAGAAAAAAGAGTGGTAGAGCTGAAAGAAAAAAGAAAAGAAACTAGAAAAAGTGCCCCTCGGGGCACAGGTCTCCAACATGCCAGGTCAGGTTGTGGCCTCCTGGTGGCACTATAATAGGCCAATGTGAAAAGGGTGCCATTTGTTCTTACGCCTTTGATGGCAATTGGATGATTTGAGGCATTTTGTTCCAAAAATGTGTTTTGCTAAAAAATTGTTATCGTGCCACCAATAGGTGGCGTGATAACAGGCCAATGAGAACAGGGTGGGATATATTCCTCAGCCTAGTAGGAAAGTGCGTGAAAGAGTTCACGTAAATTGCATGCTGCGTTCATGATGTGAGGCTTTTTGTTCAAAACGGGCCAATCCTGCAAACTTTGAAAGCCAATGTTAACCAATTAGGATGGAGCACATGACTATAGAGATACTGTGTTACGATTTGGACAAAATCTGGAGGAGTCTTATCAAAAAATGTGTTTTACAAAAGTCGGCCTCCTGGTGGCGCTATAACAGGCCGTTCTGGAAAATTTGGGGCAGAGGTTCATCGTTGGCATCTAGGGAGTGTGTGTGCAAAGTTTGGCAACGACCGGGTTAACGGTGCCGGAGATTAGCTGGTAACGGACGGACACACACGGACGGACACACACACACACACGCGGACGGGCGGAGTGCAAAACATACTCTTTCCCCATTTGATTGAATGATTGAAATATGTATTAACAGTTTGCAGAATTACAGTACATTTCAAGCACAAACTCAATACAAAGACTGTTAACTGTGAGTGGACGACCCAATTAAGCATTACACTTGTTTACAAGAGGGTCCACCATGCCTTCGGCCTGGTGGAGACAAAAAAGGCCAGTGCCAGTCAGTCAATTAAACATGCTGCTGCTGTCGCAAGTAAGTTACACAGCACTGATTCTTCTCAACATGGGGTTCCATGCAGGAATGCTTGAGATCTGCTATGATTAACAGTTAATCATAAAGCAGCTCTCAGGTCTGTGCTCTAATCAATACATGCACTGCAGCTGTAACATGAAAGTGAGAATTATCCGCGAGACATGGTCAAAGTATTTTTGGGGGTCCGCAGCCCATTTATATTAAAAAAAAAACATGAAAAGATGATACATGGACTTAGAGATACAAGGCATCTACAGCGATGATATGAGGTCTCATCTGTGCACAGTAAACACACCAGTACTCATTTCAAAATATGTGAACACACACACACACACACACACACACACACACATACACTTTAAGAGCACCGAGGGTGAAAAGGGGGGCTGAACCCTATTTACAAGACAAACAGCCATAAACAGTGTGTGTGTGTGTGTGTGTGTGTGTGTGTGTGTGTGTGTGTGTGTGTGTCAGACCCCCCACATTGAGGTTTCACAGTACTGAAAGCAGCTTAAATGAACATTTAAATGAACTTGATCTAATGTCTCGCTGAACTCGCTGAAGAGTCTGATTAGAAAAGAGGTGCATCTTGTGATGATCATCACTTTGCTGACATCATATAAAAGGCACAAGGACCCCAAACAACTTTTTCATCATTTAAATTACATTCTAAAAGCATTATACAAAAATGATGTAAAGACAATTGTTTTTTTTGCTGCTAGCGGTGAAAGAGAAACCTTTATTGATCCTCGGTGGGATATTCAGGGCACCAATAAATGCGGCTAGCAGGGCTAATCTACATGTAAATGTCCCCTTTCAATCAGGTAAGGTAAAGAAATAAACTTTTACAGCGGTCGTTGTGCAGTTAAAGACGGAACTGGGAGTCTCGTTACGTGTGTTTTAAAAGGCAACATGTCAGACCCCTAAAAGTCATCTCTGTGTACCATGGATACGGGCACGCACAGGACCCCCAGGCAATACCCCCTGACTCGTCCCTCTGACGAGTCAGGGGGAGAGAGAGAGAGAGAATGTCAGAACACAACATGCAGGAATAACAGGGGGGAGACCTCTCACCAGTGACCTCCATGAACACCTGAATGATCTTTTATAATACACTGTAGTGCTGCACCATTCTTGTGAAACATTTTGATCACGATTCTTACATTCTCATTTTTTCAAATGAAAGTGTATATTGTCTTTATAGTCTGTAGTTGCTGAACATTACTACATTAAAAATGTGGCACCTGGAGTCAACTACTGTGGGCTTTAAACAGACAACATTAAAGTGCTTGACTTAAATCTCTCTTAAATGAATTGGACAGCCAACTAGTGCTGCATGATTCTTGCTCAAATTCAGAAATGAGATCTCATAGGTGTCTGAATCTAGATTGCGATCTATTTGAGCAGTGCCTAACCGCTCCAATGACTGGCTGTGTGTGTAAATGGGATAAACACCAAACAGAGACCCTACACACAGAATTCTGCAAATCCATTCTCCGAACCCAGCGAAAAACACCAAAAATAATTAGGACGATATCCACTCATAATCAAAATAAAAAATAGAGCACTTCAATTCTACAACCACCTAAAATAAAGTGACCCAGATGCACTCCATAACAAGGCACTCTCACACAGCGAAACTCTAGAGAGATGCCCCCTCAGCCAGCTGGCCCTGGAACTCTGCGCACAAGCACAAATAGAGCCACCAGATAGAAAACCTATTGGACTAAGCCAAATTATAATATATACAATCACCCAAAGAGATTTTGAAAACATGACTAATGACAAAAAACTCCCATATGTGCTGGGCGAAGTACAAAAAGAGAAGGATATCAAATGGAACACAACCACCCTAAAGACTAATCATTGTATGTATGCCTGCACTATCTACATCGAGTGATCTTGGTACATAGAAATTGATTTATTGAAGACTCTGACTTTCAAATGTACATACATTTTGTTTTGATTGTATTGTATTGTTGTAAAATGGTAAATGGTGCTTTACATAGATTGTGCATTACATTCACCCATTCACAGACACATTCATACACCGATGGCGGCGGAAACCATGCAAGGCACCAACCAGCACATCAGAAGCAATTAGGGGTTCAGTGTCTTGCTCAATGACACTTCGACACCAACTCTGGGGGAGCCCAGGTTCGAACTGGCAACCTTGCGGTTACCATCCAGCCACTCTACCCCTGAGCCACCACCACCCGTTGTATTGTGCCTTTTGCTTTGGCAATGTAAACGTATGTTTTCTCATGCCAATAAATCCCTTTGAATTGAATTGAATTGAATTGTGTGTATGTCTGTTTGGGGTTCGAACAACTGCAATACGGCTGGGTGACCTAAAGTCACTCACACTCGGCACTATAACTGCAGCCAGCCAGCGGTGTTGTTGAGCAACCTGCAGCGCTCAGTTCACATGGGTGGGATTGTTGCATCTGGGGGTGACATAGAGATAATGTTGAGTGAAAGGTCAGGGGATTATAACCCACAAATCACTCTATGGCCCAACCCGTACGCAATACAATAATACTGTTAACTTGTTCACAAACCCTCTATATCAGTGGTTCCCCCAAAGTGGGGTGCAGGGTCCCCACACCCCACTTGAGGGAGTTCCAGGGGGTCCCCAGCTAAATGATAGTTTGGAACCAAATGGATCCTTATGGGTCTGTATCTCTGAGTTAAATTAACTTTGATTTTACATTATCAATTGGGGGTCCCAGAGACTGAAAATTCTGAAATGCCTTTAAATAGGGGACCGTAGACTAATTCAGGTCAAACCGGGGGCCCTTGAAATGAAAATTGTTGAAAATCTTCTCTTATGGGGGTCCCTGGCATATATTTTCAAATGGGGGGTCCGCAGGCTAATGAGTGTCATTTTGGAGGTCCTTGACATGAAAAAGTTTGGGAACCACTGCTCTATATGTCCTGACCCGTACACAACTAAATAATACTGTTGTTCACAAACACCCAGAAGTGTCAATTTGGTCCGATTTGTACACTCTCAGAGTTACAGACCCATAAGTGTCCATTTGGTTCCATTTGTACACTGTCAGTTTCAGACAGGTACGGGTCCAAACCGACACAAATAATGCTGTTCTACAAACACCACCCTCTCATGTAATTTTTATTATTTTTCAAGTTATTTTTTCTTGCGGTATGGAAGAGTACATTTCTTTTTTTTTGTTCTTTTGGTTCATTGACACTGTAGGAAGGAACACAAAACAGAGATTGTGAGGTGCGGTACCTTTGTTCCATTATGTATTTTAAATGCCTGTTATGTCTCTTAATGCTTGTGTGTGCCTAAAGCACTTAGTATTTGTCTTTGTGTGTATAAAACTCGCAGCTATACAAATAAAACTTTCCTTTTCCTTTCACAAGGAAAGTTTTTACCATTTCATCACCAAGACCTTTCTAGAGATTTGTGCACAGACTGTGTCACATTATGCAGTGGAAAAAGTAGCCTACTAGCTACATTTCTTTACTTTATATAAAGCAATATAGAAATAATCTGTTACAGTCCGGAATTCAACTTTTAGTTGTGTAAAAGTACAAATGTATTGGCTTCAAAATGTACTTAAAGTACTAGAAGTAAAAGTAATCATTGTGCAGACGTTAAAGTTTTCAAATGCATAAATAATCTTTTGAAAATAGCAGATCTATTAAGCTCACAATGAAAATTGCCAAAATGTATATAGGGCTAAAGTGGATAATATATGTTTTGTAATAGAAATCAAAATCTACAAAATGAACTAAATAATTAAGTTTACGAATAGCCTAAATGTAGTGAAGTAAAAGTACAATATGGCTGAGATGAGATGTAATGGAGTATCTAAAAAGTACTGAAAATTGGAAATACTCAAGTAAATGTACTTAGTTACAGTTACAGACTGCGTCTGCCTGTGTCTAACTGTAGATCACATCATACTGTAGCCTATACAACTGGACTGCAGAATGACATGAAGCACATCCATCACTCCACAATCCATAACATAAGTCCAATTTATAAACCAAAAAACTGGTCATGGACGAACAAATGTGACTGAAACAAACGGAAACCCGCGTCTTGGTTTATTTATATAGTTCATTGCACACAACACAACCTTGGCTTGTCGAATTGCGACGGCGTTCTTTCGGCGAGCGACACCGTCGTAGGCTACTCTATGGACTAGTGTATAGGAGGAGAGTAGGAGACTGCCTAGCGGCTATAGCCTGTAAAGTGATGATTTAATCATCATCATATAGTAGAAATAAACATGGATGAGAGAGAGGAGGGAGAGAGTTTTGTGAATTTGAGAAGAGAGAAAAGAGATAGAAAGAGAGGGAGAACAGACGGAATGCAATAAAGCTTAAAGATGTTATAAATTAACACAAACTTACCGTTATAGGAGACACTAGGCACTGCAGGCAGTTTTACATCCAGCTTCTATCAGCCCGATTAACGCCTAAATAAACACACACGCAACAAACACCACAACACATAAATAAACATCACGCGCACATTCACATTGTACACCAGGCACACACACTGACTGACTGTCTGTTCTGCGTGTGTGAGATTGAGAGCGAGTGAAGAGCCACCGGCCTGCGCATGCGTGATCGTTCAGGTGGAAATAAAGGCTCTTCCTCTAGTATCCGCCAACCTGTCATTACACGCGCACACACACAGACACACACACGCACAAACACACAGAATGGGGAGATTATGAATATTGCATGTGATGGGAGGAAGGAGAAGAGTGAATGTTAGTTCACTGAAGTGAAGGAATATGTATGTGTGTGTGTGGTGAGGGAAGCCTCATATGACGACAATGAATTTGTGCCAAGGGAGGGGCTGGCAGCAGCTCTTATCTTGGCGCCACATACACACACACACACACACACACACACACACACACACACAGACACACACACAATAAAAGAGTATGCTGTACAGAGAAAAACAAGCTTTATTCACACTCTTCATCTATTCTCAGGCCCCCAAAACTAATCACAAGTCAAATGATTACTTAGTAAAAAATAATCACATTACCCACAATTTTTACAGTTACAATCCTGGGCTTATATCTAAAATAATACAAAAAAAATCTTTTTTTTAATATTTATTTTTTATTGAAAAAAGATTTCAAGGACGGAAAAAAAAAACAGTACAAATGCACAGAATAAAAACAAAATAAATAAAATGTTTTTTTCCCCACAAATCTCTATGATAAACAGTGGTGGAAAGTAACTAACTACATTTACTTAACTCGAGGATTTTTGTGCTTTTGTAATTTGGGGCAAAAACATTAACATCAATAAAAGTGCATAAACACAACAACATCTCTGCACTGAAGGTCCCCTGACAAATTCACTGACGAAATTGTGGCAACAAAAACATCAAATAACCCCTTTGATTAACGGCTTAATGAGACGGGACAAAAAAAACCCTGCAAAATCTTTTGTCCTACATGATTACAGCTAACTCCACACGATACAAATAGATTACAATGGAAATAAGTGTCAAAGCATGGATCAAAGTATATTTTTTTCAAGTACATTTTGGCATTTCTCGACTGAAGTCTTTTTTTTGGTAGCGTGAAGACAGAATATTTCAAAATAAGCTATTAAGAATGAATCATTCCTCACGACATGTCCTCTCACGAGACCGTAAGAGAATTTTGAACATGATACCTGGTTCATAAATTAATTTACAAAGGCTGTCTGATGATTGCAGCAGTGTTTATGAACTGCCAGCTAGGGCTCACTCTGGGCAAAACCTACGCTGTATAGTGTATCTGCGGAAGTAGCGGGATGTTCGCGGAAGTATCGCTCAAGGAAATGGCGTTGCCGTTGACGCTTTACAAATCTGTTTACATTCTCCATGAATGAAACAAGTGTTGTGATTGGTTCGAAAAATATGGTATCCGGGAGAAATACATCTGACGGATGTTCCGGCCCGACACTTCCGCCGATACAATATCTGCCTTAGGTTGTGATCAGGCTTTTCTCTTCGCAGATGAGTAAGGTTGGGACCGAGGCAAGCTAGGGCTGGTCAATGAACCGAAAAAATACCGGTAACTGTCCGGGGGGGTTCTGTCCGAGCATTTGTTTTACTTCTAAGATACTTGTATCTTTTCAAATTTGTTTTTCATTCATGTGGCATTAGGTGGAGTAGCAGTGAGGTGGCTGATGGCAGTTCAGGCTTTAAACTTCAAAGAAAGGCTTAATGCCCTTTACAGAGGATTACATGACTTCACTCCTAGCTGCACATGCACGCACACACACACACGCACAGTGTAAATTGTAACTGTGTGCATGTACAAGGCATGTTGATGTGTGGTTATACTGTACATGTATGTGCATGTGTAGACACATAACTAGTCTCTCTACACACGCATGCGCACACACACACACGCACACGCACGCACAAAGAGATGGTAGGGGTGTGTGTGTGTGTGTGTTGGGGGTAGTAGAGCACAAAGAGGGAAGAGAGAGACAGAGAAGAATAGACTGGGGCTAGTGAACTGAACGGTCATTGTCATTGCATTGGTCACTTGGCTACTGCTAGCCACAGTGGGAGGATATCTATTGTTTCTACCCTAACGCTAAACTGAGGGAACATACTGAGAAATATAGAGCTGAGGGCTCTATATTACAACCACAGCCTACTTAGAGTAGCCACAGCCTGCTAGCTACTCATGTCTGTCCATATAGTACAAAGCATATTTTGAGCATGGGAAAGTATGGGAATATATAAGAAAGCTCAAATCGACAATGCATTTTAATGAACATTGTATCTGTCTATGCTGCTGTTGTAAGGAGACAACTCTTATTTACATGTTGGCTCATATTTCCATTAGCAGCGAAAATTCCAGCCTAACGACATATTGCAATGTTTCTATCGCTAGCTTACCATCTGCTTTCATCAACACGTTAGTGAATAATTTATTCGTGTTCCCTAGCCTAGATTGTATTGTTTTCGCTCTGCTGGATACCACAGAAGTTATGAATATTATTTCTACAGCCAATCTTTGTGTTGGTCACTCAATTATAAACCATTACCTAAATGGACATTATCATATCACCTAATTCAACAGCATAATAGATGTAAAATAACCAATTATAGCCCAAAGAAAGTGGATCTGGAGATCCACTCGGGACCGGCGTGGCTCCAATGTGTATCTCCGACTTCATTCATGATTAATCTATGATGTACGATGTATTTGGGGCAAGGTTTGGGCCCAACCAGACAGAGCCACAAAGACTTCCATTGAACGTTTTAAGTTGAATAATATATTTCAAAAAGTATAAAACGTCTTTGGCCTACTGGCAGTGAAAACTTTGGCACCAGCGGTTTGTGAGAATAGTGCCGGACACACAAACCGAAATACATTACATCTCTTTGTGTAGAGTTGAGACGAAGAACCATTTAAGTCCATCATTTATTCTGACCGCTCCCCCAAAAGCCCCATCTGTCCTGAAGCCTTACCCATAATTTATAAATGATGGATAATTAGTATGGACTTAATATAAATGGTTATTCATCTCAACTCTACTATCGTTGCTGTCGGGAGAACACCAAACTGTTACTTTTCAGGAAATGGAAAAAAAGAACCTGTCTTCCAATGGAACAAATCTAGTTATTATGATTTAGTCACAAGCTCTTGTTAATATTTTCATTGGTTAAATATTTATAAAACCTATAACCTACCTAGCATCCATATTTTAGCCATTTAGGCAAAACAGATTATAAATACGGAAGACAGCCATTCTACAAGCTCATGGCACATCACGTTGCAACGTGTTATGAGCTTGTAATGGCTATTTTTGCTAATTTCATGCCGTCTGTCATACGAAAACAATCACACCCATGTGAAGTGAGGGGCGCTCCTATCATACATCATCATAAATCATCTCATTCTGGCCAATCACAATTTGCGTCCTCACTTTTCAGTCTTCACTTTTTACTTCAATGTTTAGGTTTACACAAACCCGGAAAGTGCTACTAGCGCCCCTCAAAAAGTATAAAATAGGGCATCCGTTTATTTATGGGGGGGGTTCTGTCCGACAGCAACAATATATTATTTGGTAATTTCCAGTCATTGATGTGTTAATAACAGTATGTAAATCAACCCTGAGGGTTCTTGAGGGGATTCCAAATGGAACTCTGAGAGTGTACAGATGGAACCTCAACGGGTCCATTTAGTTCCATTTGTACACTCCCAGAGAGCTATGGCGGTCCTTGAAAGAAAAAGATTTGAGAACCACTGGTGGTGTAATTTAAAGGGTTGGTGTTTTTCTGGAGAGAAGGACAGGGGGGGCTGGTCAGCTCTCCTCCAGCCAGGACAGAGAGTCCGTGCTGGGGTCGCTGAGGCGGAGGCTGGCCTCCTGCATGCTGCGCTCCAGGTGCTGGTGGCACAAGGAGCAGTGTGATGACACTGAGCTATGGAGGAGGTACAGCTGGTTGTGGAGAACCTTGACCTGCAGAGAGAGAAACAGAAGAGAGAGAGAGAGAGAGAGAGAGAGAGTTTGATTTTGCTAGCCTTAGATTCTGAGGCTGGGTGTTCCAAAGACCGTCTTTGGTCTTCTGGTCTTCTAGGGCGGCTGTGGCCCAAGAGGTAGAGCAGGTCGTCCAATGTTCTGTGGGTCGGCGGTTCGAATCCCGGCTCCTAGTGTCCACATGTCAAAGTGTCCTTATGGGCAAGACACTGAACCCTACATTGCCTCCAATGAGTCGGTCGGTGCCTCGCACAGTATAGCTTGCCACCATTGGTGTGGGAAGAGAGGACACTGGCTTGAGTGTTCGTCGCTTCACCTCCCATTGTATAGGGCTTTGAGCACTTGGAAAAGCGCTATAACAATGCAATTCATTACTGTGGTAATGCGTCTCACCTTGTTTTCTTGCAGCAGGTTCAGTTTCACGGTGAGGTCTTCTTTGGTCTTGCGGTATCGTTCTTTCTGCTTCTGGAACTCGCTCTGAGCTTGTTCCAGTTTAGGCAGCGTGTTCCCGTCACGGGGTCCCATGTTCAGCTCCTCCAGGTCACAGCGGTACGCATCGTACTCGATCCTGTACACAAGGTTAAGAAAAGGCTGCTTTTCAACCAGTGTTGATTTTGACAGCAAATCTTTATTTAGTTTTAGTCATTGTCTTTTGAATAAAACTTAATTTAGTTTTAGACCTATTTGAGTCACCTGAAATGTTTGGTCTAGTTTTAGTTGACAAAAATATTTTGGCGGGCCGTGATAGCCTCGTAATGGCTGATTTTACACTTGGTTGCATGCTGAAAATAGCCGAACTACAAACTGACGCGTTGTGAGCTATTAACGGATATTTTCAGCATGCAACCAAGCACAAAATGACTTGTCTTTTAGTTCTTTAGCACTTCTCCACTAGTCCCTCCCTAACACAAATATGTCAATATATTTAGTCTTAGTTTTAGTCATCATACCTTAGTTTTTATTTAGTTTTTGTCCCCCCTTTTTTTTTGCTCCCAGCTGGGAGCTGACCAGTATAACCACAGTCTACTACTGTTGTACTGGGAGCTGACCAGTATAACCACAGTCTACTACTGTTGTACTGGGAGCTGACCAGTATAACCACAGTCTACTACTGTTGTACTGGGAGCTGACCAGTATAACCACAGTCTTAACTACTGTTGTACTGGGAGCTGACCAGTATAACCACAGTCTACTACTGTTATCCGCCAACTCAGCGTATGAGGAGCACGGCTTGATGTCGTGCGGTAAGTACTGGGAGCTGATGGTACTGTAAGGTGTTGCGCTCCACCTTAGCAATCTCCCGCACCTTGGCTGATACCGACAATAAGCCTCTCTGACGTACTTTCTTACTACTGTTGTACTGGGAGCTGACCAGTACAACCACAGTCTTCTAATGTTGTACTGGGAGCTGACCAGTACAACCACAGTCTTCTACTGTTGTACTGGGAGCTGAAACAGTCCAGTACAACCACAGTCTTTTACCTTTGTACTGGGAGCTGACCAGTACAACCACAGTCTTCTACTGCCTGGAATTAAAATCAGATCAGTAGGACAGGAGATGAGGATGAGACGAGAGGAGAGAGACTGACCTGGCTGACTCGTATTGCTTTACGTTAACCATGGTATCTTCTATTGTCTTGTTCAGCAGAGTGTTCATGCCGGTGGTGAAGGTGTTGATGGAGGCAGCGAGACTCTCTCCGCTCTTACACAGAAACCTCTGGCTCTCTGCGTTCAGACCAAACTCTACCTGACACACACACACACACACACACACACACACACACACACACACACACACACACACACACACACACACACACACACACACACACACACACACACACACACACACACACACACACACACACACACACACACACACACACACACACACACACACACACACACAAAAACACACACACAAAAACACACACACACACACACACACACACACACACACACACACACACACACACACACACACACACACACACACACACACACACACACACACACACACACACACACACACACACACACACACACACACACACACCTTTGATTTAGTTTTAGTCATAGTCTTTTGAATAAAATACATTTTAATGGACATGATATCGGTACCACCGGGACAGGATGCCAGTGTGTCGCTGGGAACTACCCAATTCCAACCCTTGTGGCTGAATGCCAAGCAGGGAGGCACTGGGTATGACCCGGCCGGGGATTGAAGCCGACCTCCCAGTCCCAGTCTCAATGGCGGGCACGTTAGCCACTGAGCTGGTTGTTAAAGTGTAATTCACTGTTTTAAATGATCCTCAAACGTGCATTATTCTCTTTTAAGTTTGAGGACAATGAAACTACACTCATTCAACATGTCAATCAAGCTTTTTAATTGACCAACTAACTGAGATAAGCAACTCATTCACTCATCTAATCAGTACAGGTCAGTGGTGGTTTCTTTAGCTTGCATTGTATTTCAAGTTTAGCGTAAACACTTTGGCTTACCTGATGCAATAGCTTTAGCTTTGTGTGCTTACCTTTGAATAAAATTCTGAATGACTTGTTCTGGATCTCTTCTCCACTAGTCCCTCCCTATGCCATTTAGTCATAGCATAGTTTGTTCTAGTGACTAGTCTATGTATTCAATTAAAAGTCTTGATCAAATCCTACTTGATAATTCTCTGGTATTTCACATTAAACTAGAAGGAATGCAAGCACAGACTCCAGTCACAAACACAAAAAGAAAAAAAAAACCCTTATAAACAACCCTGTATATAAAAATCACACCCGTGTGAAGTGAGGGGCGCTCTTATCATCGTATATCATCATACATCATCTTATACTGGCCAATCAGAATGCCTGTTGCCACAAATTTACGTCATATTTGGCAGACATTTGACCTAATTTCTCCTTTCATCGTCGATGGCAAATATGAGACGTGCGGGGACAAGATGACGTAAACTTTCCCTTCATTGTCAATGGCATTTCATGTTTGTGTTGTGGACATTTTATGTCATATTTGGCGGACATTTGACCTAATTTCTCCTTTCAACACAAACATTAATGGCATTTAATGTTTGTGTTGTGGACATGTTGTGGGGACAAAAGCTGTATATAGGAGGGGCTAGCGCCCCTCAAAAATCTCACCTGTGTGAAGTGAGCTAGCACCCCTCAAAAAAGAAAAGAAAAAAAGCTATTATTGACAAATGATGGTTCCCTAGCGCATTAGAGGGATGTGTGTTTTCAATGATTTCTCTATCCATTCAGCTATGGCTGCCCCTCTCGGTCCTATATCCTGGTTGATAATCTATCTGTAATCATCATCATCATCATATGACTCACATGCAGTGGAGGAGTTTTGAGGCTGAGCTCTGCCAAAGTGTCTCCCAGTGCCTTGTGGGTATTGGCCATCCCGCTGATCTGACTGGCCAGCGTCTGGGCCAGCTTGGTCACGTGACAGTAGCGCTGCTGGTCATCTTTGAGGACCTCGAGGCGAGGCTGGAGGTCGAGGTCAACGGTACGAGAACCACGGCCCATCTTCTCACAGAGAACCTGCCTGGTGCACTGGGGGAGGGAGGGAGGGAGATGCATACAAAGACGGAGAGAGAGAGAGAGAGAGAGGGGGTATTTGATTGGTGGTTCTCCAAGTGGGCTCCATGGACCACTGGGGTCCTTGGGGGGTTCTAGGGGGTCGCCCCAGCTATTTAAAAAAAAGAATGCCTCAGTCATAACTGCCAGGTGCAGTGCAGAGTATGGGTTTTTATGCCGTTCAGCCAACCCATATGGGTTTTATGGGTAAGTCTCCCATTGGCCTAGAGGCAGCCAATCATGAAGAAGTGACCACTAAGGTCGTCAGTACGGTCGCTAATAGAGAAGTAGCAAATGTAGTCCAGGCGCTTTTCAAGCACCTGGCAAAACACACACACACGCACGCATGCACGCACGCACGCACCGCTCACCTTGTACTGGGTGAGGCTCCACTTGCGGACTCTCTCCAGTTTTTCGCTGGCTTTATTGTTGTTGCTGTGGACAACCACAGATCCACTTCCTGCCTCACCGGGGGTCACTGGGGGTGGAGGGGTCATAGGTCAACATATATGTGGTGGAACACATACTACACACGGCATATATGACATACATTACAAACCAAATGACATGTGCCAGATGTATCATAGGTATACTATGCAAATGCATGCAGGTGTAGCGTGTGTGTGTGTGTGTGTGTGTGTGTGTGTGTGTGTGTGTGTGTGTGTGTGTGTGTGTGTGTGTGTGTGTGCAGGTGTGCAGGTGTGTGCGCGTGTGCGTGCAGCATTTCTAATACCAGAAGTCTGTTCAGGTTTACCTTCATTCGGCTCTGTCATCATGGCGATCTCTGCATCCACCCCAGTCTGACAGGAAGTAGTCTCTCGAGACAGACTGTTGGAAAGAGGGTGTTGTTCTCCCTTTGTTGTGCAGATGGGTTCCCAGATTGGACAGGAAGTGACATCGTTGTGGCCGTTGTTACACATCATGTTTGGTTCCTGGAGGAAGTTATGAACAAACAGAGAAAGAAATATACCCGTATATTAAATATTAATACTTCAGGACAACAACGACAGTTTCAGACTGTGGTTGTACTGGTCAGCTCAGTAAGAAATGAGTTAGCAAACATTTACTGAATAAGTCAATACATAGTTTTTCTTTTGAATAAAAAGCAGGCACACGCACGCAGCCACGCACGCACACACGCACGTCAATAGGGGCCTCTTCTCATCACCGTGGGAAACGGAACTCTCGGGGGCCAATCGGAATTAGGGGCGCCTCAGATCAAAGGGTTAAGCAGGTTGTCACGGAGATGATAGCTTCCCGCTGTGATTGGTCAGGGTGGACTGATTCCGAACCCCGCTCACCCCCCTGTCAGTGTCTCAAGGTCAAGGGCCAGTGGTACACTCAAGACAGGAAATGATCACCTGACACAGATGAGCCTTAATGACTGTATCACGCACACACACGCAGTGTTATTAAAATTGCCACAGAGAGGGGTTCAGTCTAATAACATGTTGTTCAACTGGAAGTAGGGAGTGACTGAGCCGGAATCATTTTTACAACCAGTATTACTACTACTACTACTAGTACCAGTTATTACTACTACTACCAACAGTTGTCCTATTACTACTACTACTACTACTACTACTACAGTAAGACGCCCTGAGGGTGGTCACGTGCACCATCCGCCTGGGTGATGGCAGATCAACATATGGAATGAATACTGTACTGGCCATATATGGAGTGTGTCTTGAGTGTATAGGGTTTGATGAGGTCAGATCAACATATGGAATGCCAGAACAGGTCAGCTTCATATATGGAGATCTAAGGGTGGCAGCGTCTTGAGTGTACAGGGTTTGATGAGGTCAGATGAGGTCAGATAAACATATGGAATTAATTCTGTATTGGCCATATATGGAGTGTGTAAATGTGGAATGTAGAAATTACATGTAAAAGTCCAGAATTAAAAATTCAGAACAAATAGACCTTAGTCTATCCACAGTGCAATAATGAAAGCATATAACGCAATAAAACAAGGCAGGCAAAACAAAATAACTACAAAAAACAGCAACATAACTAAAAAGGTGAGTTTTCAAGTTGGATTTAAAAATCTCAAGGGTGGGGCTAGCCTTAATGTGGAATGGAAGATCATTCCATAGTGTAGGTGCAGCTACAGAGAGAGCCCGTCACCTTTGGGTTTTAGGTTTGAAGGGGGAACTGCAAGAAGTTTGAGAGTGGAAGATCTAAGTCAAATGTTTTCAAATGTATAAAAATAATGAAAATAGCCGAAATGTATATTAGGGCTGAAGTGGGTAATGTAATGTTTTTGAGTGGTGCAGCCAATGGGTGGCTGGCTGGGTGGGTGGGTGTGTCTGAGCAAGAAAACAGCATGGTTGTTTTTCACCACCTGTGCGCAACCAAACACACACGCACATATGAACTGTATATATGGTGATTTTGGGTGTACCAGTACAGTACAGTGACAGTACAGTACAGTAGAGGGTACAGTAGAGGGACCCCCACTGGAACTTCCGCCCCCCCACCCCCACACGGAGTTGCACCACTCAGTGGAGTAAAAGTACAATTTGTCTCTGAGATGTAGTGGAGTAGAAGTAAAAGTACTGAAAATTGGAAATACTCAAGTAAAGTACTTAAGTACAGTAATTAAGTAAATGTACTTACTTACTTTCCACCACTGACTACTACTACTCTGCTCTATGAAGCATGAAGCTAGCATTGTGAGAAAGAAAGCGAGCTCGAGAGGTGAATGTCAGGCCCCGGTGCCAGCTTAGTGTACACTACAGGTGAGTCACCTGTTGATGACATCACTAGCCCTGGACACACCCGGTACCAACCTAGTGGGAGACAATCACTGCTAACCGCAACAATGGATCCCTTATCAAGCGCACGAACACGTGCGCGCGCGTGTACACACACACACACACACACACACACACACACACACACACACACACACACACACACACACACACACACACACACACACACACACACACACACACACACACACACACACACACACACACACACACACACACACACACACACACACACACACACACACACACACACACACACACAGGTTGCTACAACAGAGAGCATAGATAACATTGTAACGTTGCTAGCGCTAGTCAGTGGAAACTATTGTGTCCCTCAGTCATTCAGGTTCATAACACTATAGCCGGGGAGCCACAGGCCCAAAAGCTCAACGGTTAAGGATTAACCTGTGATGTCAATCATGCCATGCCGTACTTTGTATTTGTGTTTTCTCTATTCACTTGGTCATTAGGGTCTACAGAATAAGAGGCCTGCTCTGCCGAAAACATCGCGAAAAAAAGGTTATGGCCATAGACAACCAGTATAAGCAAAATTTCCCAAATGTCATCATGCTTTAAGTAGCATGTGACAATTGTGACATGTCAAACTAGGGGTTTTCATGATTCTGAATCCATTCCAAGCATTAGTTTTGCACGAAAAACACTCCTTGGCCTAAAAACGGCCATAGCCGTCAAGGTTCAAGGCTTATTAGTGACTTATTAGTCCATGAGTTCACGTGTGTGTGTGAGAGTTAGCCTGGAGAGTTCTTCTGGGATGCATGCAAGTTCTCGTGGTGGAAGATAGCAACAAGTTGCTATAGAGACGTCCTCGCTCGTGCCAGTCCAGAGTCACAACAACAGGTGTCCGTGAAGATAGGGGTGGGGGGGTGGAGGAGCTCTCCCTCAGCACTGTCTTTTCTCTTCTGGAGGACAATGTTGCAGAGGGGGGGGGTCGAATCGGATCCCATATGCAATTCTTGATTTTGAGCGAGGGAATGTAATGGCTCATTCGTCTCTTATGTCTCTGGCCCTCAACAAACCTTGCAGGGCATTGAGTCTCTCTCAATCTTCCGGTATTGAGCGGCGAGTCCCCCCAGGATGGTGTCCACCTTTCTATTCGATCGCTCCAGTCCGAGCTCCTACTGCCCTGCTCAGGTCAATTATCATGACGGGTAACTTAGGGCAGTGCTCACTCCAATCAGCAACAGACCTGTTATCATAAAGCCAAACAGATAAACATCTTCGCTGGGCTCCTCCGATCCCAATTTCCTTGTTGAGAAGATTTTGTCAATAGCGTTTAAAGACCAGTTCGCCAATTCCATGTTTGAGTTACGAAGTGTAGAGGGGTGCTCCAGGGGAAGACAAACGAGCGGGTAGTATAGAAACACGAGGGAGGGAGAAAGAGAGAGAGAAAAGATATGTGACCGCCTCCAGTGAGAGCAAGAGAATCACAAATGTGATGATGTCAGCACAAAAGTGATGAGGTCAGCACATTTGGGCACATTTTGGCAAGTGGCTATGACTTTGAATGGATTCAGAATCATGAAAACCCCCTAGTTTGTCACAATTGTCACATGCTACTTAAAGCATGATGTTTCCGGCAGAGCAGGCCTCTCATTCTGTGGACCTTAATGACCAAATGAATAGAAAAAAAATCACACCCGTGTGAACGGAGTGGTGTAAGGTCTGTATGACGTAATGAAATCATGTCTGACGTAATGAAATCACACCCGGGTGAACAGGGTGAACATAGCAACCATGCTCATTTTTTCTGCACAAAACAGCCAGTTGTAGGAGTGGTTTACACCACTCAAAAACACAAATAAAAAGTACGGCATGACATCACAGGTCCTGTGACTCCTGTCCAATTTTGGGCCTGTGGCTCCCCGGCTACTACCGTGTGAACAGTCTCTCAAAAACACATCAACAAAGCAGCTGTCACAGACAGAGATATGGGATTAAATATGGTGTTGCTTTGCTTTAGTTGATGTTGGATTATTATTTTCTATGGTACATTTGCACACGCTATAGATGAAAATAGTGCTCTGCATTTACCCATCCTAACTATTAAAAGTAGAGATGCACGATTTAAATCGGTAGTGTATCGAAATCATTTGCAATAAAAATGCCACAGCGGTATCCAACTATCCAATCAGTCTCAAAATAATCCTGATTATCTTTCACCGATATTGATGACGCAATAATAATGTGACTGCCAACGGCTTTGTACTTGCAGAGCAGCCAGTCTGGCTGTCTCTGTCTCTTTAAGGGGGCCAGCTGTTAGTGGGGAGGGGGGCTTACCATCTACTTTCACCACCAAAATAAAAATGTAAAATGTAAAAATTCAGCAATGAGTTCAATATAAATATAATATAATGTAACGGTATATGGGTATTGGAATCGGTATCGGCCCGATATGAACCAGAGATCGGACATAATTTCAATATGGTGCATCTCTAATTACAAGCAGTGAGCGTCTTGCTCAGGGACACTTTAACACAGACTTTAGTGTCACATCACACGATGTGTGTGTATAATAGTGTGTGAAATAACTTCTGGTACAAGGTCTCTCAACATTACAGTTACAGGAACAGTTAGAATATGGAAACAAAATAGAGAAGCAGGGAACACTGAACAAAATAACAGGAAGGCACAGTCAAGTGAATTTGATGCGTAATGCGACCCCTATGTTAATATAACTGATATATTATTGATTTCAGCTGTTAAAATTCCAAACATGCAAATATGACCCACTTTAATTACTTCAGTCTATATATGTATCTTAATGGAGTATTAAAATGTTATTGCTTTTTTATATCCAATGTATTTGTATTTAGTTCATACAATTAACATAACTATAACTAAATGCATTTGAAATTAAATAAAAATGTACTTTTCAGGATTCCATTTCAGACAAAAATGTAAAGTGTAAATGTAAGTTCAAAACGTGTCGCAGTGCAACGCGTTTTGAGCTTGTAGATCAGTATTTTGCTACGACAGAAATATGCAATGTGGCCCTCTGGAGTGAGTGTGGAAATAGTGGCCCTCTCCATCGTCAAAGTTGCCCACCCCTACTTCAGTAGGTAGTAGTGGACAGTAGGAAAGCGGACAGCGAAAACAGTGTAGGAGAGACAGACAGTTGGAATTTGGAAAGCTGAGAACTAGTTCTCTTACTTCTCTACTCAGGGCGGCAGTGGCCCAGGGGTAGAGTGGCCGCTTTGGAACCGGAAGGTTCCCAGTTCGATCCCGGGCTCCCCTAGAGCTAGTTAGTGTCGAAGTGTCCTTGAGCAAGACTCTGAACCCCTAGTTGCTCCTAATGATGTGCAGGTTGGTGCCTTGCAAAGTTGCATGGTTTCCTCCGCCATCGGTATAGGCGCCATATAAATGCACCAATTACTAAAGTAGTTATTTCAGTCCAGTAGCACAATGTCTCATAACATAAGTGGTGTTCTTACTGTGGGAGCCGTGACGTCGTCCTCCTCCTCCTCGCTGGCACCTCCTCTATGCTCCTCTCTCTCCATTGATGTAGTGCTTCTACTCTCCTCTCTGCAATGAGAACAAAACAGCACATAGAATTCACATATAACATGTCCATCCTGTCTAGATACTTCCTTAATGTTAACGAAGTCCACACCCACAACACCAGAGGGAGTGCAACGAACCATGTACAACCCAGATTCGGCACAAACAAGGGACTAAATTATTTTCGCTCCTATGCCACCAAAATGTGTAACGCCCTACCAACAGTCATTAAGACATGCAAATCCCTTGACTCCTTCAAAACCGCTCTCAAAGGGCACCTACGGATGGCTGCAATTCGAAACTGGCCCGTAAAATCTGAATCACCTTTTTTCCCTCACTGTCTCATGTTTCTTTTCCCTTTTTACCTCCATTATGATGAATTCCTGTTCTGTTCTTTGTCTATATAGAAGTGTCTATTTGTACGTCTCTAAATGTTTTGATGAATTGAACATGGTGGACCCTCTTGTAAACAAGTGTAATGCTTTATTGGGTCGTCCACTCACAGTTAACAGCCTTTGTATTGAGTTTGTGCTTGAAATGTACTGTAATTCTGCAAACTGTAAATAAATATTTCAATCAATCAATCCATCCACATCTGCATGATCTGCGCACACACAAAATGAAAAGTATAATGAAATAGAAAAATATTTACGTAGCATCTCATTTCAGACTCCTTTGACTTTTAGTTCATTTTAAACTACAGGAATCAATTCAATTCAAAGGAGATGAATTGGCATGAGAAAACAGAGATTTACATTGCCAAAGCAATTGTGTAAATAAAATAAATAACAGTTGAAAATGGGGATTGTAGCCTATATACAGGTAGACTGGGTACAGCATTGTGTAAACAGAGCTATGTCACATTGTGTTATATACATACGGGTTATAAAGTTTTGGAAGCAATATTTATGTATATAATTTTGTGACGCTGCTGCTAACTATACTATAACAACCGAAGGTTTCCCTCGGGATCAGTAAAGGTCTATCTATCCATTACCTATGGATAAACAGCGACATCTCATGGCCAACAACAGTTCTAATGAGTTGAGAGGTGCGCACGCCCTTGCTGTTGAAGATCCTGACATCCTGCATTCTGTAATTATTTGTATTAACAGTAGCCGTGTGTGTCATGTGAACATTCACCTGCAGTAGCCTACAAGCTTGTATCCGGTATGGTTTATAACTTACACACACAAGAGGCAAACATTCACGTAGGCCTATAAGAATGCAGTGTACAAAGTCTTTCACTGTAACATGACAACTGGTGACCTATCAAATCCGGTGACTACAGAGTTGGGTATTGACTGAAATTTTTATTTCACACAATGGGTACATAACATTTCAATTCAAACGAAAGCACAAGTCAATACAAAAACTGTTACTTTGAGGACGAAAGCGAAAAGCACTAGACTTGTTCACATCAGGGTCCTCAAATGTGATCAAATTCTAGCTGTCCACCGATTTACAAGGGCAAGGCCATTAAATAAGCATTATGTAACGTTTTTGTAATCATAATGTGACCCAACTGTAACTAAACTAATATAGCATCTATCATCAAACTACTAACATCTATCTCTCGAGACAGACTGTTGACAAGGAAAAGAGGGCGCTGTTATAGTGTTATTCCTTTATTTTTTGCCGATGGGTTCTCAGATTGCTACTACTACACTACTACTACTTCTAACATAACTAACATCTTCTAACGTAACGCTGTTGAGCTGTTCCCGTTCACATCTTGATTCTGATCTAACTCAAAAGTTAAAACATTACAACAGTCACATAATTCTACAGGTCTCCAATGTCGATGTTCCACAGGCTGTAAAACAGTGCATTGCTGCACTATAATCGTTCAACTTTACCACTGTCGCACGTCAAGGGTTTAACCACAGTTCACACTTTTGTGAAAAAACTATTCACACTTAAATGTATAAATGAAACAGCAATTACTGAAGAGAACTGAGCTCAAACAGACTTACCTTTACGACTTTTTAACAAACTTCCTGTTTGTTTCTTTTTCTTCTGCTTTTCCTGTCCTCTAACTGCCCTCTCAGGTCAGGATAAATGTGATCAATCAGTGTGATCAGATCAGTCCAGACGTCATATCATGTTTTACAGGTGACACTTGGTTGTTGTCATAACTTTCAACAACACAACAATAGGAAATAATGGAACACTGCATCCCATAGCCCGGAGTCCTGGTCCGCCACCTAAACTGTTCCCTCCGTCCGTACATATGGTTCCTATACCTCCACCTCCACACCAGAGTGTTGTGTGCCAACTTGTTACTTGTTGATTATTTAGTGCAACCACAACCAGTAGGGGAAAGTCAAGTACAATTAATTTTGAGGTACTTTTACTTTACTGCAGTATTTCCAATTTGCAATCCACTAGGAGACATTTGCAATCTGCTTAGTACTTTGAACCCGAGTGGAATAATAAGAGAGTACACGCTTTGATCTCTCCGCAAAGCGGGTGCCTATGGGCTATATTCCAAACATTGGAACTATCCCATTGAGATAGAATGAGCACTTCCGCATTCCATTGTTACAATGGGAGTCAACGCTAGTGTCGTCACTCTCATACTATTCCACTCGGGTTTGAACAGACTTGACTTGTCACAAACACAGCATCACTGAGCTGAATGTAACGTCATACACAAGACACATGATACAGATAACAGAGATCTCTGGGCATAAAAGGGTCACAGACAGACAGATGGTTGCAGTGGGTATAGGCCTACTGTAACGGTTGGGTAGGCTATATGGGTATTGCATAATAATAACAGGGTGGGGCATGCATTCCATATTTGCATCGTTCCCAACTTGCATCAGTGTGATCTGTTTGCATTGTGTGTGTTTTTTGTATCCTGATGACTGCTTGGCACAAAACAAATTTCCGCAAGGACAAATAAAGTATCTATCTATCTATCTATCTATCTATCTATCTATCTATCTATCTATCTATCTATCTATCTTTGATGTAGGCCGGTGCCCGACAGGCACAGGTCTAGTAGTTAATATGTACACTAAAGTCCCGAAGTCCCGAACATCCGGTCCAGTCCAGGCTCAATAGCTGCGCCGCTGGAGGGCCTTTGGCCGAGCACCAGGCGGGCCTCTCCAATGCCATTCCACAGGCTGAATTGAGCCCAGCACGTCCCTGCAGTAAGGTGAATGAAGCCGTTCCTCAGTGTGACATCAGAGGACAGTTGAAGGTTCTTTCCAGCCTGAAGATTCTCAGACTGGAAAGAAATCATCAATCAATCTATTGTTGAACTGACAGCATAATGACACGCGTGTGTGTGTGTGTGTGTGTGTGTGTGTGTGTGTGTGTGTGTGTGTGTGTGTGTGTGTGTGTGTGTGTGTGTGTGTGTGTGTGTGTGTAAACAGACGCGTCTTCGACTTGTGGTTGTGTCTATGACAACTGCCTATAAACACAAAATGTGTGTGTGAGATGTTAGGAGCAAGGGAAATCCCCAAAGGATGAACACACGCGCATGCACACACACACGCACGCACACCACACACAGACACACGTGTTTTATTATGCTTTTGTGTATATCCTGGGTTTAGTTTATATTGTGTTGTGTTTAATCATATTTGTTTTACCAAAATCACTCACTCACTCACGCACGCACGCACGCACGCACGCACGCACCCACACACCCACACACCCACACACACACACACACACACACACACACACACACACACACACACACACACACACAAGCTGCATGGGGAAATCCTCTTTTAAGAGCTACACAGTATCATCCAAGGCACTTAACCTCTCCACTACAACCACAAAGCACAACAGTAGAAGACTGTGGTTGTACTGGTCAGTTCCCAGTGACCAACAGTAGTAGACTGTGGTTGTACTGGTCAGTTCCCAGTGACCAACAGTAGTAGACTGTGGTTGTACTGGTCAATTCCCAGTACAACAGTAGTAGACTGTGGTTGTACTGGTCAACTCCCAGTACAACAGTAGTAGACTGTGGTTGTACTGGTCAACTCCCAGTACAACAGTAGTAGACTGTGGTTGTACTGGTCAACTCCCATGCAGTACAACAGTACTAGATTGTGGATACTGTACGTACAGGTTGTGTAAATGACTTTGTAAATAAATAAATTCCTCTTTATTCTGATGTCATAACAATTCCTAGTCTCTGTATTTCTTTACAGGGTAAAACATGGGGTAACTCCCCTGATCGGAAGACAGATTCATTAAGGAGGGACACGACCGAGGAGGAGGGGATGAAATGAGATTAAAGAGATTTAACAGAGTCCACACTGTTTTGCAACTCATTCTGTTTAGACAGAACTTCACCGTCCAGACTCGTCAACTCTTCCCTATTTTCCTCTCCTCCCTTTCTTTTCTTTTCACCCACCTCCTTCCTGTGGTTAGCCTCTCTCTCTCTCTCTGCTATATCCTCTGAAACATTCTCCCCTCTCTCTCACTTCTCCCAATCTGTCATTCCCGGTAGGTCCTCTCTCCGCTGCCTGACTTTGACTTGACTTTTTGAAGTCAAATTAGTTTGATTTCTGTCTGTCTCTCTCTCTCTCCGTCATGTCTTCCGGTCAGTTCCTGTGTCTTTCTCTGCTTTTCTTTCTTGAGGGACCTCATCATCCAATCATCACTTCAGCTGAAGGTCAGTATACACACAATGTGACGTGTGTGTGTGTGTGTGTGTGTGTGTGTGTGTGTGTGTGTGTTATCTGATCTGTTAATCTTCACTGTATATTTCATGAGGACAGGTCTGAGGTGTTGGAACTTGGGACACACACACACACACACACACACACACACACACACACACACACACACACACACACACACACACACACACACACACACACACACACACACACACACACACACACACACACACACACACACACACACACACACACACACAGCGTTTGACCTTGTTCCAGTAAAGGTCTGTCTATCTAACCATCCATCTTCATTACTCTCCATCTGTCAGGTATAGTTTTTAACTGCTATGTTCTAGTATTCAACTGGTGTGGTGATCGATCGATCGAGCGGCCGATCAGACCTTTATTGATCCAGAGGTCATAGCACCTGAACGCCACAGCACAGTTCACCTGTTGCTTGCTATTTAGTCTTTGGATAGTTTTCTAAAATTCAGATTAAGTTTCGCCAAACAGGTGCAATATTTCTAAAAGTGCTGTCCTTAACCCATTAAGACCTGAGGACGCATCTGTGTCACCTTAGCTTTTAACCACTTTAACCATTATTTTAAACTTTAGATAGGGCCTCTGTGCGGCGCTATGAGCTTGTAGATCTGCTATGTTTTTTAAATCGTGAAAACGTGCAAATCTTTGTATTCTTTCACAGCGAACATTTTTAACTCCTCCTTGACATGAAAACGTTTGAGAACCACTGATATAGAAACATAGTTTTTTCAGAAAACTGTTCGAAGACATTTGTAGAATAATTTCCTCAGGTCGATCTTGGGCTAATGATCTCTTCCCTCCCTTCCTTTAGCCACGCCCCGGCCTTTCCCATCTCTGTCAGGCTTCCAGCCTCCCGAGGTGGACGGTTCCGCGGTCGACTTCCCCTGCAGCATCCTCCCTGGCTCCACAGCAGAGCCACCAGTCACTGCAGACCAACCGGACCATGCACAGGTCACTACGCCTGCACCAATCACCATGGACCAACAACAGGACAATGCACAGGTACTACACACCATAAACACCAGAAGCACTACTAGACAGTTGACGCCAGCTATACAGCAGTTATTTTTCTTTCTAAATTGTTGTTGTCGGGCAGAAACATCTCATCTCATCTTTAAATTAAATTTACGCCCTACTACTTCATCATACAACAGCGTCACACAACATTAACAAACGTAGCAGATCTACAAGCTTGAAATGTGATGTGAAGCGACACGTTTTGAGCGTGTAGATCTGCAACAGATTTGGACATAATGGTTTCCACCCGAGTTCCGACAGAGAGGAAATGATCTTTGTGGGTTTCACTCTCCTGATTGGATAAAATTGGTGACCCACCTGAAAATATATTTTCTGTTTATTAAAGAGCTGGAGAGATGGGGAGACGTCGGTTATTACACTATTACAATGTTTACTATCAGAAGAGCTTTAACTTTTTTTAAACTAACTAATTGCACATAATTAAAGGTATATTTAGATCCTGTTAAAAACACACCAAAAGTTTATAAACATTATAAAAAAGGCAGGTGGATCACTAAAGCAAATTAAATCTAGAATAAATGTACGTCATCTTGTATTCTATAATGTTTGTTTCCAGCAAGTTACAGCGGCACCCAAGACGCCAGCCGACGTCCAATCAACGCCGAGGAAGACAACGACCGAGAGCACCGCAGCACCAATCAGAAGACAGCCCGCCGCCGAAGCACCAATCACCAACGGCCTCGGCACTCCCGGCTCCCTCCTCCTCTACTATCTCCTGGCCAACCAGAACAACGGAGTGCCGAGCGGGTCTTCATCTGAGAGCAATGAGCTGTACAGGCCCGCGTTGGGGAGAGCGTGGAATCAGAGAAACCAACAGCCCCACTACCCGTCTTACTATCAGCCTCGCTACCCGTCTTACCGCCCATATCGGTACCCGTCTCACTCTCGGTGGCAAACTGTGGCCTCTCTGTCCTCCGAGGAGTTTGGCCGTTGAGCTGTAACGTATAAACCACCGTTTCCTACATTTTGTTTTTAATAATTTTTATTTCAAAAGATTTTACAAAAAAAAAAAAAAAAAAATCCATTCATCTTTCATGAAAAACAATCATTTTTTCAAAAATAATTCAATAATTTATTTGTGTGCGGCCGGTCACACACACACACACACACACATCATACAAAATCAACACATCTTCCATTTTTAAAAAGCTTGGTTTTTATTATTTTAAACAAATGCACTGTTAAGGATGACAATAATAATAAAAAAAACACCAATGAATGTATATCATTTTGTGTGTAATGACATTTGTGATCTAAATTATTTTATGTTTTAGCATGAGAGAAAATAATGTGATAACTGCATACATACAGCATTAGGAAACTGCTAAATGTTAAGATGTTATCATCAGAGTGTGCGTAATATGAACAGTGCCTTGTTGCTGTGTGTGTGTGTGTGTGTGTGTGTGTGTGTGTGTGTGTGTGTGTGTGTGTGTGTGCGTGTGTGTGTGTCAGGGAGGAGGTATAGAAGGGATTTGTCGTTTGTCTTTCCTCTGTTCCTTGGTGCTACCCCTCTGGATTTGTTTACCTACAGTGCAGACACAGTACACACACTGTTAGGGTCGATTTGTGTGCGTGCGTGCGTGTGTGTCTACGTGCGTGCGTGTCGTAAAAAGATTTTAAACTTGGTTGCATGCTGAAAATAGCCAATCTACAAGCTGCCATTACTGCGACGTGTTGTGAGTCTAGTTTTTATTTGTTGATGAAATTGTCAATATATTTAGTCTTAGAGTTTTAGTCATCATACCGGTAGCTTAGTTCTTATTTAGTTTTCGCCAGTGAAAAAAGTAGTCTAAGAACATTATTCGTCATACTTTTAGTCGACGAAATCAACACTGGTGTGTGCGTGCGCGTGCTTGCGCGCGTGCGTGTGTGTGCGTGCTTGCGCGCGTGTGTGTGCGTGCGTGCGTGTGTGTGTGTGCGTGTACCATCTCCGGCTCTGAGCTCAGGCAGTGGCAGGGAACTCCTCAGGTCAGGAAAACGCACGTCTGCCCTCCTCTTCACCATGGCAACGCTACCGTGGTTGCTGTGGTTACCACGCTCACAGAGGAAGGAGCGCTCGCGGATCACCATCTTCTCTGACAACACCTAAAGAGAGAGACAGAATGAGTGAAATGATGTTCATTACTGTGGTTGCTATTAGCTACAACCCTCAACCCTTTTCATAGCAAGGCCCATTATTTATTGGGCATTTGAGCCACGGACCACCATATGACGAGGTTTAGCTTCGCAGACCCAAAAGTAAAGAATATTTTGTTATGGTAAACCTTGATCAAAATAACAATTCTTCTACATTCTCTAATTGTGTAAACTTCTTGTACTTTAAGTAGGCTAATGCAGATGTTTAACAATAATTAAACTCTTGAGAGCGTAAAATGGTTTCATTTTACGCTCTCAAGAGTTAAAGATCTATAAGGTCCATTTGGTTTCATTTTAAACTTTCAAGAGACAAGAGTTAAAGATCTAATAAGGGTGCATTTGGTTACCAACTCTCCATCATTTAGCTGGGGACCACTGGTTGAAAACCACTGGGCTACACCAACACAGTGATATTGACCGAGAAGTTTTTGCCAGCAAAGTGAACACGCTTTTTGTTAACTTTTGCACAACATAAAAGTGAAGCTTTTGGTCCTGCTTCACACACTGTCTGTTTTCACTGTTATGACATCACGATATAGAATAATAATATAGCTGCAAGCAGTGTAAAGATTGGGCCAAGCTATAAGAAAAATCACACCCATGTGAACTGAGCGAGGCAGGCTGCTCAACAGCACCGCTGGCTGGCTGCAGTTACTGTATAGTTATAGACTAGTGCTCAGTGTGTGCTCCCTTTTAGGATGCTCAACCGTGCCACTTTAGGTCACCCAGAGGTATTGCAGCTGTTCGTACCCCAAACATACATACATAGACACACACACCACACACCTGTGCAGTGAGAGTGCCGGTGGGGTGGTTGGTCAATCTGTTGTACATAGCGGGATGACGTCTGGGTTTATCCATACACCTGCGCGCGCGCGCGCGCACACACACGCACACGCACACGCACACACACACGCGCGCACACACACACACACACACACACACACACACACACACACACACACACACACACACACACACACACACACACACACACACACACACACACACACACACACACACACACACACACACACACACACTGTGAGCATCTTCTTTCAGGTGCAAGATACCAATCTATTTTTTATAATAATAATAATTTCATTATGCTTTAAGTAGCATGTGATGTGTCAAACTAGGGGTTTTTCATGATTCTGAATCCATTCCTAGCAACTTTCCCAAATGTGCCCAAATGTGCTGACTGGCTATTGCCGATTTTAGCCCAATTAGTGTTTTTTTGTGCAAAACTAATGCTTGGATGCTACTTAATGCATAATGAAATGTTGACATTTTTGCCTTATATAGGATGTTGATGGTATGGTCACATATAAACCCCAATAAAATACATTGCTCAATACCGACAGCCGGTCAGCAGGTGGATTCATGAATATATACATATAGACAATATTTTAGGCCAATAAAAAAATATATATATATACCAAATCTCCGCTGCCGGACTAACAGACAACTAGAGCAATTGGTGCATTGCATCATGCATGGGATATGTAGTACCTAAGGCTGTGAGTCCCCGGTTGAAGCCCCACCCCCAGGCTGAGATTGTTGCTGTGGATGGTGAGTGAGCGGTGAGGCATGAGGGGGGTGGTGGTGGAGGTGGGAGGAGGGAGGAGAGGAGCAGAGGATGGAAAGAGGAAAGGAGTGCAGGAGAGAGGAGGAGGAGGGATAGGAGGCGAAGGAAGAGGGAGGGTATGATCAATGTCGTCTTTTGTCTCCCCTTCTTGTCTGCCGACTTTGTCGTGATTCTCTGCATCGTCAAAGTTCTTCAGGTCTGCTTTGTCGTTTTTGTCTTCAACGGTCAAGTGTTTCATCTTGCCGGTCGTGGTCTCAGTGACGTCGCTCCCGGGGGCCATCTTGGACTCATGTCTCTGTTCGTTAATACTCCACAGCCCAGGAGGAAGCCCGGTATCCATTCCGGCGTCGTCTGACGAAACATCCCGAGGTTTCACGTCTCTAGTTTCAAATCCATGCGTGTCATCGCCAGGCGTCATGGTTGAGTCCATCACAGAGGCTCTGGAGTTTGTGTGTTCAGTTGGAGACATTGCATCTTTAATGAGTTCAGATGTAGATTCATCGTGTGTGAGTTCTACGTTGGGTTTTGAGGTAGCTTTGCATGGGTTGCTGTTTGAGAACCGTGTAGGACTTTCAGGGTTTGTCTGGTCTGCAGTTACCCCTGAAAGTTTGCTTTGATCTCTGTGCACCTTTGAGATATTCATACATGTGTTCCCTGTGAGATTACTGTCCAAGACTGAAGTAATGGGAACTGCATCTGCTGTTACTTTAGTTGTTTCTGTACAGGCCGGGTCATTGTGGGAACTATTTGTAAATGTTCTGCTGAGAACTGACATAGTTTTATCGGTTGATAGAATGTCTGTTGTCTTGGTAAGTTCAGAACAGGTGGTGGTTGAGGCTTTACCTCCGTTAGCGTTTGAGTTGGAAATCATAATGTCATTAGTGGGAGTTCTAGACGTTTTTGAAATCAACCCTATATCAAGGTGTTGATTGGTCGAATTTCTCAAACAATCTGAAGCCAAGCTTGGGTTGAGATGGTCTTTGACATCAAGTTTCAATGACTTTGTCTCTGGACTACCCGTAGGTAGAGGTTCGGTGGAAACTTTCAAAAGCGTTTCTGTTGTGGAAGTCCTGTCTGTTTGGATGCTGCTCAAAGTCTTAAGTGCTTTCGTGGTAGAGTTTGTCTCAGTGAAGAGTTTGCCCTCAGACGGTTCCCTCCTTGCCTCCGAGTGAGAAGGCACGAGGGGCTTTAATTTAACCATCATTGATTTGCTGTCAGTGGAATGTACCACATCTGACGTTTTAGACAAGTTCATGTCTAGCTCCGTTTTCTCCGATGTATTTTTCAAATGTTCTCTTTTCATCTCCAGATTCGTTGCCCTACCAAGTTTAACTTTGTAGATTGTCGTGCTTTTCTCAGGAGACGTTCTGTTGGTGATGGTAGAGTCTGTGTGACGGGGAGTCGAAGGGGTCTTGGTTGTTCTAGAAGCATCTCTTATCTCTGGAGTATTGCTTTTCCCTGCTTTACCTCTGATAGCCGTGCTCTCTGTAGCCTTAGCGTCCGGCGCTTTGCTCCGTTTGGCAGTAGGTTCTGAGAGGCTGCGAGAGGTTTTGGACGGCTTGGAGCTCTGCTTGTCTTTCTTTTTGACGACCCTCTCGTCTGCTCCCTCTTTGGTCTTGCCGTTCTTCTCCTCCATCTCGCTGGAGCCTCCTCTCCCGCTCTTCTCCTCTCCCTCCTCAGTGTCTCTCCTCAGGTTGGGGGTGGTGGTGATGGGGGTGGTGGTGATGGTGGGCAGGATGGAGGTCTCCTTCTGGTCCTGTTGGATCTTAGTGTTGAGTTCCTCCAGGAACCTGGAACATTACAGAACATTTATTTCTACACTCTGAAAGGGTTATGTATACAGTGGTTCCCAACCCGTATCATTTCAAGGACCCCCAGTTTGATATGCATTAGGCTATACGGACCCCCATTTAATGGCATTTCTATCTCTGAGACCCCAATTTATATTGTAAACTCAAAGTTAATTTAACTCTGAGGGTGTACACATGGAACCATTTGGTTCCATTTGTACACTCTCAGAGTTACAGACCCATAAGGGTCCATTTGGTTCCAAACTATCATTTAGCTGGGGACCCCCTGGAATACCCTCAAGGACCCCTGGGGGTCCCGGACCACACTTTGGGAACCACTGTACTATAGGGCATTGCAGTGGCGGCCAATTTGTGACTCCACAGATATAAAACCCAGTCAGAAATTTCCAAAAAATATTTTAAAGGATAATTCAACTTATTCAAGTGATTTGGGTGATTTGGAAAAACCCTGGTCCACCCCAGTAACAAGATGTGCACATGCACACGCTCTACAGTGGGGGGGACGTGCAACAGTCCAACAGCACATGCACATGCACCAAGGCCCCACTCGATCATGATTGGAGGAAAGCCCCTCTCATCCTGATTGGATGAAGGCTGGGCCCTCTAGCCAAAAACGGAACCTAAGGTTTTTTGACCCCAGGGGTTAACTGGGGACAGAGAGGAACTCTTTATATGGTCAGCACACTCTACAGTAGGGAGGATTATCAACAAAAAAAAGGAAAAAATATTTGAATTAAGTGATATCACTGAAAATACCTTTAAGCCTGGAATCAAACCATCAAGGCAACATGGTGAACCATGACCATAAAACATTTGATTCTGTGTCAAAAATAAATAAATAATAATAGGGGCCTACCTGGTATGGAAGCAGTCGTGAGTGAATAATTGATGTTGTAGAAGGTCAGAACATTGAGTTCTCCTCTCTGGGTCCATCTGGAGACAATTCTGACACATGGAGAAAGACGACACTTCACTGTCTGTCTGTCTGTCTGTCTGTCTGTCTGTCTGTCTGTCTGTCTGTCACCCCGGGCAGGCGTACAGCCAGCGGAACTGCTAAGCCTGCTATTCCTAAACGTAACCTAAGTAAACTATGCCTAAACAGTTAAACCTAACCTTATTCCTATCCTTAACCTCAGTAGAACTAAACCTATTACTAAACTTAACCCCCAGTAAAACTATGGGGTACAGTACTCCAAACTATGCCTAACCCTAAACTTATTTCTAAAACAACAACAACAACAAACAAAAACACACACACACACACACACACACAAACATTGGGTCCTTCGAGGTTTCTAGCGCTGGTTGACACGGCAGCTCCTCCTAATCCTCAGTAAAACAAATACAAGAATGTGTGTGTGTGTGTGTGTGTGTGTGTGTGTGTGTGTGTGTGTGTGTGTGTGTGTGTGTGTGTGTGTGTGTGTGTGTGTGTGTGTGTGCGCATGTGCATGTATGCTTGAGTGTGTGCGTGCGTGAGCGTGTGCGTGTACCTGTGCCAGGTCCAGTGCAGTGTGTGTTAGTGTAGGTGCACGGTGCTCCAGGGGTAGTGTGCACGTGGCCTCAGGCAGACGGACTCCACTGAACAACGGGTTCCTGTAGAACATCTCCTGGTGACGTGATGTCAGGTTGCCTTCAGTACACACACACCAGTGGTGGGAAAAGTACTCACATTTGTTTTACTTAAAGGGATTGTGACATTAAAAAAAGGTTTTTGTAATTTTTCTTAGGTTTTCTGAGCTCAATTGCACCCAAAAAACCTGAACTTTTAACATTCAGTAGATTTTTCTGTGGTCTGGGGGTTTCTGGCTCAAACAAGTGCTCTGATTTTCCTGCTGTTTGTGATGTCACAGCCTGTAAATCCCATACATGCCAATGGGATTTGTCAGCAGATGTCACTGTTTTCACTGTTTTGCCTGTTTTCATTGTAGCTCAAAAGGCTTCCAACCCCCAGAGAAAATCCACTGAATGTTCAAAGTTCAGGTTTTTTGGGTCATAAACCTAAAAGAAAAACGAAAAATAAAGATAAATGAAAATTAATGTCATGAAACCTTTAAGTAAAAGTATTAATACTGCAATATCTCTCTAGGTCGTGAAAGTCCAGTATTAAAAATTAAGTAAAAAGTATTGGCGCTAAAATGTACTTAAAGTACTAATTATGTGGAATCTCATTGTCCTATTTCAAGTTTTCAAATGTATAAAAATGTTTTCAGAATGCGAGGCATTGTGAGATTGTAAATCAGATGTATGGTTGAAGTGATTAATGTATGTTTTGTGAATGTGATAATAATCCAAATCTACAAAGTAACTAGTAACTAAAGTTCTCAAACAAATATAGTGGGGTAAAAGTACAATATTTTGGATGTAGGAGTAGAAGTAAAAGTATTGGAAATGGGAAATACTCAACTAAAATACAAATACTTCAAAATTGTACTTAAGTACTTAAGTAAATGTACTGTACTTACTTTCCACCACTGCAATTTGTTATGCGAGGGATAATTGATGGCGAGTCGATCATTGTTGAGAAATAAACCCCGACAGGGTGATTAAATCCTGATGCCAAGCCAAGGGATTTAATCACCCTGAAGCTGTAGTAGAATAGGTCGGTTGACAATAGAACACGATAAAAGGTAGTAGGTTAAACTTTACAAACAGCAGAATGCATTACATGTTTAATTTAACGTCGACTCATATTACATCCTCCGTGTGTGTGTGTGTGTGTGTGTGTGTGCGTGTGCGTGCGTGCGTGCGTGCGGTCGCACTTACCAAAGCACCTTACAATGTGGTACAGCTGGTCAAGGTCAGAGTCCCCAGGGAACAGTGGCTCTCCTGTCAACATTTCTATGAACAGACACCCTACTGCCCACACATCTACGGGTCTACACACACACACAACGCACGTGCACGCACACGCACGCACACACTTGATTAACCAACCAACAAAACTCGGTCGACTAATGCCAAACAGATACGCACACGCACACCATAATAGAATAATAAATGAATTAATCAACCAACACAGTCTTGGTGGACTGATAGCAAGTGGACAATGCATCAATTACGGACGCGCACACACGCACACTTACTTGCCATACTTGGTGTCTCCTACCAGTAGTTCGGGGGCTCGGTACCAGCGAGTGGCCACATAGTCCGTGTAAACCACCACATCACCAGGACTGGCCACCGTACGAGCAAATCCAAAATCACATATCTTGACCACGCCTCCTTGAGAGACCAGGATGTTTTCTGGTTTGATGTCCCGGTGAATCACCTGATGGAAACACAGAGACACACACACAGAGTTCGATTTTACCTTCATTTCCATTGAGATTAGCTGAGAGGCATTTCATCCATCCATTCTTGCATACTGGTATGTAATGCCTGGGATTCAAACCCGGGTCTCCAGTCAACATTGTAACCACTAAGCCAAAGGGAATTCCCTATGACTCGGGGGATCGAGATAATAAGGTCCTTTCAGAGGGGGAGCAAGTCTGCTCATGAGGGGCGCGGGACGCATAGTGAAACAAAAGCTCACCACAATCCAGGTCTAGTTGCCTGCGGGCCTGTGCACGAAATGAGCACGCGCACGTGAAAATACGCTTGCGTAATCGCCCCTCAACTTCTCTGTGCGTCCAAAATAAATGCACGTCTCTCATTGAAAATGAATTACTAGGTGCGTCAGTCGCTCCCCATCTGAAAAGGCCTTTAGGCGGAGGTTGTGAGCCGCCCTGCTACACATATACAATCTTATCGACTTAATATACAGAGTTGGGCCACAGCGGGTTCCAGCAGAGAATCAGAGACAAAACACAAAACAAAAATATCTAAGTTAGTTTCGACCCTTGCATTGCGATTGGCTGCTTACTAATGAAAGATATGGTACTATTAAGGGGTTTTGCCTAGAGTTGCACAAGAAGAATAATGAATGGTTAAACAACTAACAAAGTCTCCAAACCTAATTGATTAAGAGCTGACAGCCCTCGAAAGCCCCCCCCACACACGCGCACACACATGCACGCACACACGCACATTGTTGTGGTGGCAGAAGGCGATGGCTGTGAGGATCTGGTAGAGGTGTTCTCTGGTGGTTTTGGGTCCCAGTCCATTGGGGTTGTGTTCCAGTTGGTCCAGGACCGTCTGCTCCAGCAGCTCAAACACCAGGTACCAGCGCCTGCGACGCTTGCACACCTCCAGCAGACTCACCAGGTTGTCATGACGAAGTTGCTGGATGGGTCCATGGAGACAGACAGACAGACAGACAGACAGACAGACAGACAGACAGACAGACAGACAGACAGACAGACAGACAGACAGACAGACAGACAGACAGACTTATAGACACTTTGGCGATTTTACCAGAGGTGGCCAGTGTCACTCATGAGGAGCTGACTTAGGCCAAAATAAATCAAAACCGTGTGAAGTGAGGGACCGTGCTCTAATCATCGTACATCATCGTACATCATCATCAAGAATGGTGGTCTCTTATTGGCCAAGGGTTCCCACCGACATACATATAGCCGATTTTGCTCAGACACATATGACTTCAATTCTCCATTCATTGTCAATGGCATTTTTAATGTTTGTTCAGACAACACAAACATTAAAGCTGTATATAGGAGGGGCTAGCTCCCCTCAAAAATAATTTCCCTCAAAAAATTACATAGGCCATTACTACCATTAGTTTAAAAAGGTGACGATTTGAAAACTTTTTGATAGTACATTTGATACTTTTGTACTACTTGTACAGACAGGTATACCTTCAGGAGTTTAATCTCTCGCAGAGCGATCTTCCTCACGGTCTTGTCGTCGTCAGAGTCCAGGAACTTCTTGACGGCGACCAGGCGTCCCGTGTCTCTATGGCGACACTTCAACACCGTCCCATAACTCCCCTCGCCCAGGACCCCCAGAGTCTCATACCTGTCCATACTGACACACACACACACACACGCACACGCACACGCACACACACACGCACACGCACACACACACACACACACACACACACACACACACGTTTGTTTTAGACCTTCAACATGACCTTGTTGTTCAGTGAACTGTATATACCCATTTGTGGGTCGCAGTCTCAGACACATTTTTATGGGTCACGAGTGACTACATATATAGGTGCGAAGCGTTGCGTTGTAGATCTGCTATTTTCACTAGTTTGGGACCCAGGTGTTGCTCATAACTAATTATTCACTAGAGGTTTGACACAAAACGTTCCCTATTCTTATAAACAATTAAAATAAACCTATAGCTCATAAGGCCACTGCAATCAGCACTTATATGACTATAGTGTCAAATCTGCTCATATTTATACATGCTCATAATTTACAAAAGAACAAACATAAGAAACTAGTTACTGGTGATGTGTACTTTAATATAAAATGTTACAAATCAGTGCATGGTAGCCTAATCGGTGTCTGTGTCAAATGTCAATTAATCCATTCTAACTCTGAGAGTGTAGCATATAGTGTATGTGGTTATGTTGTAGGCTACACTCTCAGAGTTAAATGAACACACAATAAACATAATTAATGCTTTAACAAAAAGCACTGATAATCACTTTCTGATTAAATGAAAATGGAGGACCCCAACGTAAACAAGCCATAGTGCTTTTTTGGGTAGGCTATCTCAATCCTCTAATAGCAGACCTTTGTATGGAACTGTACTTTCCTCGAACTGTGCTTATTCTGCAAACTGTTAATGCAATAATCAATCAATCAATCGATAGTGACAACAACAGCAGTACAGAATCGTTCACAATCACAAACCTGTTAACAGCGTCCTTGCATCTCATTCCTGCGGAATAAACTGGAACGCATCCTGATCCTGCAGCCTTCACTCACACACACACACACACACACACACACACACACACACACACACACACACACACACACACACACACACACACACACACACACACACACACACACACACACACCTAGGGCGCAGACAGACAGACAGACAGACAGACAGACAGACAGACAGACAGACAGACAGACAGACAGACAGACAGACAGACAGAATTCTGTGCCGTTTTAGATGTTTATCTGGAGTAGGTTCGGTATCAGACAACTGCTGTCCTTTCATCCAACAACCGTGAACACAATCCGTTAACACGCTCTGTGTGTGTGTGTGTCCATGCGTGCGTGCATGCGTGCCCCCGCCCACTCTTGTTGTAGGCCTGTGTCACCGGAGACGTTGCCCATGGTAACGGCTCAACACAAACAACACGTTCGGTTGCTATATTATTTGGACCATGATGATAGTTCAAGTAATCTCTTAAATAGTTGACATTTGTACTTTTCCCCACAAGTTTACTGTAACAGCCAGGGTTGAGTAAAACCCTTTGAAGAATAGGCCTTTATAGGCAATAGTCTACTGGCATGTTGACAATGCACATGAGTAATAACAACAACAACAATAATAATAATAAATATAGCTGCATGCAGGCCTCGATAACAGGGGCCAAGGAATGCAGCAATAAGACAAAACCATGATATGCAATATGCACAATAAGCCATGGAAATACTGAACATGAATCCTATTGAACTTGAGAGAAAGAAGAGCACTTTAATATATAGCTGACCCAAACCTACAGGCATACAAACAGCCCGGGTGTGTTTGCACAGATTCATTTTCGTTAGCGCCTATAATCACATGGTCAAAGTAGGTACACAGTATACACCAGGTTGTGAGTGTCTGTTGTAACAGCCTTGGATGTACATACTAGGGGTGTGACGATATAGTAACTGCATCGAAAAATCTATTTTAATTTCAAGAATCAAAGTATATAAAAATGTAAACAGCACGATATTGTATCGTTTGACTTTGTATCGTATCGTTTTGCAATGCAAATAATCGGTTTCGAATCATTTTGCAATGCAAATTTAATCGAATGCGGGTTTGTCCGTTATGTGTTCAAATATAATGACCATGTATTTGCCAGAGAATCACTGTGTTTACTTATTTATATCCATTAAGACCAGCACTATTCACATGTTTCAAAGAGATTGAATTTATTTGCTAAATTGTTACTGTATCAATTTTGAATCATTGAATCATACTGTATCCTATCGCCATGAATAAACCAATCAACCATGTAGCATGATACAGTACGTACGGTATAGTATCGCTGTTAAAACGTATCGTTACAGCGACATACCAAAGCCTACACAGGTTGTGCAGTAGACGCGCTGTGATTGGCCAGTCACTGTGATTGACAGCCTAACCCCCTAACCCTAACCTTAACCTCAGTAAAACTATACCTAAACCTAACCCTAACTTCTTCAACAAAGATGGCGAAAGCAAACATTCTTTGTTCGTACATACAATAGTATGGTACAAAACACTGAAGTCCTTAAACCAGAAACTTAACCTCAAGAAAACTATACCTAAACCTAACCCTAACCTTAACCTCAGTAAACTTGCCCGGGGGAGTGGTTATAAACACAACCCGTGTAGGAATTAGTATGTAGCATCGTTACACCCCTAGTAAATACAATACCCGCCTCATGTTTTAAGGGTTTTATGTGACTGCACTACACCTATGTCACCAGCAGATGTCAATCACGTTGCATTTACCTCTGCAGTGATCATATCCGTGACAGAAATGGGAAAACATTCTGACATTACAAGGTTTAGTATAGATTTCCACATACAGTTGAGGATTTTAAGCAGGCTACTGTAACAAACATGTTCTCTTCATCATCGGACCAATGCCATTTGAATTGCCAGTTATAATTAGTATAATAATAGTATTAGTATGGAATGCTAGTTGCCTAGGTGGGGGGCATCAGCCTTATAGAAGCTTACAGCAATTGGTTTAAAACAAAGTATTTTGTGATGAACTAGCAAGGATTCACACGTTATCAGCGCCCATACCCTAGGTGGGGTTGGAGAAAGGGCCTTTCTGTGTGGAGTTTGCATGTTCTGCCCGTGTGGGCCCTAGGGTAGGTAGGTACCCTAGGTAAAACATGTAAAGAAGTAAAAAACAGGATTGGTCTCTATACTGCCTCCCCCTAGTCAGCCTGGGTGTCTGATGGAGGGTAAAGGAACTGGTTGCAATAACGTGTTCCTTTCACGCGCTACGTCCTACCGGGGAAACTCACCCCTGTCATGTGATAAGAAGCGACCTGCTCACTCCTCATGCATTGAAGGAAGCTCAGTTCGGAGCTCTCCCCAGGTTGGCAGAGCGAGAGTTGCACCCAGGTTTACAGTTTAGGGCTTAGGCAATTGGCTTGGGTTACATAATTGTGGGATAAAAATAAATAAAAAAAAATACAAATAAATTACTCTCTTATCAAAAGGATTTGTTTTATTAGGAAATATCTTTACAATGTTGCCATGACTTATTAAAAAACACATTATGTACAATCACAATGTTTAAATCAAGACGATACATATAATGTATCATCAGTTTGAAGCACAGCGTGACCTTGTGTGTGTACAGTATATGCGTGCATGCATACATGCGTGTGTGTGTGTGTGTGTGTGTGTCAGTCAGTCTTGTTGTTCTGCGAGTCGTCTGACTTCCGCCAGCAGCTCTGAGAAAGATGGCCGCCCCTCTGCCTTCTATACAACACAGAAAGAAGGAAATGGAGCAGAGAGAGACTGATGACATCTTTTATTACAACAGCAGCGATGTGTCCATTGTCTGTTGCTCTAAAATGTGACATTTGCTCGGGACACAAACTAGTGAAAATAGCAGATCTACAAGCTCACAACGTGGCGCTTTGCGCCACATTATGAGATTGGAGATCGGCTATTATCAACTGAAATTAGGGCCTTGCTACACGAGGACGTCTCGGGCTGTTCCCCGCGCAAGTTTGTGAACGATATAAAACTTTCCTGCGTCTACATTGCGGTTATGTTAATTATTATGCTGTATAGACGAGACCGGCAAACTGCTCCGTTTTCAAGAGAAAGCTGTAGTACACATGGCCGGCCTGTAGATGGCCACCCAAAAGCACCATGGAGTCTGTCTCACTCACACTCTATCCTCAGCCACGCTCCAAAAGTGCCTGCACCTGTTACTCATTAGTAGGCTAATCACTCTGTGAAGAATGCATATGTTTCTCCACAATGACTTTTTCGCTTCTAAACCCCTTGTTACTTTTCCCTGTGAACAGAACACAAAGATGAGTAGCCTATTTATTTTTTAACACGCAGCACCCCTCTCCCTCTCTCTCTCTCTCTCTCCCTCCCTCTCCCTCCCTCTCCCTCTCGCTCCCTCGTGCGCACTGCAATGTCTGTGACTGTGAGACTGACACAGACGCGGTCAATAATATATAGCATAAATAATAGGCCAAATATAACACTTTCCCTCTATCTGTGATCAGCTCCTCACACACATAACTCCTCTCTCGTGCATGCACGCCTGCTCAATCTCAGCAACTGTTTGCGTAAATATGTATAATTTTTTCCCGATTGGGGGTGTTGTTTCTGTTCTCCAAAAATAGCTCCTCTACAAGTTCATGCATGCGGGCTGCAGATCGGCTATTTTTGGAGAAGAGATTTATAGACATTATGTGCAAATATAAAATAGCTGTGATACTTATATGTAAGTGGTTATGGTGAAATAAACCATTAACACTGGTTAGTTTGGCGGGGGCGAGGGGACTATGACATCACCGTTTCAGCAAATTAGGCAGCATTTGCTATACACACGGAGACGAGAAAGTCGCGTCTCCAAACTTTCCCACTCTGGAAGGTAGTTTCAAAATTAGCCGTTTAAGTCACTAGTTTGGGCATTTCACTACACCAGGTGTGTCAGAAAATCAAGAAGACTGTGGCCACCACGCGCATGACTCAATGCTAATTGAGTAACCGCTTGTGTCACTGTGTTGCGCAACACAGTTCACACCATTCTGCTATAACACTGTTCACTTCTCTCACTTTGTGTTTGTTTGTTTGGGAGACTAAAGGCCTATTCGTATACATACTCCAGTTTTAGGTGATAAGGTGACCATTGAAAACTACAACATGACGTCACGCCGTGGTGATAAGCCACTCACCCCAACACAAGTATGAATTGGCCTTAATAATAATGTGCATGGTTGTATGAAGAGGTGTGCGTGTGTGCGTGTGTTACCTCGTGCCAACACTTGTACATGACACCGTAGACTTGTTGTGAGGCTCGGTGAGGCCGGTAAAGACGCACTCCTCTGGTAATCTCCTCAACCACCTCCTTGTTGGTTTTGCAGCCAAATGGAACGCTTCCCTCGGAGAAGATCTCCCACATCAACACCCCTTTACACACGCACGCAGACACATATGTTTATAAATATCTCTGCTGTCGGGGAGAAACCACCTAACTCCAAAATGTACATTTTTCAGGAAATTAAAAATATATTTTTTTCAGGAAATTAAGAAAACCTTATATTTTGAAAACAAAGCAATACTACCTGTGACTATATTGTCAATTACTTGCATGAGTGGGAGAGAGGTGGTGGAGTTACTTGCTTTAGCAGACAGTCGAGGGTCCAATGGAGTTAAGAGGTTTTGTCCAAAGCGTTTTTTACTACTTTTCATTCGTTCAACAACACACAGGGTGTTCAATAGCACTGTTTATGCAAAAAAAAGTGGTTTCCTCCCGACAGCAACAAATTATGAAATTAGATACTGTACATGCAAGCAAACATCTAACATAGTGTAGAGCAGGGGTTCTCAACGTTTTTGGCCGAGGACCCCCGAAAATGCTTTGGCAACGTCTCGGGACCCCTGCCCCACCCCCTCCCGACCCCCAATATAAATTGACTGCTACAATAACCTTAATAATAGAGACAATACACCATAAATAAATACTGAAACCAGATATAATCATTAGGGACGGTGTATGCATGTACTATGTGTACTATATGTAAACTCTTCTTTTTTTTTTTTTGACCCATTTGTGGGTTGCAGACACATTTGTATCGGTCCCTTTATTTTTTAGTTTACTAGTTTTTAATTATTATTATTTCAAAACATTTTCAAAAAACATAAAAAAGCTAAATTTTTCATGAATTCAAAACAAATCCAAAGATTTTTTTCAGTAATTTCATAAAGAAATCAACGAAAAATCTAAGAAATTCCATACAAACAAATGTTTAAGAAGTAGTGAAAATAGCCCATCTACAACTTAAGCTCACACCGCTTGTAGATCGGCTATTTTCACTAGTTTGGGTCCCAGGCGAATATTTTATTTCTGTTTTGGGTCACGGGCTGAAAAGTTTGGGAACCACTGCTGTAGATCAGTGGTATCCAAAGTGGGGTCCGGGGACCCCTAGGGGTCCTTGAGGGAGCCCTAGCCCTAGGAACCAAATGGACCCTTATGGGTCTGTAACTCTGAGTGTGTACATTTGTACACTCTCAGAGTTAAATTAACTTTGAATTTTACAATATACATTGGGTGTCCCAGAGATAGAAATACCATTAACACACACACACACACACACACACACACACACACACACACACACACACACACACACACACACACACACACACACACACACACACACACACACACACACACACACACACACACACACCACGTACCGTATGACCAGACATCAGACTTGCTGCTGTATTTACAGTAGTGGATAACTTCAGGTGGAGACCATTTGACAGGGAACTTGGCTCCATTAGAGCTGGTGTACTGGTCATCTAACACATACCTACAATGGACAACATATCAGCTCATATACATATACTCAAATGTTTTACTTTTGTAAAGATTATCAAAGCTGCACTGTAGGAATACTCTGTCACAAGTGAAAGTCCGGAATTCAAAATTGACTTGAGTAAAAGTACAAACGTATTGGCACCAAAAGTAGAAAGTACTCATTATGCAAAATGTCACAAGTATTCAAATACGGTAAATAAAATGTATATATAAAAAAATGAAAATAGCATAGAAGCTCAACATACCGGTATGCAACAATATAAAGATATGTGGTGTGTGTGTGTCTGTGTGTCTCTTTCATACCTGGTCATTCCAAAGTCGCAGACTTTGACCACGTTGTGTTCATTGATCAGACAGTTCCTGGCTGCCTGCAAGCGTGCATGTGTGTGTGTGTGTGTGTGGGTGTGTGTGTGTGTGTGTGTGTGAGAGAGAGAGAGAGAGAGAGAGAGAGAGAGAGAGAGATTCATATTTTGGAGACAATACACTCTTTAGCTAGAAATGGCTAAGGATAGTATGGTACGTAGTATTTTTATCATACCCTGAAGAATGCATTCTGTTGCCGAAACGTTGGTATAATAAAAGTTTTTTGCATCGTGACTACGAGCTGTGTGACCTTTTTTCCTGTAGATTTAGTCGACTAACATCGTATGATATTTAGCCGACTAAGACCAGACTAACACTAAAACATTTCAGGTAAAATGTGACTAAAACTTACATTACATTTCATTCAAAAGACTATGACTAAAACTAAATCAAAATTTGCTGTCAAAATCAACACTGGTCTCCCGACCAAGTGTTTGGGAACGAGCGCATATGCAGTAGTCTCTCTCACCATAGATATTAAAAAATATAGATGCCGCTGCAGTTCGTTGGAGCGACCTGTCTCCAACGGGAGGAGGAAGTCAAGCGGAAGTGCTGAAGGCAAGCACGCTGCCACTCAAGTGACTACTGGCCAATCACAGGACGTCTTTTCCGGACTTCCGTTGACATTGCCAAAGCAAGTGCCGCTGGGAAAGAGGGAGTCGCGCCTCTGATTGGCCTACCAAACATCCCCTTCTGTTACGTACCTCTGATTGGCCTACCAAACATCCCCTTCTGTTACGTACATGGAAGCTTGGCAAGCTTCCGCCCATGCTTCCGCTATGCTTCGCAAGGAATCTCGGGAAAGCTTTCCTCCATGTTGCCTTCCCTCAAGATACAGACACCCCAGAGCCGGAAGAGGCGTCTACCTTTATGTCTCTCACCAAGTCTCTGTGGAGGAACCCGTGCGTTTCCAGGTACTCCATCCCCTCGCACGCGTCCTGGCACATGGAGATGAGCCACGCCCCCTTCAGGCCCCGTCGCTTCTTCCTCAGGAAGTTGAGCAGGCAGCCGTTCTCCATGAACTCGCACACGATGAGAAGTGGCCGCGAGTGCAGACACACGCCGTACAGCTGCACCAGCTTACGGTGACACAGCTTCCTGGAGACACAGACACACACACGCACACACACACATACGCACACGCACGCACGCACACACACACACACACGCACACACACACTACTGTAGTATACTATATATACTGGCAATGAGTTGCAGCGTAATACCTCATCTGCACAGGCAAGGAGCGAGCGTTCTGACAGCGATATCACGCGAAAAACTGTGCTGATATAGATTGTCGGCCATTGCGTTGCGACGTAGCCTGAACCAATCAAATAACCAATAAATAGTAGCGTGTAGATCTCAACCCATAAAAGTGTTTGGGGTCGCGAAACCTCGCTCAAATAGAGACTCTGCGAGTGGCTATATGAGGAGGGGTGGACGACGTCGCTGCACGGCGAGTTGTCGCTCATGGTACATCAGGACAGTCTCATTGAAAAACATGTATGTGTAAGGCTGGGCGATATTAGAAAAGCATGCTATAACGTTGTTGAATACCTCGATAACTATATGACTCACGATAAGTACAGAAAAAATGTAATATATAGTTGTAACGTATTTTTGCTTCAGGTTATGTTTAGCAAACGAAAGACTAAAGACATGTAAAACTCTCTATATCTCTTTAATATAATGCCTCTGAACTTTGACTTTAAGTTGCATTATTGCACATAGCCTAAACGCAATAATAATATTTAGAAAATATTCAGTTGAGAGAAATCAACTTGATTTATACTTCGATCTACACTCCACGGTGGTTTGCTTAATCGGTAAATATACATAATAATAATGTCAGTTATTTACCTTGAGAAATGCTGTTTCTCGCGATATGTATACCTCGCTACCTCAAGGGAAGGTACATTTTCGATATATATTGCATGCCTTATTGCAGCGTATCATTGTTTTGAACCACAATTGTGTTTTTTAAAGAGAAAACATCCATTTCTCTTGTGAGGACCAGGAAAATGATTCTTGTGCGCAGACGGACGCACGCACGCCACGCCACGCACGCACGCACGCATGCACGCACGCACACACGCACGCATGAACGTGTGCGTAGGCGCGCATGAGTGTCATGGTTAACGACCCCTTTGTGAAGAATGGAAAGTGTGGTTACAAGAAGTGTGGGAACACACACACACACACACACAGGAACACACACACACAGGAACAACACACACAAACACAAACACACGAACGCACGCAGGTGTACAATGTTAAAGTTAAATGACCTAGATTCATGTCTTTGTGGTGATACAAGCCCCCTGTTCTCTCTTCCTGTCAGCCCCTTGCCTCCCACCCCCACAGGCCACAGCAATACATTTCATACAGTTTTTTATGTTCTGTCTTTCTGCCAGTCAGTCTAGTTGAACGTCCTCATCCACTGCATTGCTGATCATCAAAGATTGGATGAACAATGTATTTTCCAGTGGTGGAAAAAGTACTCAAATGTTTTACTTAGGTAAAAGTATCAATTACTGCAATGTGGAAATACTCCGGAGTTCAAAATTGACTTGGGTAAAAGTGCAAAAGTATTGGTATCAAAATGTACTTAAAGTACCAAAAGTAGAAATTACTCATTGTGCAGAGTATCTCATTTCACATGTTTTCAAATATATCAGATATTTTCACTAGTTTGGGTCCCAGGCAAATTCTCTCTTTTGGGATCACGGGCTAAAAGGTTCTTTGGGAACCACTGCCTTACATCATGACTTTGGCCTCTTCTATGAAGTCCTCCTCCAGCATGGCTCCCTCTCTGATGACCTTGATGGCCACTTTGAGCTGAGCTCTCCACTTCCCCAGACGCACCAGACCAAACTGACCACTGCCCAGCTCCTTCATGAACGTCAGCTCACTGGGGTCGATCTCCCACTTCTCTGGAGGGAGGGAGAGAGAGAGTTAGAGAGAGAGAGAGAGAGAGAGAGAGAGAGAGAGAGAGATTGAGATTAAAATTCTTCTAGGAATAACCCCTTGAGATACAGGATCTCGTTTTCGAGGGGGTCCTAAGGACAGCAGTAGGATATACTGTAAACATTCAAGTGTGTGTGTGTGTGTGTGTGTGTGTGTGTGTGTGTGTGTGTGTGTGTGTGTGTGTGTGTGTGTGCGTGTGTTACCTGAACTGAACCCTGCAGTAGCAGGAACACACCTTCCTACTGGATATCTTAACCTGTTGACTAGACCTGAATGCGCACACACACGCGCGTGCACACACACACACACACACACACACACACACACACACACACACACACACACACACACACACACACGCGTGCACACACACACACACACACACACGCGCGTGCACACACACACACACACACACACACACACACACACACACACACACACACACACACACACACACACACACACACACACACACACACACACACACACACACACACACACTCTTTCAGTACATTCATGTCGCCATACAAACAATAATAATATAATGACAAATATAGTCTTGTATGCATGAGAGTAGACGTGGAACAATTTGTGTTCGTGGGTGTGTGTTTGTGTTCATGTGCGTGCGTGCATGCATGCGTGTGTGTGTGTGTGTGTGCGTACCTCCAGCATTGTGTGTGTGGTAGTGTATGAGTTCAGGTATAGACTTGTGGAGGTGTTTCTCAGCCAGGTAGAACTGATCATTCTCATTCTGCTTGATCTGGTAGTGTCTGATCCCTCCTGTAATGCTGTAACACACACACACACACACGGACGGACACGGACGGACACGGACGGACACACGGACGGACACACACACACACACACACACACACACACACACACACACACACACACACACACACACACACACACACACACACAATCACTTCAAGTGCCCAGCAGCCGTATCATGGGGGGGAACATTCACCAAAAATAGCAGATGGTTGTGAGCTTGATGAACGGTTATTGTTGGCGATTCGGTGGACAAGGAAAAAGAACGCAAGTAGTCAAAAGTTAAGCTCTTGTCTTCTGGATAGAAGGTCTAAATTATGACAATGGGCTAGCCATGTAGCCACAAAGCTACAGCTGTAAAGTGTGTAAATTTGTTTACTGACAAGGTTGAAGGTATCACATCTATAATCTTTATCTTTCACTATGCTTCTTGTCCTTACTATCATTACTTTGACTTTGAGACATGACATTGTTGGGAATTGTGTGAAAGCGGCAACCTTCAGGATAGTCAAAGTTGTTCTCTCACCCCAGGGTTTTTGCATAAATGGAGACGGTGTAAACTCCATGCTGACTGGAATCTCTCACGATGAAACCCCCGTCTTTATCCTGGAACACACAACCCGCCACTAATTCACACACAGCAGATAGGCCTACGCATTAATACACACAGCTGATAGGCCTACGCATTAATACACACACACACACACACACACACACGCGTGCACACACACACACACACACACACACACACACACACACACACACACACACACACACACACACACACACACACACACACACACACACACACACACACACACACACTCTTTCAGTACATTCATGTCGCCATACAAACAATAATAATATAATGACAAATATAGTCTTGTATGCATGAGAGTAATCTCCATGCTGACTGGAATCTCTCACGATGAAACCCCCGTCTTTATCCTGGAACACACAACCCGCCACTAATTCACACACAGCAGATAGGCCTACGCATTAATACACACAGCTGATAGGCCTACGCATTAATACACACACACACACACACACACACACACACGCGTGCACACACACACACACACACACACACACACACACACACACACACACACACACACACACACACACACACACACACACACACACACACACACACACACACACACACTCTTTCAGTACATTCATGTCGCCATACAAACAATAATAATATAATGACAAATTATCTCTCACGATGAAACCCCCGTCTTTATCCTGGAACACACAACCCGCCACTAATTCACACACAGCAGATAGGCCTACGCATTAATACACACAGCTGATAGGCCTACGCATTAATACACACAGCCTGTGGGAATGCCACTCTGTTCCCAACACGGGTCTTTATCCTCAGGACAGTCATGCACTGCAAAGTCCTTACTTTACAGCGATAACTTAAGTGAAAATATTTGAACATGATGTAAGCATAATTATAGCTATTCAACACTGACAGGCCACTAACTCAAGTGAATGAAGGTCCACTGTGCAGTGTGTGCACTTAACCTTCCATCAAAACCAATGTGAACAGTCACTGGGTTTAACCCAGTTTTGGCTCAAACAAGGGGTTATTGCTCTACCAATAGTCATAAAGGAATGTGAATTCTGCACTTCTCTCAAAGAGCACTTACGGGTGGCCCCAGTAAAAAGTCAAAGTGCCCCCAACAGACAGACAGACAGACAGACAGACAGACAGACAGACAGACAGACAGACAGACAGACACCTCTTGTCTCAGTAGCTGCTCTGCCACTGTTCTGGTGATGTTCTTGCAGTACCACCTGAAGAGATTAAACCAGCAACTTTAATAAAAAATACCTTATTATTTAATACACATTATGTCAACCTCAGATACAGTGTACTGCAGTCCGATATCATCTTGTTTGGCAACAGACATAACAAAAACAAAAAAAAACACTACATCAAAGAACATATGTAATACATTAAACCTGCTAACATTTTCAACATCGTTGTATATTTTACCTACCGTACAATTTAAATATTTACACCAGATGTCTTGTATTTTGACATTTTGAACAGCTAGTGGACACTGAACACGTGGTTCTACTCACCGATTCACTTCTATCTTGTTCTTCTCTGTCACATGGTTACTGGGAATGAAACCTCTATTCCTGGGAGGAGTCAGTAACACAGCGCACACAAATCACTACTTGTTTATCCACTTGTAACTCTCTGACAATATACAAATGCAACCAAATGCACCCAGGGTCAGTTACATTTGTGCACTCATATTCTTTGTTAAATGAAGTGTTAACACTTAACTCTATATTCTGTCACCATTTACAGAACAGGGTAACAATTTCATCCAACCAGGAGAGAGACTGGATGAAATTGGTTTCCCACCTGAAATGTAGTTGCTGATTACTAAAAAGCTGTAGAGACTGGGAGATTCCTGTTACTGCACAAACACACTGACTATAGCAATGATTACTATCAGAATATAGAGCTTTACAATTTATTTATTTTTCAACAATGTATTTATTGATTTTCCTTTTTCCACACAAATGACAATACAAATATACAAAAAACAACAATGAACATTACAAGACAATTACTCATACAAAGAAAGCAAAACAACAATAACCAAAAAAAGAAAAACGACAACAGCACTACTCCTCTTCAGCTTCATCCATTAAATGTGACAACTTATTGTTCTTAATATATCTTATAAAACGGCCCCACACCTCCTGAAACATTTCTTGTTTGTCCTTAAGAATGTATGTAATCTTTTCCAAAGGTAAACATAAAGACAATTCCCTGAACCACTGTGTAATACTTGGTTTGTCTGGCCTCTTCCAGGTCAATGCTATCACTCTCTTAGCTTGTAAAATACATATATCTATAAACATTTGTTCATTACCTTTATCTTGTGTCCCTCTGAATATAGACCGAGCAGGAAGAACTTTGGTTCTGGTACAATATTTATTGACAAAATCTTCTGTATTTCCTGCCCGACCTTCCCCCAAAACTCCATACATTTTGGACAGGACCATAGACAGTGGAACAATGTGCCTCTATCTTCACCGCATCTGGTGCATACATCCGGAATATTACAATTATACTTATTAAGTTTAACTGGTGTGATGTACACTCTCATAAGCCAATTGTATTGTAGAAGTTTTAGACGAGTATTCCCAGTCTGGGATTGGGCTTGTGCACAAGCCGTACTCCATTGTTCCACTGTTAAATCCTCCTGAATATCTGTTCTCCAGGCATTAAGCCTATCTTCCGAGGACTCTGGAGAAAAGTCAACCTAAAATAAAGAAATGTGTTTTTCTAAAGTCTGCCTCATGGTGGCGCTATAACAGGCAGATGTGAAAATTGCGGGGCAAAGGTTTTTCCTTGGCTTCTAGGGAGTGAACATACAAAGTTGTACACAGATCGTTGCAGTTATAGGTAAAAACAGGAGTTGGCCTGTTATAGCGCCACCGTGAGGCTGTTTTGTGGCATGTGTTCTGCATTTTCATCAGCCTAGTGGGAATGTGTGTATAATTTAACAGAATTTGCACGATGTGTTCATGATTTGCGGCATTTTGTTTGAAAGGAACCAATCCTGCAAGCTTTGGAAGCCAATATTAGCCAATCGGGATGGAATATGAGAAATGGAACAGATGGGCAGAGGTTAGTCGTTGTTGGCATCCAGGGAGTGTGTGCGCCGGAGATTAGCTGTACACAGACGGACGGACACACACGGAAGGACGGACGGACGGACGGACGGACGGACGGACGGTGGAGACAATATTGACGTCAGACTTCGGTGCTCTATACAAATAATAATAGAACGGATCTTAGATCAGCCTACCCATGTGCGTCCTGAGCATTCCACCACAGCTGGTCTTGTTTGTGTAGAATGATGTACTCTTCACCCTGTGGAACGCACGCACGCATGCACGCACGCACACGCACACACACGCACACACACACACACACACACACACACTTCATCTACTGCATTGCAGTTACAGGGTGAGCACGTTTAACTTGAACAGGTCAAAGTGCAGTACAGGTTAAAACAAAGCAGTGTGTGTGTGTGTGTGTGTGTGTGTGTGTGTGTGTGTGTGTGTGTGTGTGTGTGTGCGTGTTATGCGCGCACGCATGCGTGCGTACGTGCGTGCGTGCGTGCGTGCGTGCGTGCGTGCGTGCGTGCGTACCCGTTTCAGTGTCAGGTCTGTATTCTCTTTGGCTGTGAAGTCGTACATAGCAACCACCCTTAGCAAGCCTTCACCATTATCATTTTCATAATCCGGTGGAGGAGGAGGGGGGGGCGCTTTCCTGTTGGACCTGTTAATCTGACACACACACACACACACATTTTATGCTTTAATTGCACAATTGAGTGTTTGAGTAGATTCCCGTCCAGAAGTCTCGCAAGACGAGATTTCACCCGTGATTTGTGGAGAGTTAGAGTATTGTGAACAACAGATATCTACAAAAAATAATAATAAAGCAATAAAAATAAGTGATTTACTGCAAAATCCCACAAATCAGTAGCACATTTACAATAGCACATTTACAATGACCGAGGTCGAATCCAAAGTGCTGAACAAGAACATATAAATGACGTAAATTAGCAAACGGAGCAGAAGAAAAGAATTGAAGCAAAAGCAAAAAATTACATACAGTAGGCCTACACATCATACATGGTCAAGCAACATTAAAAGGTTAAAAAAGCAGGTGGCTTGCGCACATCCAGTTCCTGGCTGGTGCTGGACTAAGGTAAGTACAGTGAAGGAACCTGATGAAGGCCGCCTGCGGTCGAAACGTTGTGTCTTATATTATGGTGTTTCAATAAAAGAAAACACCATTGGAGCAAACCTGTGTGCGGACTCTCTTCTCTTCACAAGCAACATTAAAAGCCAGGGAGAAAGAATGGGTCTTAGTGTTTTTAAATAGAGATTTAAAAATCACACCCGTGTGAAGTGAGGGGCGCTCTTATCATCTTACAACATCGAGGAGGGAATTCGGTATAGCTTGGAGCAGCTATAAATGTTAGAAAAATGATTAGGTGATGTAATGATGATGTAAAACAAACGGTGTCAAAACAAACATTAAATTCTCTTTATTGTTAATTGCATTTAATGTTTGTGTTATAGGGACAAGATGACATAGATTTTCCCTTCATTGTCAATGGCGTTTTTAAAACAAACATTGAACTAAAGACAAACATAAAACCTGTATATAGGAGGGGCTAGCGCTCCTCAAAACACCCAGGGACTGGGCAGAGCGAATGGGAAGAGGTAGGGCATTCCACATTGCGGGACCGGCCGTGGAAAAGGCTGTGCGTGTGCGTGTGCACACGCACACGCACGCACACACACACACACACACACACACACACACACACACACACACACACACACACACACACACACACACACACACACACACACACACACACACACACACACACACACACACACACACAGTGTAGTACCCTGTAGGCGTGTCCAGGACGTCTCCTGCTATGAAAGCACAGAGAGGAGGAGTTTCTCTCTACGTTCACACGGGCATTGATATCCCTGGAAACACATCCACCAATCAGTCAATATATGAATCAATAACTATACAATTATTGATTAACTATACTGATAAATATCTACATCAATCAATAATTAATAAATCTGTGTGTGTGCGTGCGTGCGTGCGTGCGTGCGTGCGTGCGTGCGTGCACTCGCTCGCGTACCTGCTTTGGAATGCACAGCAGCAGAGTGTGGAGTGATCTGAATGGAAGACAAACAAAAATCAATTTGGGGATCTTTGGCGCTAAAAGTTTGAGAACTACTGTACTAGGCCTAGGGCACTGGTCATGGACCAATTTTTATGGGTCACGACTTGAGTAAAAAGCCCAATTTCTTTTCCTACATAAAAACATAAATAAAACATACATATAAATTCCACTCTACCCGCAGGCGGGCCACCTATAATATTTAGAACACCTGTTCTCAACCAACAGAGGAGCACACGACGGTGAAGGTCTTTGCTAGTCTAGTTTATTTTTTATTATTTTTTATTAAGTTTTAGTTTTGTATTGTAATATGGATTAGTCTGGGGCTCAATTCAACAAGGTCACAAAAATAGCAAAAATAGCCGTTATCTCTGTTGTGAGCTTGTAGATACCTTCTATATGATCTTAGTTATGCTGTAGTTTTAAATATATTTTATGTCAGTTGTTATTTTATGTTAGATGGGTATTTTATATCCTGCGTGTGTGCAGCTCCGTTCGTTTCTGAGTCTGACACTTTGTTACAAACGCATGGATACACAAGCTAGGGAATCTGCATCTACACATATACTCACACGTGCCACACTTTACAACGTGAGGCCATTATGCGTGCGTGCGTGCGTGCAATCTTACCTGAATGAATCATGGCTGTCTCTCCTCTCGTCTTTTCTGTTCTTCTCCTTCAGGTCTTCCTCTCTTCCTCCTCACATCCTCCCCTGCTCTACCGTTCCATCCATCCAGAGAGAGAGAGAGAGAGAGAGAGAGAGAGAGAGAGATGCTACAGCCAGGTCAGCGAGAAGAGTGGGTGAAGGAGGTGGAAATTGACACAAACAACAGAGAAGAAAGCTAGGAGTTGGAGGAGTTCATGACAGCTGCGAGAAGAGCTAGAAGAGTGGGTAAAGAAGTGTAGAATGAGAGAGAGACAGAGAGAAAGAGAGAGAAACAGAGAGAGGGGGCGAGAGAAAAGAAAGGAAGTTACGACGTGAATAAACCACATCCGAGCCTCAGTGACTCAGTACAGGAAAACACGTAGCCCTGCTATATACAGCTGTGGTTCTCAACCTTTTCAGGCGTGACACCCCCAAAATATATATTTTTTTTAAATCACAGAAGATATTTATTGTATAGTGAAAACAGGAGGGGGCCTATAGTATAAAGCCCTGACTAAACTATATCTAAAGGCCAGTCGACTCAACACCAATGCAACTCTGTGCAACATGCAACATCTTGCAACCATTATCCCCAATGGCAGTTGCAATGAGTTGCATTGGTGTGGAATGGCCTTTAAACTGTTTTGTTGCAAGGAGTTGAGACTAGCTTCATTGATGCAGTCTGGCTAAAGATGTGCTTATATTGTAAAGCATATCATTTTTCAAGAAATAACCATTCATCAAAACAAAAAATAAAAATAAATAAAACATAAATCAACTGGTAAATTAAAAATCAGCAAAAACAACATGTTTAGCTATATAACAAACTGTGTTAGTGTTAGTCAAAGTTAGTCTCTAGAGAGAGAAAGAGAGAGAGGGGGGGGCAGCTTAGTACAAATGGATCAAATAATGACGATTTCACTCTGTGCATGTATGTGCTTTTTACCCTCTGTTTTGATGTCTACTCAATACAAATGGTAAAACATGGTAAATGGTGCATTTTATATAGCGCTTTACTGTAGATTGTGCATTACATTCACCCATTCTGGCCATTCACACACACAATCATACACCGATGGCAGAGAAAACCATGCAAGGCACCAGCCTGCTCATCAGGGGTGCAGAGTCTTGCTCAAGGACACTTCGACACCAACTCTGGGGGAGCCTGGGATCGAACTTGGAACCTTGAGGTTCACATCTGGCCAGTGGCCACTATACCCTTGAGCCACCCAACAACTGTAATACATTTATTTATTCAATGTACTCCCCTTGAGTCCCCTCTTGAACACATGTGTAATAAATCATGTCTGTCAGTCAGCCAGCCTGTGGGTCTTCCACAGGTCTTCCCATGTACATGTACAGTATGTGTCAGTTCACACATTCTTTTATTTTGAGCAACATGGCCTCTAGGGGTCGCTACCAGCTGTGATATGAAAACAAACATGAAATCACATCAGTGAGAATAGCATGAGTGATTACCTTAGTTATCTTCTATATGTTTATTAGACAAAGACAAACACTGGCAGACGTTCAATAAAGAAATAAATATCAATAAAATATGAATGTATTCATTTTTTGGACGGTCCCACAGTTGGCTGAGGCTCTGCTCTGCAGGGAGCTCACATAAATGACACTTCCTTATGAGTTGGGTCGGGACTTAAACCTTAACCCACTATAGCACACGCACGATTATTCACTTCCTTATGGTCGATGTGTGGCTTAATTCTCTTCTCATTCTCTAGACAAAGCCCCCCCCCCTGCTGCGGTCTCTAGACTTCCTTCTTTCTATTATATTGTCACTCAGTTTATTGTGCAAGTCTTCTATCTATCAGTCTATGTTAGTGTCAGTCAGTCAGTCATTTCTACTGAATCCTGACTTCACTGTTCCTACGTGACACGTTGTGTGTGTCTCTGCATGGGGACAACAAATGGCAGACGGTAAGCAATTCAATTAAATTCACTTTAGCAGGCACGATTGTCACGTTTATTTGGAAAAAGTATAGGCCTGCCGTCTACTATCATTTTTTTTAACTTAAGTAAAAGTATATAGAAATACTCTAGTCTGTTACAAGTAACGTGAATTCAACATTTACTTGAGTAAAAGTAGTACAGTACACAGTATTGTAATTTGTATCGGCATCAAAATGTAAAGTAGCAAATAGGCCTATGTCCCATTTAAGGTTTTCAAATGTAGGCCTAGGCTATATTTTCAAAAGGCTGAAGTGGTTAATGTATGTTTTGTAATAATAATCCAAATCTACAAAAATGTGGATCCGAGATTACGTGAAGTACAAGTACTCCAGTAGCCAGGAAGGAGGTACAGGCTACCTTAAAATTGTACTTAGCTTCAAGTAAAGTAGGACGTGGTAAATGTATAAAGTTACTTTACACCACTGCATGTTTGGGTCCCCGTTCGGGACTGTAGGCCTACTCTGCGCTGGTCTAAAGTTTACCTTCAAGACGTGCGAGTGCTGCGTGCGCATCTTTTTAATTTGAAGTAGGTAGAGTAGAGTAGAGTAGAGTAGAGAGGTGCGTCGATCGTGCGTGTAGACTTTGTTGTTGAAGACGACCGGCGTGCGCGTCACGGTGCGAGCGTGTTGTCCAGTCGACCAGTCCTCATGGCGTTTTGTCCTTGCTAAGTTTGTAAGAGGGATAGCCATGGGAATGGTTGATGGTTCACATCATGACGCTCGTATTATTTATGTAGACAGTCATGTTTTACTACCGGTATATTAAAAGAGGGATAGCCGCCAGTGGCGTATCAAATAATGTACCATGCAGTGCAGTCCATTAAAGCAACGCGCGTGCGTTCTGGAATTCGGGACTGCCCATGGTAGCATATGTATTGAACACGTGATCAATAATCGTGTGACTCCTTTAAACATACATAACAAGCAAAGCGCAATGAATAACTGAAATTTGTTAAGAAGCAGTTAATACAAATAAAAATCATAAAACTGTTCCTGTTCTGTTCTTTGTCTATATAGAAGTGTCTATTTGTACGTCTCTAAATGTTTTTGATGAATTGAACATGGTGGACCCTATTGGAAACAAGTGTAATGCTTAATTGGGTCGTCCACTCACAGTTAACAGCCTTTGTATTGAGTTTGTGCTTGAAATGTACTGTAATTCTGCAAACTGTTAATAAGTATTTCAATCAATCAATCAATCAATCAAACATCCTAAGGGATATATATTAGTAAATGGCCTATAATTATTATTCTCACAAGGTGTGATGCAAAAAACCTTTTATTTTAAAGATGACCAACGTTTCGGGCAACAAAATGCCTTCTTCAGGGTATGGGTCTCACAAGGTCAAACCACAATGCCACATCCTTCTATTTTCTAGCTAGGCCTACTCATTAATTCTCTCAATTGTTGGTTCACTTCCTCTATGTGGAACTCATAGAGGAACTCATCTGAATGCCTGAATCATAGTTCATATGAATGGTGCTAGATAGAGGCAGAGCCGGATTTACCTTGCTGAGGGCCCCCGGGCTGGAGCAAATTTGAGGGCCCCCCTTGGGGCGCGCGGCGAAGCCGTGCGTCCCGCGATTTGGCCGAGCGGCGCAGCCGCGAGGCCGGAAAAAATTTGGGCTATTTTGTTTTCATTTTGGGGTACCCAGGCCCCTAAAAAGAGAGGCAGGCAGGCAGAAGCTCTCAATGGTTTAACCATAATACAACTAAATACAATAACAATACACACATTTCACTTGAATTGGATTTCACTTTACAATTTTATAATTTTTTTTTTGGGGCCCCCCTAGTCGGGGGCCCCCGGGCTTCAGCCCACCCTAGCCCAACGGTAAGTCCGGCTCTGGATAGAGGTCACATATAGGCTGTGCATCATAGTTCATATGAATGGTGCTAGATAGAGGGCACATATAGGCTGTGCATATATAGTTCATATGAATGGTGCTAGATGTCATGTTACCTTCAGGCTGTGCATCAGTTATTTTTAGCCTGGTGTCAGAATCATCATAGTTCTTTTTAGCCTGGTGTCAATCAACTTTATTCTCACATCACATACCTGCTGTTTAACAGGTGTAAAACAGTAATCAGGTGGTCACCACCGGTTGTGACCCTGAGCAAGACACTTAAACAGAAGGGGGGGGGGGACTTTTGTATTATATATATATATATATATATATATATTTAACAACTCTAAGGTATATTAATGACATAGTTAAAAACGAAAGGTATTCCCCTTTAAGACGATATTTATCCACAAATATCCACATCATCTTTGATCGAGCCTATGTCTTCCTGGACTAACAAAGGTCCCACCCCCCCTCTCCTCCAGTCTAGCTGAGTGCTGAGGCAGTACGTAATTAAGCCAATGGGCTTTGTGCATGGGCGGGCCAAGGATGAGCGTGGAGCTGCTATTGGAGGAGACGCTGATTAAGCGCTCACAGCAGAAGAAGAGGACCTCTCCCATGAACTACAAGGAACGACTGTTCATCCTGACGGCACACACACTGAGCTACTATGAAGAGAGAGGAGAGGTACACACACACACACACACACTGACAGCAGAGGAAAACATGCAAGGCACCAACCTGCTCATCAAGAGCAATTAGGGGTTCAGTGTCTTGCTCAAGGACACTTCGACAGTAACTCTGGGGGAGCCTGGGATCGAACTGGGAACCTCACGTAGAGATAGAGATCCCTGTTGTCGTCAGTATATGGAGACTGGAGAGTCCCTTTTATGCCCATAATATGGGTATACTGATGAAGGTGTGTGTGTGTGTGTGTGTGTGTGTGTGTGTGTGTGTGTGTGTGTGTGTGTGTGTGTGTGTGTGTGTGTGTATAGAAGCGCAGTAGGCGGGGTTCCATCGATCTGAGCAGAGTGAAGTGTGTGGAGATCGTTAAGAATGGGGGTGAAATCATCCCATGTCATAACAAATACCCCTTCCAGGTAACACACACACACACACACACACACACACACACACACACACACACACACACACACACACACACACACACACACACACACACACACACACACACACACACACACACACCCCTTGTGAGTATTTAGGTGATGCATCATTTCACTTATGTATGCACACTTGTGCGTGCGTGCGTGCGTGCGTGCGTGCGTGCGTGTGTGTGTGTGTGTGTGTGTGTGTGTGTGTGTGTGTGTGTGTGTGTGTGTGTGTGTGTAGGTGGTGTACAACTCAGGCCTCCTCTACGTGTTCGCTCCCACTCATGACAGCAGGAGTGTGTGGGTACAGAGTCTCAAAGAAGGTCAGAAGTTCTGCTATTTTTCAAATAACTTATATTTTCAATTTTCAAATGACTTACTTATATATTTTTACCTTGTGAAATTGGACATTCTGCACAATGAGTAGTTTTACTTTTGGTAATATTGATGCCGATTTACATTTTGAATTCCGGACTTTTACATGTACAGTAACAGAGTAGTTCTACATTGCAGTATTGATACTTTTACTTAAGTAAAGAATGTGAGTACTTTTTCCACCACTGCATAATGCGTGTGTTTAACACGCCTTCTTTACCTGTTCATTGCTGTTTGATGAGTAATGAACTAAGCTCCGCCCACGTTCCTGTTTTTGGCCAATCATAATTATGCCATCTGTGTGTGTCCAATCAGAGATCAAAGACAACTCTCTGATCGCCACAAAGTTCCACCCTCAGTTCTGGCTGGAGGGAGTGTGGCTGTGCTGCCGACAGACAGAGAAACGGGCCCTGGGCTGCGGAGAGTACAACCTGTTTGGAGATAGTAAGACACACACGCACGCACGCGCACACGCATGCACACACACTCAGACACCGACGGCAGAGGAAAACATGCAAGGCACACACACACACACATGCACACGTGCGCAGACAGACAGACAGACACACACATTTTCTCAAATTCTAATAAACTTGTGGGGACATTTGGTCCTTACAAGTATAGAACATCCAAGTACAGGCACGCATGCGCCCGCATTCCTGCAAGCATGCCCTGCCCTCAACCCCTCATGCATGCATGATTGCACACTCACAATAGCATGTTACAGTTGTCAGGAAAATGGAGAAGACAAAACGTCACATGTTCTTATTTTTCTTTCTCTGTCTTTCTGTTCCTCATTTGTTTAGTTTCCAGAAAACCTCTGCCCCCGATCCCTGGAGAACAGAGGGTAACCGCACGCGCACGCACACGCACACGCACAGCACCATAGTTTCAGAGAAAACAGCGTTCAGAGATCACCGTTAAACCAGTACTTCGGGCGGGGATGAGCAAGGCGTTGCCTAGCGACCAGGCCAGGGCTAAAAGTAGATTTAACGAGTCCGTTTCATATCGATATAAAGCGATTAAAAACGTGATATAGCATTAATTTAAAAAAAGTGATTTTGAACGTTTTTGACAAGAATTAATTATTTTCACGCCTCAGACTTTTGACTTTGAACAGGTCGTCGACAACTGCAAAGTATTGCAGAGCAGCCCATTATTTTCCTTTTGCTTACACCTTATGATACCTGGATTTGAATGTTGTTGTCAAATATAATAATAACTTGTGTACCCTACTGGACTGGTTAATCCTGCTAGTGTTTCTGCAACACAAGCGTCAACAATGCAGCTTGTAAGTGACAGCTCGCTTGAGAATGGACACTCCATGCAGGTTGGCATAAGGCTGCAATGACATTACAAAGGAAGCGACAGTCATGCATGCCAGAAGTGTTTCTCTAACCATTTAATCCCTCAGAGCAAGGCACAGAAAGTCCCGGCCCCACTCACTTCAGTGAAAGTGGGTGGGGATTGGGGACATGTAGCCTGGCTTTGGCCAGACACATAATGTGGATTCACTCACGCCTCCTCCCCGGTATGAGTCTGGACTTCGGCCCCATAAGCAGAGTATGCGGAAGCTGGAAAAATCAGAAAATGATCGGAGCCAATCAGTGACTGCGTTTCAACTGCTGTCCGTACAACAGTGAAAAGCAGCCTCTGATTGGTCCATGTGTATATGGTGATGTAACATACATGCTGTGGTACTTTCAAAACAACAATTATTTCAGATATAGACTAAATCCAACATAGCTCGCTCACGTAGAAAGTAGAAATTAAACACTAGCCCACTTAAGCTGCCTATGGGACGAAGTCCAGACTGATACCGGGGAGGAAGCGTGAGTGAATCCACGTTATCAGTCTGGCCAAAGACGGGCTAGGGAACATCCTCCTTCCAGGGATTTGTCACCTCACTGAGGTTATGCGCTATATGGTGTCCTTTATGCGTCTATGTCACAGACAACTATCTATTGTTCGTATTTAAAAGAAAGATGCAGAACTGGGCTTAAAGATTATTTTTCTCTCTCTCCAGATTTGTTATTCAATTGGTTATATATGCACACAGAATAACTCTTCCCTACTTCCTTCACAGGTGTTACTGATGATACTAATTAAGGCTCTGTGCAGTGGTATTTATTTAAGGACACCCATAACTCTGAGAGTGTACAAATGGAACCACACCCATACGGGACCATTTGGAACACTTTGAAACCCACTAGTGTAGCAGAGTGTTTCCAGTGACATGAACAATAGCAGACTCTGTTTGGCCAGAATGGAACAGAGCCTTCATTAGAATCGCTGGTAACACCGGTGACGGAAGTAGGGAAGGGCCCAAGTTCTTTCCAAAAGGACGTGTGTGCATAGATCCCATTGAAGTCATGAGAAAACATGCATTTCATTGCCAAATCAAATGCGGACCAAAATAACCGACATTCAAGAAAATGTATGTACAACTGAAAGGGAATGGCGAAGTGTATGAACAGAGCTGTGTTACAGTGCAACTTAGCAAAACTCTCTCCTGGAAACCGTCCGACTACCAGAGAAAGAAGTGGTGTGCAAAGTTAGAGGAGATGCCTACAACCATTTTTCCACAGACGAAAATGACTAAATATAGTGACAAATAATTTTGAAATGCTAGAGAGGGACTATGTGGAGAAGAGATCATTTTATGTTTGGTTGTGTTCGGGTGTTGCACTCTGAAAATAGCAGGTCTACAAGCTCGCAACACATCGTTACTCGTGAGCTTGTAGATCGGCTATTTTCAGCCTGCAACCAAGTGTAAAATCTGTCATTACACCAGAATGCATTTTAATGACGACAAAATCAACTGTAGATATAGTCGACTAAAATCGTATGTTATTTAGTCGACTAAAACTAGACTAACACTAAAACAAATATGACTAAAATTAAAACAAAATTGTATTCAAAAGACTATGACTAAAACGAAATCAAAATGTGCCGTCAAAATCAACATTGTATCCATCACTATCTCTCTCTCTCTCTCTGTGTCGTCAGCCCCCTCCTCCCATCCCTCGGTCAATCCCCGAGGAAGGAGACGACGAGGATGACGAGGAGGAGGAGGCGAGCGAGGATGAAGAGTTGGTGGTGGTAGCGCTGTACGACTTCGCTGGTCGGGAACCTCATGACCTGTCCCTGGTCCAGGGCCAAGAGTACGTCATCCTGGACAAGTGTGACGTCAACTGGTACCACGCACGCAACCAGTACGGGTGAGTGACCAAACACCTACTCAATACCACGCACGCAACCAGTACGGGTGAGTGACCAAACACCTACTCAATACCACGCACGCAATACCACCTTTTTACTTAAGGAAATGTACCAGTAAGACGCCTGGGGGCGAGAAGCGACCTAAGGGCGAGGTCACTCGTGCACTGGCCGTATATACTCGTGCACTGGCCATATATGGAGCGTGTCTTGAGTGTACAGGGTTTGATGAGGTCAGATCAACATATGGAATGTCAGAACAGGTCAGCTCCATATATGGAGATCTAAGGGTGGCAGCGGTGGCAGTGTCTTGAGTGTACAGGGTTTGATGAGGGCACAGGTTAGGACCGGGCCTTAATTTTCCACCAGGGGCCCTACAGGTCTGTAACTCTGAGAGCGTGTACCATGTACACTGAGTTAAATCAGCACTGAGGGTTTTACAGTATAGATTGGGGTGCCAGTATAGTATAGTCTAGTTCAGTGATGCAATGTTTTGTCAAGGATCTCTACAGTATATACGGACCCCCATTTGATCGACATTTTTATATCTCTACACTGAATCTACATGTTGAGAAACAGTGATGCATGTACAGTACTGTATGTGCAGTATGCACTATGGATAATACATTTACATCAATCTCTCTCTCTGTGTGTGTGTGTGTGTGTGTGTGTGTGTGTGTGTGTGTGTGTTTCACAGAGAAGAGGGTTATATTCCCAGTAACTACATCACAGAGAAGGTGTCTGGCAACCTCCAGCAGTATGGGTGAGTGAACGCCCAATGAAATCTGCAATGCATTGTTATCTGATCTAATATAACGTTAATGTCATATACAGTAGTAGTAAGTAATGCATGGGTTCTCAACCTGGGGGTCACGAAATTATCTTTGGAGTAAATTAATTGCATTTTTATAGTGCTTTTCCAAGTGCTCAAAGCGCTTTACAATGGTTCATTCATTCATACATTGGGAGGTGAAGCGGCGAACAGTCGACGCCAGCGTCCTCACTTCCCACATTCACACACCAATGGTGGCAAGCTCACACCAACCGACTCATTGGAGGCAATGTAGGGTTCAGTGTCTTGCCCAAGGACACTTCGACATGTGGACAGGAGGAGCCGGGATTCGAACCGCCGACCCAGGGATCATTGGACGACCTGCTCTACCTCCTGAGCCACAGCCGCCCTGAAAACATTAACATTAAGTAACTGTGTTATTATTTGTTTGTGTATGTATTGTGTCGTAGCTGGTACAGCAAACATGTCAACAGGAACAAGGCAGAGGAACTGCTTAGAAAGGAGGTGAGATTCTCATTGTCTGTACACTAAACGTAATATATTTATATTCCCCTGCATGTAGTATCAATAGTCATATTCATCACAGTATTGTTGTACTATTATAATCATATTCATCACAGTACTTCCTAAAGACCTACTTTTACAGAATGGCCGTTCTTTTCTACCGTTATTTCATTATTGCATTATTGTTGTTTATTGCCGTTTTGATTGTTCAAGCACTTTGTAACTTTGTTTAAAAAGTGCTATATAAATAAAGTTGTATTATTATTATTAGGACAAAGAGGGAGCCTTCATCGTCCGAGATTCCAGCAGTCAGGGAGTTTACGTTGTCTCACTGTACTCCAAGACAGTCGCTGGGTACGTCTGTCTGTCTGTCTGTCTGTCTGTCTGATTCTGTTCCAAGAATCTAGAACGGAACCAGTACTAGAACTGGTGGATAAGGGGCCCTAGACTATTTGATTTGATTAGAATAGCCTTAGCCATAATCTTTATGTAATCTACATTAATGTGATCTTAACTAATGTATTATAATGTCATACGTGACATTTTGTATTAATACAAAGAAAGCAATACATCGACAGAGCTTTTAAAAAGGTGGAATAAGGAAGTGATGGGGAAATAGTGAACCTTGTGTGACAGAAGTATTGTGAAAGTGACACCTAGTGGCTGAATGTTGTCATGTGTTGCGCAGTGGAACACACTTCAACACAGTCAAAGTACTCAACCCCAGTACTTGAGTTAATGTATAGATACCCCTGGTCAAATATTAGTCTACTACAAGTAAACATTGCTCTGTCAAGTCAATAATGCACTTCAGTGTAGTACTCGAAAACCTTCATTACTGTCCACCACTGGTTGTGTGTTGTACTGTACAGTGAAACAGGACCCGCGATCAAACATTACCACATTAAGGAGACAAACAGCTGTCCGCCACAGTTCTACCTGGCAGAGAAATACATCTTCAACTCCATACCTGAACTAATAGACTACCATAAACATAATGCTGCAGGTAAGGCACGCACGCACGCACGCACACGCGCGCACGCACGCACGCACGCACGCACGCACGCACGCACGCACGCACGCACGCGTCACTGTTCCGACTGCTCAGCGGACACGTAGTCAGACGGGATGTCACACTTGATCTGACTTGCACAAATTGTACACTGTACTCATTTGCACAAAGATACTGTATATCCATATTGTTTCTATTGTGTGTACTGTACAGGTCTAGCAGCTAGGCTACGCTATGCGGTTGGCAACCAGAACCACTGTGCTCCGTCCACTGCAGGATTCAGCTATGGTAAAAACTACACTAAACAACACACCACCTCTGACTACAGGCCTATTCAGAGTCCAAAAGAGGTGGTGACCACCGAAAACTACAACGTGACGTCACGCTGTGGTGGTCACCGCTCACACAACACATCTCTCTGCTTTTACTAACCACCGTTTCGCTGGTCACCTCTTCACCACTATGAATAGGCCTTACTACACTACAATACAAAATGACAGAACTCACTCACACACTCTCTCTCCACCTCCAGAGAAGTGGGAGATCAACCCCAGTGAGCTGACGTTCATGAAGGAGCTGGGCAGTGGTCAGTTTGGTCTGGTGCGTCTGGGGATGTGGAGAGCTCAGCACAAAGTGGCCATCAAGTTCATCAGAGAGGGAGCCATGCTGGAGGAGGACTTCATAGAAGAGGCCAAAGTCATGATGTAAGCATGGATGGGCATTCTACGAAGGACAATTCAATTTCCCTCAAAAACCCAGGAATACGATATGTGGGCTTATCAATAGTCTTATTGATACTAGTGCTGTGATTCTCAGCCTTTTTCATTTCAAGGGCCCCCAATATGACCTGCATTAGACCAGTGTATCTCATAGTGGTTGTCCAGGGACTGTGATGGTTCCTTGAGGGGGTTCTAAATTGACCCATACAGGTCTGTAACTCTAACAGCATACAAACAATATGGAACCAAATGACGCCATTTGGTTCTGGGGAGAACCAAATTTGCAATACTTTTACTTCTACTTCACTACATCTCAGAGGCATAAATTGCATTGTGAGCTTGTAGATTGGCTATTTTCTTTTATACATTTGAAAACTTGAAATGGGACATTTCGATACCAATACCTTTGCACTCTTACTCAAGTACATTTTTAATTCCGGAACTTTTACTTGCTTTTACTTACCACTGTCCATCAGGCAGCAGTAATGTAATGTAACGTGTTCCTCCCCTATGTACTGTAGGAAGATGTCGCACCCCAACCTGGTGCAGCTGTATGGCGTGTGCACGCAGCAGCGGCCCATCCTCATCGTGACAGAGTTCATGGAGCTGGGCAGCCTGCTGGGCTTCGTCCAGCAGCACCGGGGGGGCGGCCTCACCCAGGACCACGCTCTGAGCGTCTGTCTGGACGTGGCGCTGGGCATGGAGCACCTGGAGACGCACCACTTCATACACAGAGACCTGGTCAGTGGCGTGATGGAGTAACATCATTTGTGCATTTCCTCAAGTACAGTACTAGTTAAGTTAGTTAGTTACTGAGAGAATGAGGTCTAGCCAACACCAACTCGGGATTCCTGGATCGCTGCCCTCTAACATCAGGTTCTTAAGCTCTGTAGTGTTGTTAGCTTAGCTATCGCGCTGCAGTACGTCTACATAGGTGATATATAATATGAATCATACATAAGCTAAGAAACTAACAGTGGAATATCTATAATGAAACTATGCATATACAGAGTGCTATGTCTACATAAAATGCTATCTAAGTTACACAAGTTTAACCTATGCATACGCCTGTAACCTTTTTGAGCACTTTGAAAAACACTTACGTGATTTTCTGCCAGGACCATTATCTGAAATCCCATTTGAAGAGTTTGTTGTTGTTTGTACGTGAAAATTTGTTTAAAGAAAAAAATAAATAAATATATATATAGCCTATATATAGCTGCAAGCAGCGATAACAGGAACTTTCATGCTTGGCCAAAAGCCAAGTGTATAATTTTGAGGTGTTTGTATTTACAACTTCTACTCCACTACATCTCAGAGGGAATGTTATACTTTTACTTACTACATTTATTTGAAAACTTTAGTAAAAAATAAATAAACATGCATGCATTACCCACTTCAGCCCAATATTATATTTCGGCCATTTGAAAATAGCTGATCTACATGCTCAAAATGCGTCACGATGCGATGCATTGTGAGCTGTCACACATGGCAAAGCCACGATCAGTTTATTTGTACTCTCTCAGTCTCTCTCTCTCTCTCCCTCTCCAGGCAGCCAGAAACTGTCTGGTGAATGATGCCTTGGTGGTGAAGGTGTCGGATTTTGGCATGGCCAGGTAAACCATCAACCCATTTTGACCTGAGATCAGATTCTATAAATGTCTTCTACATCCTGACAGTTTTCTGAAAAAGCTATGTTTCTATGTCAGTCGTTCTTCAATTTTTCAATAGCTAAAGCATAACATAATGCTAACACCAAAAGGGGTTCCCGCCCAAAATGGGTTAAGCAATTTTAGTGTTAATGTTCTAATTCCAATAATTTTAAGTGACTGTACTTAAGTACAATTCAAATTTGAGGTGTTTGTACTTTACTTGAGTATTTCTCACTTTAGTATGTACAATACTTTTGTAGCCTACATTTTGAATTCCGGACCTCTTTTTTACAGTAATTCTACATTGCAGTATTGATACTTTTACTTAAGTAAAAAAATTGAGTACTTTTTCCACCACTGATTTAAGGGCCCTTTACACTCTTTTTTTGTCTTTGTTTTCAATCTCGGTTTAGTTTTAATTGAACCTGGATTGGCTAATCAATAAAAACATGTATTTATTATTATTTTAAAGGCTTTGTTTTTAGTTTTAGTGTTAATTTTAGTTTGTCTGGTATGGGGCATATCACATCGCATCAAATTGTAGTTCACAATACCGTTTCTGTTATCGTTTTTTCGCAAAGCCTCATTTAAAAATGTATTTCAATTTCTAGTTTTGGTCATTTTGTCGCAATAATAACCCTGTGTGTGTGTGTGTGTGTGTGTGTGTGTGCGGCGCGCGCGCGCGCGCTCTCTAGGTATGTGTCAGATGACCAGTATATCATGTCGTCAGGAGCAAAGTTCCCTGTGAAATGGTCTCCACCCGAAGTCTTCAACTTCTGTAGATACAGCAGCAAGTCTGATGTCTGGTCATTTGGTACGGTACTAAATTGGTTAGTTTGATCATCAGTTGTTGCACCCCTACGGTGACTGTTAGTAGTATTAAAAGTGTGTGTGTGTGTGTGTGTGTGTGTGTGTGTGTGCGCGTCCAGGTGTGTTGATGTGGGAGGTGTTCAGTGAGGGTCGCATGCCGTTCGAGAAGTCTCAGAATCACGAGGTGGTCGACTTGGTAACCCAGGGTCACCGCCTCTACAGGCCCAAGATGGCCACGCCCGCCATCTATGACATCATGCATCTCTGCTGGCACGAGGTAACACCTTTTAATCAGGAGATTATTTCATGAAAATAAAGTTACGTGGGCTAAGAGCTTCTTCCTCAGAGTCAAACTATGAGGAAGTCAGTCAACCCTGGTTGAAGAGTCAGTCAATCCTGCATATTAATGCAACATGCAAACCCAGCTGAATGCTCCAGTAATGCATCTGTCTGTCTGTCTGTCTGTCTCTCCGTCCGTCCAGAGACCAGAGGAGCGTCCGTCATTCTCTCAGGTGTGTCACATGATCTCCAGCGCCCTGGAGGACGACGCCCCTCGTCAACAAACTTGACCAATCACCATGCACCACCACGGCGCCAGCCAATAGAAAGACGCCTGCACCTTAGAATGCTGCATGGAAGTGCAGAAGTGTTTACAGACACCAACAATAACAAGCTGGACTCAGGGTTGGGCTCATCTCATGTAACCATTCTTTTTCGAACTGGCTTCCTATTTAGACAAATACCCGGTCATTGCAGTATTCCCAATTACTTACCAATAGGTGGCGCTCACACATGTCGTCGTCCAGCCATTCACTTGAACCAGATTGCTCCTGTGTGAACAGTGTAGGAGACAATAGTTAATGGTCTCTGTCTGCATCACTGATACAGTACAATACAGATATTCAGTATGTATGTTGATTCGTGTTTGCATCTAGACTGGGTTATACTTGGAGGGAACAGTGTGTGTGTATGTGTGTGTGTGTGTGTGTGTGAGTGATGTCTGCGGAACTGGACTGTAGGGGGTTGGAAATGTTTTTATTTTCTTTTTCATAGCTTTATTCTATGTGCTATAAGTACATCTGTATTTATACCTGAATGAATATCTGTAACACTTTGAGAATCTTATTTAGATTCATGCCTGACTGAATAAGTGCTATTACGTTTATTAGGATATATACAAGGAATCAAGGATTAATATTGGTAATATTTTGAGAACTCTTGGACTTTTGGATTATATCATAACCCTTTCAGAAGTTCTTTTTGTTTTAAAAAAAAATAGTACAAACCATTTGTCTGGGGGGACCACAGGTCCCACCTGGTGTCATGTCACTGACACCAAGATTCTGTTTTTTTAGCAGAAACTTGGTGGTGGAAGGGCCTCCTGTAAAGCAGGAGATTTCCCTTCCATCTGAGGTATTGCTTTACAAAAGAAACCTCAATGTTGGAAGTCTTGTCGTTTTCTGTGTTTACATGTCTACACTTTATTTTTATTTTTTTTCAAAGCTTTATATTATTGGACATAAAAGGAGAAATTAAGGTCTACTTGGGTTCACAATGAATATATTAGTATAATTACACTCAGGGTTAACGGGCTACAGAACCCAACTCAAAGTAAATTAATAACAAAAATTAAAGGAGAAATTGGTATTCAGTGGAGGACCTCAGTGTAGGGATAATGGATATATATATAAGTGAGAAGATAGCTGTGTAAAGGAAAACAGGTGAAACTGAACTTTGTACGAATGACATGTGTGTATGCTGTAGAGCCGGATGGGGGCACGGGCGGGGGTGTTTGGGGGTGTGCTTCTGTTCGTGTATTTGTTTGGCTTTCTGTAATTGCTCATGTTATTATTGCTGTTGATGTAACGTTTGTTGCTAATGATATTACTGTTAATACTTTTCTTTCCCGTTACACATGAAAGTCTGTTCATCTTGATGATAATACTGGAAATGAATCTACGACATATCAATGTGTAAAAAACATGGACTTTACCGATCATCTGAGAACTTTGTGAAGGACTGAAGCCACCTTAGTATATAGGACGTGGATGACTTGTATAACAAATAATAACTGAAATGTAACATATATATATATTGAACTGTGATGCCCGAGATAACCTGCCTATTCTCAAAAACAAAAGAATAAAAAATAAAGTATAAAAAAAATAGAAATACAGATATTCAGTACATTATATGACTAGATATGTAGCTATTGCTCTACACAGCACTGGTTCCCAAACGGTGTGTCAAGCAGTCTTGATTTGGACAGCAAATTTGGATTTAGTTTTAGTCATAGTTTGAGTGAATTTCCATTTCACTTTAGTCACCTGAAATGTTTTAGTTTTAGTCGACTAAATATACAGTTGATTTTATTGGCTAAAATGTATTTTGGCGGGCCTTGATAAAACATTTTAGACTTGGTTGCATGCTAAAATTAGCCGATCTAGTAGCACGCTGAGCTTAGATATTAATCAAAATCTACAAAGTAACAACAAGTTTTCAAATAATTGTAGTGGAGTAAAAGTACAACATTTGCCTCTGAGATGCAGTGGATTAGAAGTAAAAGTTCTAAAAATTGTTGATACCGGTAATTACTTTACACCACTGTCTATATTATTATTTGCCTCTGTACTTCGAAACAAGCAAACTGCACACAAACTTTTTTGGTCGGTCACCCCATGCAAGGCCCCGTAGGCCTATATGGTGCCCAGGTCATCGTGACATCACGTGACATCAGCCCACATATGGTGTCCAGGTCATCGTGACATCACGTGACATCAGGGATGGACATCCCTGATGTCATAGTAAATGCGACTCATTGTTTTGTTCCCGTGGAAACATCATAATTATTTTAAAAAGCACACCTCCCTCTAATTACAAAATAATGACACCATGACAGGCGGGCTGTAATCTACACCGCTAATGACTTGAATTTTAGGCTTAAATCATTAGGCTAAATGAGGGATTAGCAGTGAAGAGGAACCTGGCACAGTTCAATTAGTTCCATCATGTCCACAACATAGAAAACGTGTCCAGACGTGCCCGCTAGATGCCAGAAACGTGCCCAGTGCCCACAGCATGAGGATCATATGGCCATGCATGGGTACATCTTACATATTGTGGTCACAATCTACTGTGAGGTTCAGCTGACCGTGAGGCTATTGCAAGTGGGCCCAAATAATTGGCTCTATGCGCACAGAATAACTTCCTACTTCCGGGCCCCTTCCCTGGCTACTTCCTTCACAGGTGTTACTGGTGGTACTAATGAAGGCTCCGTTCCATTCTGGTCAAACAGATTCAGGGTGCTGATATTGTGCATGTTGGCTCACTGGAAACACTCTGCTACACCTCTCAATAACTCAGATCAGGTCTCAATAACTCGCAGAGTGTACAAATGAAACCAAATGGACTCTCTCAGAGTAACACGTTTGAGAACCACTGTACACTAAATTGAACGTATCATCGGTAACAACGAACAAGGAAGTAGGGAAGGGGCCCGGAAGTAGAAAGAGTTCTGTGTACATAGAGCCTATTAGCAATGGCAAAATACTACGATTGTATTGATAATATAACATTAATGTAAAAAAGAAAATGGCATAGTGTTTTTTTTTCCTAGTATCCATAAAAGGTTGGGAAACACTGGTTTATTGTTGTCACCAAGATATCAGATGTGACCATGAGATACAGAACATCTTCAGGAGCATGCACCGTTGTTATAGACTTCCATCATTGCAACAAATGGAATACAGTTATACTGTACTTGATGCTGACAGCTCTGCTCTTACGATCCCTGGATTAAAATTAGTGCTGCACGATTCTTGCTCAAATGTGAATCTCGATTTTCCTCCACAAGAACGGAGATCACGATTCTCACACCATTATCATTTTTTTTTCCATGAAAATATTTATTGTCTTTAGTCTGTAGTTGCTGAACATCACTACATTCAAAATGTGGCACCTGGAGCCACAACATCAAAATGCTTGACTTAAACCTCTCTTAAAAGTCCCTCTCGTGGCCTGGGCCATGGCTCAATGGTCCAGGCACCTTGGCTGGTAATCCAGTCTGGCAGTGTGGCGCGGGTTCGACTCCCGATCCCGACGGCCTTTACTGCATGTCTTCCCCCCATCTCTCTCCCCATTTCCTGTCAACCTACTACTGTCTGTCCCTCCATGAAAAAAATATATATATATATAAATAAAAACACGAAAAAACATTTAAAAGTCCCTCTCGTAGCAAAAACTAAAATGTAACTAAAATGAATTAGACAGCCAATTAGTGCTGCACGATTCTTGCTCAAATTTAGAAATGTGATCGCAAAGGTGTCTGAATCTAGATCTCCATCTTTTTTCGATTAATTGTGCAGCACTAATTCAAATGTCTACTGTGCCTAAATAATGATAATTCTATATGTCACTGTAAGAGTGATACAATGCATTTTACACACTTTCTTGGGAAATGTATCTTAATCTGGTTAAACTATATTCAACACATGAAACCAAACTGCTTAACCAAGGTATTTGGATGTAAAACAAGCAATGTTTCATTGTTTAGCTATAGGTATTGCTACAAGTGAATACAAACTAATCTGTACATAATATACATAGCATATCGTCGTTGTCAGGTGCAAACCTATCTCCGTATTTAAACTTTTTATTTTCTTTAATAAATCAGTGCTATATGAACACCATTTATGTTATGTGTTTTTTTACAAATATCGAACCAATGAGAAGTATTAAAAAGAGCTTCTGACTAACTCCATTGGATCCTCAAACCCTGTCAGTCAAACTCAACTCAGTTTATTTTTCCGTCTGACTTTGTCATTATAATCAATGATGGACAATACTATATATCTCTGCATTCACTGGTCAATAACTCCACTTGAGCTGGATATGGGTAAGGTGATGATAATATAATGACACAAGTTGTGAAGTTGCCCGAACGGCCAAGGCTCCAAAAAAGTCAGTGATGCTTTGTATGGCTTTTATTTCTCCCACTCCAGCTCCAGTGCAGATATTCACAATAACAAAAATATCAAACAGCAAAAATAATACTGGCCAAAAATCCAAAACAAAGAACTCAAAAATACTTAATGGCAAACTTAGGACAAAGGAAAAATAACAAAACTGAACTAGGCTACGCCCATGAAATGGGCCCTAGCAGCTCTCTCACTGGGCTGTCAGCATGTTGCCTGCCCGAGCATAACTGACTAGCTCTGCCTGCAGTCTCCCTTTTATATGAGAGGATCCTACCACTCACAGAGAAGCAATTAAATCTAAACAGCTTATCTACAAGCTCACAGATATCCGCTGAACATGACTACATAACCACATAAATAGATGTTCTATTTTAGTCTAAACATCCTTTGGGTTTGCCATCATCTCCACCGATAATAGTAATACTTTGCTCATCAACACTGTGGAACACCCCTACTCCTCTCAACAGTACTTGGCCCCTTCCCCCCTGTCTTAAGCTGACTGGCTGAGCCCTGCTCTGGTTCAGCAGTTCAGAGTCTGACAGAAGAGTGCCAGCACTGGAGAGGCCATACCAGTGCCAATGAGCTAACCACAGGTTTCAATAAACAATAAACATTTGTACATCATTATGACACCTGAATATGTTATGAATAAATAGTGAAATGCATTCATCAACAGTATTGACATTATATCATCTCCCACAGTCTGTGTGGTGTGTGCGTGCGTGCAATGTCCTTAATCAGAGTGTGTGTATATAGGGCACGGGCTGCCCCGTGACACAAGTATTCAGTATTGTGTAATTTTAAAAACAGTTTCTTTTCATTTTCCTGAAACGACTTTGAACATACTCTGATGCACCTGCTAGTAAAGTCTTGCGTTCAAATGGGCAGAAGCATTTGTCTCATTGTTAAGAACTGCAAATATCTTGAAAATGCATTAAACAACTTCTTAAAGGAGCACTTTTCAACCTTATACATATATAATTGGTCCTCACTCATGGCCTGGTTAACCACTCCCAGTTGAAATCACAAGGGGGAGTGGTTAACCAGGCTAGGTCATTATATGATGACACAAAGTCATTGTTCTTGCATTGATAAACGGGGACTGTCAGGGAAGTCCGACATCCCGTTAGTCCAACCTGCGTGGCCGGTTAAGACACATACGTGGCCGGTTAAGATTCACGGTTTCTGTCCACAGCCCTCCTCTGAGACAGAGTGAGTAGACAGAAATGGTCGGATCTTATAAGGAGCATTAATGCATTAACCAATTATATGAAGATACGGTTGGAAATTGGTGAAGTGCTCCTCTAAGAATGTTCTTAAATATTCTTAAGAAAGATTGAACGAATCCCCAGCTGTTCATGGAGGATGGAACATGCAGGGAAGCCGTTTACAGATAGCCTGGGAGTCAGACTGATTGCTACCACACTGCAGAGATTAATGGTTTGAATCCTCTCTGGCTTGGCTGGGTGTTCTGGATGTTTGTTGTTGGTAGGGCTGGGCAATATGACTTCAACTCAATATCACAACTATTTCAAACCTTTGCCTCGATTACAATTCATGAACTATTATTATTATTCTTTTGGGTGAAAATAGCCGATCTACAAGCTCACAACGTGTTGCGAACTTGCGATGTGACGTGTGTGTGTGGCTGTGCACGCATGTGCGCGCGCGCGTGTCTTTTGATCCATGATGTCTGGCAGCCCCCTCTGACATTAAGCATGGTACTATTTTATGCATGGTTACACACATACAAAAACCCAACCACACTGGATACCCCCAACCCACACACACACACACACCCACACACACTACAGTGAGAGTCTAGAGGTGCTCTAGTCCGATGTTAGCATGCAGTCACTAGGTTCAAAATAGTCGTAGTAGTAGCAGTGTTAATAATAGTTGTAGTATTAGTTGTAATATTATTTATATTAGTAGTAGTACAGGTAGTGCTAGTAGTGTTAATAGAAACAATAGGACCAGTAGTAGTGGTGGTGGTAGTAAAAGACAATTGCACTAGTTGTAGTACTGATTGTGGTAGTAGACTGAGTAAGAGTGATAGTATTAGTAGTAGTAATTGTAGCTGCAGCAGCAGCAGTAGTAGTAGTAGTAGTTTGGTGTTAGTAGGGGCAACATAACAGTAGTTAAGTACTAGTAGACTAGCTTTCTGTATTAGTAGGACTCTTAGTAGTACTACTTGGGCGTGTGTTCTCAGAAGAAGGTGAGATCTGAATGACTATCCAAGGTACTGTAAGACGACATCTGTCATACTTTCTATCTTCTTTCATCTTATTCATATTATGTTATGAGTCAGTATAGTTGTCAATAACTGAAATGTTGCTATTTTGTAAGTTCGGTTTAATACAGAGACAGATTGTGCAAACAAATCTGCAAATACAAACTATTTTCATTCTTGTTTTAAAGCAGTGTTTTTCCCACAATCCCTCTGTGATTCCCCATATCTTTCTGTAATGCTTTGGTTTGGGGTGACTTATAAATTAGAAAGTTTTTTTTTTAATTGAACATTGGAACGTTACAATTTGTATTTCTGTTTGCCTTTCAGGCTTCTTAATCATAAATTACACAGGGCAGATATGTCAAATAACTTAAGTATACAAAGAAATCACTGACATTAATTTTTCTTTCAAAATAATTTACAAAATAGTCACTTTGTGATGTGAAAGCTTGTAGATCTATTTTTATTTATTTTTTTGAAAATGTATGGACATTTTTCAACATGGAAACGATTGATGATTATGCAAAAATAATTGCGATTATCTCAAATTATTGCGATTAGATGATCGTGTAATAATTGCGACAGGCCTACTGTAGGATATTATTATAATAACTATAGACACAACACTTTTCTCCAGTTTTGATGTCATATTTTTTGTCGAGTGAAAGTGTCATGCGAGTGTATATAATGTATACTATTAACTGTTGTTACTCTTAAGACAGATGAGTTAGGACAAGATTGTCAAACAGTCAAATCCTCAGTGTTAATGTATCGGTTTGTAACTTTGAGAGTGCACACATGGAACCTTATAGTTCAGTTCAGTTTGTGGACAGCAAAACACATGTCTGTGATTATCAGTGCATTTAGAACACAAGGAAAAATCTCAAAGAGTCCAACCTTAGGGTTCCATTTGGCCACTCTCAGGCCCCTTTTCCACCGGTTGGTTCCCAATGGGAACCGGTTTAGTTCTTTTTGGTTCTTAGTCCATGAGCCAGAGCTCCAAAATCGGAACATTAATTATGAATTGAGTGGGCAAAACCATACCTATATTAGATTGTTATCACCATGACACTACCCCAATTGATTACTTACACGAAGACAATGATTTATTGTATTACACATTTTACATTTTTAAATATGCAAATGAGGCATTATGTAGGAAAATATGCAAAATAGAAAATATGAAAAAGCTACTACTGTGGAAGGATTATCATGTATTCATTTACTTTGTATTTATATATATATATATATTTATATTTGTATTGATCCTATAAACAATGTAATATAGGTCTAGTTTTTCCCACCAATTTTGGAGCTCTGGCTCACATGGACTAAGAACCAAAAAGAACTGAACCGGTTCCCATTGGGAACCAACCGGTGGAAAGGGGGTCTCAGGGTTATATTTCCACTGAGGACTTTGCAGTTGAGTGAGTGACATGACATGCAGAAGAGCTCAGCTGGCCATAGGACAAACAACTCTCTCCGGTACAGTAAGACAATGGGAGTTAAATCTCTCCAGTAAGATGACCCCAACTGTCTTCACCTCACTGGACACACTATAGTTCAAAGGTCACAGGTCATGTGCAACAGCAGGAAGTGTTTTTTTGCACAGCGTGTGAATACTTAACACAATAAGACACAGGTTTGTGTGTGTGGTTGTCCATAGCTGTACAGTTGTGAACTTGTGTGTGCGTGTAGGGTTGTCACAATTACAATATAGTCGTCTATTCGCAATTATTTTAGATAATCGCAATTATTTTGTCATAATCGTGTATAAATACCATGTATAAAATGTACAACATTGATAAGAAGTCCATCAATTTCTTGGTATATTTCAGTTATGTCATATCTGTCCTGTGCACTTTTTATTACAAAGCCTAAAAACCAAACAGAAATGTAATGTCTGTTCATAATGTTCCAGGGACTACAGATGAAATTTAGCTTTGGCTAACTCTGGCCCATTTACATTGAGGTGAAAACTGACATGTTGATTAATGAGCTTTGTCCCTGTCAAATAAATAAATAATGTCAAAAACACAATTGAAACGATAATCGCAATTACTTTTGTGACAATTACTCGTCAATTTAAATGTGTAATCGTCTGTAGGAAAAAACTTTAGCACACCTAGAAATCAGGCGTATGCACAGGTGCGTAGGCCAGTGGACACCAATGAAAGGAATAGATTACACCCGCACACTGTGTATTTGCTCGGTACATGAGTATTTTCTTTTTAATGCAAGGTTTCTGTCCCTCTGGACCTCCTTCAGGCATGTCTAATCGTGTCAGCCCTACAGTGTGTGTGTGTGTGTGTGTGTGTGCGTGCGTGTGCTGTCTAAATGATCAACATGTTGAGTTATTAAAAGGTATTGATGCATTATTGATGAGTTTAATAAGAAGCAGTAATGACAGATGATTGAATAATTGATCACACGAAATAATGAGCGTGCCGCTTCAACAGAGGACTCATCACACCAGGTAAACACCTACCCATTGGGCTCCTTCAAAACATGGAAAGAAAAACTACCAGATGTGGTCAATAGAGCAAGTAGTTTTCAACTTTTTTTCATATCAAGGACCATAATTTATTTAGCATTTGAGCCACGGAGCACCACTTGATTTAACATCTCAGTCCTATATGACATCGAATATATCGTTGTCGCTGGATACGTTTTTGTCCACAATTCCATGCTGTACTGATGTGGTACCATAGGAGATATAACAGGCAAACAAAAATAATAATTATTCTACATTCTCTAATTGTGTAGACTTTTGTAAACTTGAATAATGCACATGTTTAACAATACTTTAGCTCTTGAGAGGGTCAAATGAAACCTCATTGTACACTCTCAGGAGTTAAAGGTCCATTTGGTTACCAACTCTCCATCATTTAGTTGGGGACCACCTAGAACCCCCTCAAGGACCACTGTTTGAAAGCCACTGCAGTAGAGTACTAGCCTGGACGCATACATCTTTTTGTGCTGGTTCGAGAGCGGATGATAACTTAACGCCATGTTGTAGGCCCTAGTCACTGGCCGGAATCCAAACCGGAACCAGAATTACCCAAAATAATTCCCCATGATCAAGGGCATCATAAATTTAGGGCCTACCCAATAAAAGCCTTTAATGTGGCATATGAAGAGAGATTAGACGTTTTCCCGAGTTCTCAACAGGCCCGAAAATGAAGGCCCGGCCCTACCTGTGCCCTCATCAAACCCTGTACACTCAAGACACTGCCACCCTTAGATATCCATATATGGAGCTGACCTGTTCTGACATTCCATATGTTGATCTAACCTCATCAAACCCTGTAGACTCGACACGCTCCATATATGGCCAGTGCACGCAACCTCGGGGCGAGGTCGCTTCTCGCTTCTCTCCAGGCGTCTTACTAGTAATTTACATTTATTTTATTCATGGGATTTCTTTGATGCGTTTGTTTAAAAAAAACAAATATATATATAAAAAGAATGTGTATTTTTCAAATGTAGGAAAAGAAAATGGGATTTTTACTCGTGTCGTGACCCATGAAAATTGGTCTGTCTGTGACCCACAAATGCGTGCCGACCCACTGTTTGGGAAACGAACCGAAAACAGTCATGTATTTGTATCTCTGTCCTCTCCAGATGCCATGGCGGTCGTCCATGCGTGTTTCTAAGTTCGGCCGTGCTTGCGGTAAGCCCGCCACCAAGGACCACTGCTTCGACGGGGTGCCAATCTCCCGCGGTGTCCATGACAACCACTACTGCTCGGCCAATCCCTGCTTCATCGCCGTGGTGACAGAGTGCGCTGGGGGCGGGTCGTTCCTGGTCCTGCCTGTCCGTCATGTACGTTGCTCTGTCCACTTCCTGCATGTGTTGGCTTGTTAATTTGGTTAATGTGGTTTCCCCTCTTCCTTCTTCTTTTATTCTTCTCTCCTCTTTCATCTTTCGTTGCCCTCTTATCCCCCTCTTTCCCTCAGGCCATTTGTTTTTCTTGTTTTAATAGTTTGTCTTCTTTCTAATCCATTGTTAATTCTTCACTTACTCCTCCCATCCTCTTGCCTCTCAACGTGATATCTGGGATGTCCACTAGGGGTCCTGGTGGACCCTTATAGGTTGTGGTCCTTGAAATTAAAGTTTGAGAACCACTGGAAAGTGACACTAAATGGAACAGAGCCTTAATTAGTATAATCGGTAACACCTGTGAAGGAAGTAGGGAAGGGGCCTGTAAGTAGGAAGAGTTAGAGCCTATATCCTCAAATAACCCCCCTGCTCTCTCTCAGACAGGTAGAGTGGACCCGCTGCAGTCCAGGGTGTGTGGTCACAGAGGCAGAGTTCTGGACGTTAAATGGAATCCGTTCAACGACTACAGCATCGCCTCCTGTTCTGAAGACTGCACTGTACTCTATCCGTTTGTATATTTCTGCTTAATCGGATAAACGGGAAGACTATTTTATGTATATAAACTCTTTTATATCAATGAATCGGTTAACAACTTGGGCGCTATTTTATACTTTGTTATAAATATTTTCATAATTTGTTAAATATTTGTGAAATCTTTAAGATTTTTGCCTAATAAATTATTCTAAAGGTTTATATATTTCGTTAAATTGATTTGTTTGATTATCTCTGTGTGTGTGTGTGTGTGTGTGTGTGTGTGTGTGTGCAGGTGAAGATCTGGGACATTCCAGTGTGTGGCGTACAACACAACCTCACCCAGGCCAGGAAGACTCTGATTGGCCATTCCAGAAGGGTGGGGCTTATCGAGTGGCATCCCACCGCGAAGGACCTCCTCCTTAGCGCCGCCTACGACTACAAGGTCAGGAGTATTACTGGCCGGTGTGGCTGTCACTCAAACTACAAATGAGCGGTCAGAATTCTTTACTTAACCCATTAAGAACTGAGGCCACTTCTAAAAGTGTGTAGATCTACTATTTTCAAAAGAAAAAAAATGGGACGTTCTGCAGCATCGAGTAGGCTACTTTTACTTTTGGTACTTTAAAGGACCACTTCACCACTTTTCAACATCTCTTCATATAATTGGTCCTCACTAATGTTCATGATAAAACACCACCATTTTTTCCTACTCAGTCTGTGTCTCATAGGAGGGCTTTGGGCAGTTCGGACACCCGTCCACCAGTGACATCATCATTAGGCAGATTTTTTTTTAAACAAGATTTGTTTTAAAATATATTTAGATTTTTATTATCGTGAGAACGATGGCTTCAACTTTTGCATTGCAACTTTTCAGGAAAAGAAAGCCTGCCGTTTCTATTAGCTTGGATTCACCATCGATGATGTCACTGGTGGACGGGTTTCTGAACTGCCCACAGCCTTCCTATGAGACACAGACTGAGTAGGACAAAATGGTGGTATTTTATCATGAACATTAGTGAGGACCAATTATAGGAAGAGAAGTTGAAAAGTGGTGAAGTGGTCCTTTAAGTATATTTTAATGCCAATACTTTTGTACATTTGAATTCCAGACTTTTACTTGGAACAGAGTATTGCAGTATTGATAGTTTCACTTGCGTAACAAAATGTAGTACTTTTTCCACCACTGCCTGTAAGCCCGGGCAGTAATCCGGACCTGGCTTTCACTGAGGTAGTGATTTTGCAGCCGTTTCGACCGAAAATCAACCGATAATTCCCAGTAGGTTACTTATTACGCTGATCTTATCTGAACTGATAACTGCGGTCTTGTCCATTGATAACAGTCGAAGCGGGTGCATTTTGAGGACGTGTGTCCCAGCAGGTGTGTCACTGAGGTAGTGATTTTGAGGGCGTGTGTCCCAGCAGGTGCGTCACTGAGGTAGTGATTTTGAGGGCGTGTGTCCCAGCAGGTGTGTCACTGAGGTAGTGATTTTGAGGGCGTGTGTCCCAGCAGGTGTTCCTGTGGGACGTGTCCCAGGGCGGGACGGTACTCCGGTATCCTGTGCGCGTGGTCCTGGCCCCGCCACCCCTCCACCCCCCCTCCTCCGAGATGCTGATAAGCTCCGCCTCCTACAACACGGACGGCAGCAGACTGGCCGTCGCATCCAGAGACCGACGGATACGAGTTCTAGACCCACGCACCGGCCAAATCCTTCAAGTAAGAGTGTGCGTGCATGTGTGTGTGTGTGTGTGTGTGTGCGGTTTGCTAAAGGGGACAATTTACAATTTAGCAAACGCTCTTAATCCAGAGCGAGTTACAGTAAGCAAGAACAAAACATGGTAAAACATCAAATACGTTAAAATAGCCATCAAGAATCATACGTAAGCTAAGAACCTAACAGTGGAATAATTAAACTATGCGCGTATACACTATAGAGTATTTCTAGGAAAATACTAACCTTTGCATACGCCAAGGCTAGGGGAAGTGCTACGGTAAGTGCTATGGGCTAAAATGTAGTCTGAAGAGGTGGGGTTTCAGACTACGGTGGCAGATTGGGAGTGCCGTCGTCTGCAGTTCTGATTGCAATGGGAAGTGCATTCCATAGTTTTGGAGCCAGAAGGGAGAAGAGTTTGGGACGTGTGGAGCAATGGCACGTTTACTGTATATAGCACCTTTATCCAAAGTTCTTTACAATGTGCATTACAGTTCACACATTCACACGCCGATGGTGAAGGAAACCATGTAATACACCAACCTGCCCACCAGGGGCGGTTTGGTGTCAAGTGTGTTGCTCAATGACACTTCGACACTAGTCTCAGAGGCGTGATTTCTTTCTACGTCCGAGGCTAGACAGAGACCCGCCCTTGGTGACGTCCCGCACACACTACAGAAAATCATATCATGAGCACACTTACATAAACACACACTTTTGCCTACACATGCACACAGGACGTAAACGTAAGCCATAGTTCACCGTCATGAATCATGTCATGATTATGATTATGTCATGCGGCGACAGATAAATGTTGGCGTTTTAATATTATTATGCTTCCGCGGCTTTTCGTTCTGTGAAAACTACAACAAAAAGTGTTCACGAGTAAGCCTACTTACTTCATACAGTTACAAGGCTTACCTTTTATCGGGGACGGCGACAGATAAATGTTGGCGTTTTAATATTATTATCGCTAAATCGCTAACGTTTTAATATTATTATCGCTAAGCATCTCCCTACTTCCTCTACTCTACTTCTGACAGCAGCAGCATAGCTAGCCAATAAGAGGGTTCGCGGCCAATCAGAGGCAGGCGGGCCGTGCGGGGCGTCACCATGGGCTGGTCTCTGTCTAGCCTCGGACGTAGAAAGAAATCACGCGTCTCAGAGAAGGTTTCAAAAGAGCAAAAAAGGGGCTACGTCAGTGTTCTGGAGGCGGGGAGGAGGAGGGGGCGGGCACATAAGTTAATGGTGAACCAATAGGGAGCCGGCATTGGATTCCAGCGCAAGTTTGAACCCTCTAGTACTCGGAAAGGGCTCGTTCCTTCAGCCTAGAGGACGAGGAGCTATAGGGATTCAAACCGGGAAACTCCCAAGAAGATGCCGCTCTACCCCCTGAGCCATTTTTTATTTTTGTATTAATTGTTTTTGTTGCGGCTTTCGCCTTTATTTTATATTTTTTATAGGAGGGACAGACAGTAGGCTGACAGGAAATGGGGGAGAGAGATGGGGGAGTGACATGCAGTAAAGGTCGGGATCAGGAGTCGAACTGAGCCACAGCCCAGGCCCCCCTGAGCCACTGTTACCTGTTGGAAATTGTGTGAAGTAAATACGGTGTGTGTGTGTGTGTGTGTGTCAGGTGTCCAGCAACAAGGAGCACAGGGCCAGTAAGGTGCTGTTCATTGGGGATCTGAGGATGCTGCTCTCTACTGGCGCATCGCCATGGAAACACAGGATGATGGCCCTCTGGGACCCGGTACGCTACACACCTTTCTATTATTATCGCCATGGAAACACAGGATGATGGCCCACTGGAACCCGGTACGCTACACACCTTTCTATTATGAATATACTTGTGAGGACGGCAACATTTTAGCAGAGGTGGAAAAAGTACTCACAATTACTGCTATGTAGAAAATAGAAATACTCAGTAAAAGTACAAGTAAAAGTCTGGAATTCAAAATGTACTTAAAAGTGCAAAAGTATTGGTATCAAAATGTAGATCTGTCATTTTATAAATGGCGGACATGTATATAGGGCTGAAGTGGTTAATGTATGTTTTGTAATAATATTCCAAATCTACAAAGAAACTAGTAACTAAAGTTACAAGTTTTCAAATAAATGTAGTGGAGTAAAAGTACAAAATTTGGATCCGAGATGTAGAGGAGTGGAAGTAAAAGTATAGAAAACTGGAGTACAAATAAAGTACAAATACCTAAAGATTGCACTTAAGTACAGTACTTAAGTAAATGTACTTAGTTACTTTCCACCATTGGCATTGCAGGAGGACCTATCAGAACCTCTCTCTCATGTGTGCGTTGCAGGAGGACCTATCAGAACCTCTCTCTCATGTGTGCGTTGCAGGAGGACCTATCAGAACCTCTCTCGTGTGTGCGCTGTAGGAGGGCCTATCAGAACCTCTCTCTCGTGTGTGCGTTGTAGGAGGACCTATCAGAACCTCTCTATGAGGAAGACTTGGACGGATTGGCCGGAGTTCTGTTCCCCTTCTACGACCCGGACACACACATGCTCTACCTGGCTGGGAAGGTAACACACACAGGTCCCTGGCACAAAATATTTTTGAGATGGGGGGGGCGGGTCCACAGCCATGGCCTTGACATGAAAACGTTTGAGAACCTATCATCGTACCATGTGTGTGTCTCAGGGAGACGGAAACATCAGGTATTATGAAGTGAGTTCGGAGAAACCCTACGTGACCTTTCTGACCGAATACCGCTCAGTGCTGCCCCAGAAAGGCCTGGGTGAGACTCACACTCACTCACACACACACACATACAAATTGCAAATCATCACAGCAACATCTGTGTTGACCCCTGACCTTTGTGTTGGAGCACAGGCGTGATGCCAAAGCGAGGTCTGGATGTCAGGGCCTGCGAGGTGTTCAGGTTCTACAGACTCATCACCGACAAGGACCTGGTGGAACCTCTGTCCATGATAGTACCTCGAAAAGAGGTACGTGTGTTTGTGTGTGTGTGTGTGTGCGTGTGTAAGTGGGGAGGGGCTGAGAGGGGTAAATGGATAGAGGGGGACAGAAATTAACTGTTTCCCAAACAGTGGGTCGGGACCCATTTGTGGGTCGTGACTCATGGACACATTTGTATGGGTCCCTTTATTTTTTGTTTCCTACATTTTGTTTTGAATTAATATCTTTTCAAAACATTTTCAACAAACATTCCCCCAAAAAGCATGAACAAATTCCACGAATTAAAAACAAATACAATGATTCTTTTCAGTGATTTCATGAAGATCGAAATAAAAGAAAAGTCTAAGAAATTCCATGAATTAGGAAACAAATGTTTAAGAAGTAGTGAAAATAGCAGATCTACAAGCTCACAACACATTGGCCCTCATTTATCAATTGAGTGTAAATTCTGCCCCAAATTCGAGTGTAGGATTCGTAGTACACCCACGTCGGGTCGGCATTTACAAAGTGATCGCAGACAGCTGTTCCTTCCTAATTTCATTCCTAGCAGTGATAAATGTGACGGCTGAAATCAATCTGGCACGCCCTATAAAATCTAGCCTCGCCCTCGTTTTTGCGACATGAACAACTGCAATACGACCTGGAAACCATGGTTACAGGGGAAAAAAAGTTTCACCTGCCAAACGAAGTGCACTTTCTGACAATGCGCAGCAGGATTCGTTTTAATCGCAGCAAAGCTTTCTGGTGTGAATGTCACCTAAGTTGCCTTGCTGCCCCCTCCCATACACACACACAGACGCACGCAACTTGTTGTATCTTAAATAAATAAACCTGCATGAATTAAATAAAGCTGTAGGACTACCCTGTCTGTTTCTCCTCTCGCTTCGCTTCCACCCCCCGCACGCACGCATGCACGCACATATCGCAATTTGCAAGCAACTGTCACTGTGTTGTATATTAAATTATTAAAGTCTTTATTCATTTAATATACAACAAGATATATTAGTGAACGAAAACCTGAACCTGTGAACCATGAATTATATAACAAATAGGCACGCACACACGCTGCAGTTTTGCAAGGTGCATCTCCTGTCCTGTCTGTCTCTCTCTATCACGGTGGTCCGTCCGTGACACCGTGACCAATTGACCATGCACGTTCGACGACAGTCTATTTAAATTTCCTCGCTGTCAACTGTCAATTATATGAATATTGCAGCCAAAACCGTAGCCTCATGTGGCATTGGACAGTGGTGGTGGTGACTGGGCTGCAGGCTGGCTTAGCCTATACTATCTCCGATGCGTTCCCACTTGCGCTGGCACGGCACATTTGGCATTCGAGCGACGCGAGGAGGAGATTGCGCATACTGTAACTCCAGAAAGACATCGGCCTGCTGTAGATTAGGCTACAGTAGGCTACCCATGTTGGGACTCTCCGCGCTGCAGCACTGCACTATACTCTCCAACGTCCCGTCATGGAAATATTTCAGCACAGACAGCCCAAATCCTCGCATGTATGCGCTCATCATGCAAAACACTGTTTAAATGGCTTACGCATCTAACTTGCAACATTGTTTTTAAATGTGCGATTTTAATTGCTTGCTTGTAAAGTTGGAAATCTCCTACTAATTTCCTATGACACAAAGACACATCGTTGATGTATTCCTTTACTTTTTATTTTATTTTTTTACATTTAGCCCATATACATACCTACACAGTTTTATATAAACATTTTAGGAGTGAATACATATGTTTCGATGCCTGTGACAGCCTCTCAGCTGGTCAAACAATGCTGCTCCGCTGTTCTACGACAGAAAAACAGGTGAGGACAAAGCGTACGACAGCTCCCGACCAGACGTGAGTTTTGTCTTGGCACAAGATCATTTTCAATCTTTGGCGCAAATCGTAAATGCCGAAAATTGCGGTAATTTCGGCGTACACCCATATTTTGGCGTACGCACGGTTGATAAATGAGGGCCATTGTGAGCTTGTAGATCGGCCGTTTTCACTAGTTTGGGTCATGGGCACAGTGCACACATGTCATTTCTCTTTGGATCATGAGCTAAAAGGTTTGGGAGCCACTGCATTAAGAGGGAGAGAGGGAGAGAGAAAGAGATTGTGATGGTGGAGAGAGAGGGAGAGATGACAGAGTTATGGGTAAATGTGTTGATTTCGTAGAGTCGTAGACTAAAACTGACGAAAAATGTTTGTCGACTACTTTTTAACTGACGAAAACTAAATAAAAACAAAGCTATGATGACTAATACTAAAATAGCCTACTGAAAATTTCGTCAAATAAAAACTAGACTAAAATGTTAGAGGGACTAGTGGAGAATAGAACCAGTAGAACTAAAAGACAAGTAATTGTATGGTCGTTTGGGCTCGGGTGTTGTGCTCTGAAAATAGCAGATCTACAAGCTCACAAGGCGTTGACGTGTTGTGAGCATGCGACCAGGTGTAAAATCTGCCATTACAACGCCATCAAGGCCTGCCAAAATAGATTTTAGTTGACAAAATCATCTATAGATTTAAGTCGACTAAAATCTCATATTTAGTCGACTACAACGAAAACGAAAACATTACAGATGACTAAGCTAAATAGAAATGTGCTGTCTCCTCTACCTTTGCACACACCACTTCTTTCCCCGGCAGTCGGACAGTTTCCAGGAGGACTTGTATCCCATGACAATCGGAAACCAGGCGGCCATGACAGCTCAGGAGTGGCTCTCTGGAGTCAACAGAGGTCAGTCACACTGTCAGGAGACACAGACAGACACATGCCCAAACTTTTTAATGTCAAGGACCCCCAAATTGACACTTGGTTCCAAACTATCATTTAGCCGGGGATCCCCTGGAACTCCCTCAAGGACCCCTGGGGGTCCCTGTGGACCCCACTTTGGGAACCACTACCCTAAGGGACACCTGGGACATATCCGACGAGTTGGGATGAGAATAATGTCATAGAAGAAATACACAGAAGCATAGGGTATCTTTTCCCACTTTAGATACAATAGGATGTATAGGTTCAAAATAGGTGTAGTTTCACTTAGATATTTTGCTGAACATTTCACATACGCAGGATAATGAAATGTATGACATTTAGATGCTGTATATTTCCACAAACAGCAGCCGCGTGTCATCTACAAATGTACACATACTGTATGGCCTCAGAACTTTTTTATTTTTTATTTAAAAACAATGAATGTCATTTAATTGTATTTGTTTGTTTTGTCATATCTGCTCTGTGCATTTTTTGATTACCATGCAAACAGAAATGTATTCTTTATTCATATGTTCACAACGTTCAATGCCAAAAACACAATTAAATCGTTAATAGCAATTATTTGTGTGAAAAATAATCGCGACATCCCTAGCTACTCCGTGGCAACGTTGCATGACGGAGCATAGGTTAGCCATCAATCCAGTGTTGTTTTTGGCAGCAAATTTCTATTTTAGTCATAGTCTTTGGACTGAAACTTCATTTAGTTTTTATATCTCTTGTCCACTAGTCCCTTCCTAAAGGTGCGTTCAGACTTGGATGGTTTAAGCGGCGTGATTACATACAAAGTCAATGCAAAGACGAGAATTGGGCGCGGCGCGACCTGCCGCGGTACAAACGGGACGAACCGAGGCGAATTTATACATTCAGGTCTGAACGCAGTTTAACATTTTAGTCTAGTTTTTATTTGTTGACGAAATTGTCAATAGATTTAGTCATAGTTTTAGTCACCATAGCTTACTTTTCATTTAGTTTCCACTTAGTTTTCGTCAGTGAAAAAAGGTAGTCGATGAACATTTTGTCGTCATAGTATTAGTCGGGTTGTATTTCGTCTGCCACCATCCAGGTCCCGTGCTCATGTCCCTGAAGCCTGGGGCTCCAGTAACCAACCCCTACCCAGAAACACCTCCCTTCAAGGGGATCAGCCCTTCACTTGGCCCGGGACCGGCTAGGACAGGTCTGGGATCAGTGCAAGAGGTGCCGTACACACATCTATCAGCATCAGTGATTCTCAACCTCTTTACATTTCTTCAAGGAACTCCAATTCGATATGTATTACCACGGACCTTCATTTGATAGAATTTTTGGTCATGATTTTGTCCATTACGGTCTGACAATAAATTAATTCTCAACCAAATGAGAAATGACAGAGTACTGTAGGCATTATTGTACATTCTCTAGTTGCATTTATTTACTTATGCATATCAATCATTTAGCTAAGGACCCCCTTCAGTTTTACTTTTTACACAGGCTGGTTGAATGCTCGATTCTGATTGGACAAACGGCATTCTACAATTGATTTTTCAGAAGGCAGCCTCCGTTTATGTTGCAATGAAAGTGGAAATGTGTCGCCTACAAGGATTGTTTGATACAGTAATCATAAGTAGCTGTTTAATTGTGATGAATCGCATGGAATTCAAGCTCAGCTCCAGGATGAAATGACTGCCCCTCAGGGGCACATCTCATTTTTATATAGTAAAACAAAATGTACATAAAACTTAAACTGAGGGGGCAGAATTTGAAACTGAGGGTGCCAGGCCCCCTCTGGCACCCCCGTGGTGCTAGGCCTGAATGGAATTGATGAGGTAAGGTGTATCGTTTTACCGTGGTGGTTGTGTCTCCGTCACCTCGCCAGGCCTTCCTGCAGGAGCAGCTGTCCTACCAGGACGCCAAGTACCCCAGGGAGGTGAGCGATCTGTCAGGCTGGCAGCCAGACGAGACCCAGGCTCTGACCTACCACTGCACCCCCCACTGCTGTGAACCTGCCGAAAGACCCCCGCCCAGGACAGAGAGCGAGGTGAGACACACTGTCAGTGTACCCAGACAGTAGCGTCAAGATGCTGCGTAGAGCAGGAGTCTCTTCCGGGTTTTAAACAGCTGGTTATTACGATCGCGCGGCTTCAACTTGCGTCAGCAAGCTGCAAGTTGAAGCCACGAGCGAGTGTCATTTAGGTGGAATGTAGATTCTTAGGATTTTTAGGAATCTAGGAATTTAGGCACTGCTCTAGGCGGAATCTGCACTGTACTTAAGTAGCGGTACAATTTTGAGGTATGTGTACTTTACTTGAGCATTTCCAATTGGCTACTGGTACTTTAACTCCACTACATCTCGGATCCAAATATTGTACTTCTAATCCACTACATTTATTTGAAAACTTTAGTTACTAGTTGCTTTGTAGATTATCACAATTATTACATTAACCACTTCAGCCCTGTATATATTTCAGGACATTTGAAAATAGCCGATCTACAAGCTCACAATGCATCACAGCCATTTTCAAATGATTTTTTTATACATTCGAAAACTTGAAACCAGACATTCTGCACAATTAGTTCTTTTGGTAAGTAAAACATGCGAGTAGCCTACTTTTTCCACCACTGACTGCGTTTCAGCTGCTGCAGGCCTTCTACAGACAGCAGGAGGAGATCAGAGAACTACAGGAGCAACTGGAACAGAAAGCGGTACACACACACACACACACACACACACCTGAGAAATCCTTTTTCATTGTGTATTAGACTAGGCAATTATTTCAGCAACACCTACTGTAGTGTCTGCCTCCGTTTCTTATCTTCTCCAGGACATAATCAACCAGTTGGAGCTGGAAGTTAAAAACGCCAGGAAGAACTTCAGAGCTACCTTCTGAGAATCAACCAATCCGCTTCCTCCAACCAATCACATCTCTGACCAATGAAAACACTTCCTGATTAACAGACTAAGCTTGTGTCATTCATATCGTTATTCTCCATATTTTAGTCTTTTGTCTGATTCCACCAATCAGCATGAATTTCTGTTAGCCACGGTTACATCAGCAAAACAATAGTTTGGCCAGGGTTCAAGTCATGACAAAATTAATGCTGAAACCCATACAAGCAATTCCAAATAAATGAGAAACTGAAAAATGTTGTCTTGTCTTTAAATGTTTCCCTTTGTTCTAATGCTGCGTTCACACAAGCAGCTATAAAAAGCTACACAATGTTGAAATGTTCAAAACACAGGAAAATATAAAGGCTTCCGTTAAAAACGGGGAACTGACAGCAAAAATCTGTGGCTTCTCTGTGGATCTGACAGATTTATCACGAGTTTGGAACTCCATAATTGGGCAAGACTGATCAGTTGGATCTGAGATTATAAATCAGAACAAATTGGCATAAATGTCATATTGTGACTGGGATACCAGTCTGAAAACAGGACGGTAAATATCACAGATTAATTGCCATTTGCAGTAGCCAATTGGACGAAGTCATCAGTGACAGTATGAGCTATGCTCCAAGTTCGCCTCCGTCACATCAAACAAACCAGGAAAATGAGGGCGTAACCTCAACATAATGTTCTTTTATTTGTAAATCTGTGAATAGAAAACACATCCCTTATCAATTTTTAATAAAAAAAAAAAAGAAAAAAAATAATTTTGCGTGTGGAATGTGGATACTTGGCCGAGTGGACACTGTGACCACCAGAGCATGGGAAGTGATAATTGACAATGGGAAAACACTGTCCTTCAACCATTCAAAAAGTATTGTGAAACAGACACTCTTTTAGGCAGCTTAATCTAGATCAGTGGTTCCCAAACTTTTTCATGTCAAGGATCCCTAAATTGACACTTATGAGCCCATGGACCCCCATTAGAAAATATGGCAGGGACCCCCATAAGAGATTATTACAGCTCTAGCAGTGATTCTCAACCCGTTTAATTTCAAGGACCCCTAGTTTGACATGCATTAGTATACGGACCCCCATTAAATGACATTTCTATCTCTGGGACCCCAATGTATATTGTCAAATCAATGTTAATTTAACTCTGAGAGTAACTGAGAGTGTACAAACATTTGTACACTCTGAGTTACAGACCCATAAGGGTCCATTTGGTTCCAAACTATCATTTAGCTGGGGACCCCCTGGAACTCCCTCAATGCCCCCTGGAGGTCCCCAGACCCCACTTTGGGAACCACTGTTCTAGATGGCTTGTGGTAAAATATCACATGAATTCTGCGTAAAAGTCCACACGGTGACTTCATGTCATATAGAGACATCAATTTCCGTCACTGTGTGAAACCACCAACAACAACAACAATGCTACAGTAGAAGCCAGGAGGAAAATGTTAAGATTTTTATTTACAAAGTACATTTTTTCTGTGCTTTTTTTCAATTTTACTTTTAACTTACAGAAAAGTAAAAAACAAAAAACAAAAAGCCCACAACTAATCAGTGTAAATGTTAAAAGGACGGAGAGAGAGGAGGTAGGAGGCGAGGAAAGTAAAGAGTGAGGGGAGGAAGGGAGAGAGCGAGAGAGGGGAGGTAGGGGTCAAGGAAAGGAACCAAGGAGACAAAGCGAGAAGGGGGTGAGAAATTAGGCCCGATGTATACGTAGCAGCATGCCAGTGTCGCGCTGCATCAATCAAACAGTATAAATCAGACGTAAGATTAAAGAGTGAAGCACCGTCCCTTTAACAAATCATACAAAAGAAAAGGAAATCAACAAAAACAAAATACTCCTGAAAAAATATTCTTTTAAAAAGCTCTGTTGGCAAAATAGACGAACTGTCGCCGCGGCGCCCTGGGAGGGAGTTTAAGCCCAAACATGGATACATCGCCATGCGTGTCCTGCGGCGAACACGGCTGATCAACAAAGTCCACAACACGCACTGTGGGCTTGAACTCATGGAATAAAGCGTAATAAAATATCACGACTGAAATCAGATTAGGATTTGTGTCATCCCGAATCTGTGATTTGATGGTTTCCTAAAAAATTAACTATGTTTAGATGCCATCATTCTATTTTTCTAGATTGAGGCTTTAATTTTAAGATATATCCGAGAGCATTACGGTTTTATAAACATGTTTTCTAGCTTGACCACTTCAAATACTCTTTAATCTTGGAACTAATAACTGAAAAAAGACGATCTACAAGCTCGCATCGCGATCGTCTATTTTCAGTACAAGAGATGCTTCTATAGAAGACTGAATGCTGTGGAACCCCAATTACCGGAAATCAATCGTGAAGACTGAGAACTTTATTCCATGTCAACTATATTCAGGACACTGAAACGCGGTGATGTCATCACATACCTGTTCCGTTACCCCCCTCCCCACGGTGATGATGTCATAGAAAGGTGGGGGTCTGCATTTGAAAAAAACAAAACAAAAAAAACAACAACAAACTAAATAGTAACACGGCGCACACAACCCTGACTCAGGACAACATTGGTCGTAGCAAAGAGAGGAGAGAGCGGAGCACTGGAGGGGGGAGGGGTGTTCAGGGAGAAGGACACGCTCCATTACTTAATGCCGCTTCCTCCCAGGAGCCCTTGTTCCGTTTCCTTAAGACAGAACCTAAGACGGGATTCGGGAAGCTTTCAGACAGTTCCACTGGAATTACAATAACTAAATTAAACTTTGTTTTAAAGCTGCAATCCATATGTTGTTTTGACCCGTGTCTATTGTTCATCTATTTGTGGCTTGAATGAATAATGTTATTTTGCATCTGCGTGTTAACACAACACTGCTGTGGTTATAGTTGGGTCCACCTGCTCGTTTTACCAAGATATTTAGATCTCGTGGTCGGGTAGGACACCTACTGGTTGCCAACGGGTACTGCATTGAAACTGAAATCATCATGGAGTTTGGAGTGAAGTGCGCACGACACAGGAGGCTCAGTCTGTTGTGGAATATTGTGTGGTGACCGTCCTCAGGGCGTCATTACGGTGCAGTCAGCCGTGAGAGCTGCAAGGGCTTCTTCAAGCGCAGCATCAGGAAGAACTTGGTGTACACGTACAGGGGCTCAGGGGTGTGTGTGATCAACAAACACCACCGCAATCGCTGTCAGTACTGCCGGCTGCAGCGCTGCATGGCCCTGGCCATGAAACAGGACTCTGTGTGAAAGGAAACCTGTTGAAGTAACGACTAGGGAGAAGGGTGTCAACTGTGTGGCCTCCACCGAGAAGATCTACATCCGTAAGAATCTGTGTAGTCCTCAGGCTGCAACACCCACATTTGTATCGGACAAGGAAAACGCCAGTTTGTGAAATCATCCTCTCCCCAAACAAACAAACAGGCTTTCAGTTGTAGCATCAACGGGGTGCTCAAATCATGCACAGGATTAGAATTTTGGTTAGGACATAAGTTACAGATTGCAGCTTTAAAATGAGATTCAAGTCAAACAATCTATACATTTTTGGGACACGCAGCGGGTGCATATTTTGCCGCTAGGATAGAAGACCAGCAGTACTAGGTCATCATCAGAGTTAATGACCCCACAGCAACCCGTCAAAGCAGAGTCCCAGGGGGGAAGATAGGAACAAAGGGTCCCGGGTTAGAGAAATGGAACGTGGCCCAGACCAGTGGTGGGATGCATGTGTAGGCAGTCCAGAGTAGGGTCAGAGGTCACAGGGTCAGGGGGGGGTGGGTTTTGCAGGAGTCTTTTTGTCCGTCTCATTCATCGTCTTCTTCGTCGTCGTCGTCATCGTCTTCGTCATCGGGTTCGGGTTCCCTCTTCCTCTTCTCTCCTTTGGCCGGGGACGAGTCCTCGTCTGGATGAAGCAATAAAAACCTCGTTATGACAACATCACAAAAGAGCAGCACCATGCGGAATACATGGAATAAAATAAAATAAAACTCAAGACTGAAAATGCACGCTGGCTTCTATGGTATCCAAATTACTGAAATCAGTCGTGGCGAATGGTAACTTTAATCCATGAGAATAGAACGGCACAGAGCATTACAGCAGTGGTGGGAAAAGCACTCACATCTTTTACTTTAAAGTAAAAAGTATCAATATTGTAATGTAAAAGTAATACTCTGTAGTCTGTTACATGTACAAATCCTGAATAAAAAAATTAAATAAAAATAAAACATTGAAACTACAGAAGCGGTAAAAATGTGTCTTACCATCATCATCTTCATCATCTTCCTCATCGTCATCCTCACTGTCCACATCTCCGTTCACCTCTCCACCCTGAACACAAACAAAAGGCCACTTACAGTGTCTGTCTGGCTCCCCCAGCTGGCTGCTCACCACAACACACCAGAGTTTACCAAGCAGCACTTTCAACTAGGTGCATGACGCAGTTTAATCCTACAGAAGTCGGCCATACCGTCCATGACCAAAAGTTTAATTAAATTGACAAGATGCCAGAGTTAATGAAAAAACAAAAACCTGTTTCCCTTCTAAATTACTTCATGTGACATAATATATTACATGGATAAATATATTCCAATATAGCTGTGCTATTAGAGCAATTTCAAAACATGGTAAGACGGTTCTAATATAGCAGCATATACAGTGAACTAAACACCAGTCAGAGTTAATAACATAATACCTTTGGCATATGTTGGCCAGTGAATTAATAAATTAGCGTTCGTGACCATTCCAGTGTAAACTACAGTAAATGTAATTACCCATGTATCCCACAGACGACCCCCAGAATGTTAAATCTTCCACTCTCCCAGTGACCAACTTTTATTAGGGAAACAGCAACGTTTCGGCCTATGCGGCCTTCATCAGGCTATCTTTATGTAATAAAAATATAAAGATAGCCTGATGAAGGCCGCATAGGCCGAAACGTTGCTGTTTCCCTAATAAAAGTTGGTCACTGCATTTGAAGACGTGTGCGGGTGTTTGTTCCTTTTCCATAAATATTTATGAAAATGAATGACTTATGAGAGTAATACAATAATCTTTAACTGATAGTGATTTTCAACATGATTAAAAGTTTAAAAATGTAGATCTACTGATAGAAGTTTGTTTTGTCTTAGAAAATAACCGATCTACAAGCTGACAAGCCGCAACAATACAACACGTTCTGCGCTAGTACTGGCTGTCCATTTTAGGTATTCGTTGCAAGACAAATGGTGTCCTTTAAGTGGTTGCAAGTTTTAAAGGACCAGTTGACATCCAGAAAGATACAATTCTGTCTAAACATTAACATCATCTGAGTGGTTGCGAGTTTTAAAGGACCAGTTGACATCCAGAATGATGTGTTAACATCTCCCAGCTCACCTCTTCGTCTTCACTATCGTCATCATCGTCCACCTCGGCCACCACCTCTTCCTCATCCTCCTCTTCCTCATCAAATTCCTCAGACTCGCCCTCCTCTCCCTCTGGAACACAGAGGTGCCCAACAAGGAATGTCAGAACATCCAACAGAACGATAAAAAGTAGAAACAGCTCCGTGGAGGACTCAGCCAGGGATGCACGATATTGACATTTTTGGCCGATAAACAGAGTAAATGCATGGCAACAATCGATCAATACCGATATTGCAATACAAAAGGTCTCCAGTAGGGTTTACCTTGCACCCGTTATAGCAGCTGTGTCCAAAGTGCAGCCCATTGGCCAAATTTTATTCATACCTGAATTGTATTATGAACGGCTCAACAGTATGGGACATTTTTACATTTACGTTTTTTTTAACCTGGGCATTTCCCAGAACTTGCTTGCTTACATTTGGTAATGTGACATAAGGCTGAGAAAAGGCTGAGATACACTTTTTGTTCAAGCACACACACCTGACAAAAGACCATTGATATTAAATATTGATGATAGTTCAATAGAATCGTTTAAATCCGAAGCAAAATGATGTCCCTTGGGTGTTTTAATATTTTCTAATACGGCCCCTTTTGAAAAAAGGTTGGACACCCCTGTGTTATAGAGTAGTCCAACTGTGATTCTGGATGCAGAAAGAATTTTCACAACGTAGGTCAAACAAAAATGTTTCTACAGGTAGACTCTTTTTAAAGCTTCCCCAGAATCCACTCTGCAGCCTACAGTCATCAAATAGTGGTCAATAACAATATGATGACATATGGATCCCTAGCATTAGGCTTCATCTCCCATTCCATTCCCTCTCTAGGCCTGTCACAAGTATTAGATAATCACATAATCGGCCTGGGGCAGCTTAACGGTCCAGGCACCTTGGCTGGTAATCCAGCTTGACAGTGTGTCGTGGGTTCGAGTCCCAATCCCGACGAACTTTACTGTGTGTCTTTGACCCCCCCCCCCCCCCGTTTCCTGTCTACCTTACTGTAATCTATCAATAAAACAAAAATATTAATTTTTAAATATTGCTGCCCACTGCCCACATATGAGACACAGATCAAGAAGAAGAAAATGGTGGCATTTTATCATGAACATTATAGTGAGGACCAATTACATGAAGATAGATTGAAAAGTGGTGAAGTGGTCCTTTAATCCATTTGTCATATCTGCCCTGTGCATTTTGTGATTACGAACTGAAATACTAGTAACGTTCCAATGTTCAATGAAGGAAAAAAAGAGAAATTAATCGCAATTATTTGTGACAATTAACCCATTTTGGGCGGGAACCCCTTTTGGTGTTAGCATTACGTTATGCTTTAGCCATTGAAAAATAGCAGATCTACAAGCTCATAGCGCGCCACCGAGTGGCGCGCTACGAGCTTGTAGATCTGCTATTTTTGAAAAATCAAAGAACGACCGACATAGAAAAATAGCTTTTTCAGAAAACTGTCAGGATGTAGAAGACATTTTTAGAATCTGATCTCAGGTCAAAATGGGTTAATCATCAAATTAAATGTGTAATGCCGGTGAGTCCTAATTCCATTCCCTCTCACCTTCATCGTCAACTAAGTCGCCCTCTCCATCGGAGTCGGACGCCTCACAGTCGTCTATGTCGTAGCCGTCCAGGTAGGTGAGCTGTGGGAGGAGCTTGAAGATTGACTCTCTGTAGTCGGTCAGGTTGGTCACCTCGCAGTTGAACAGGTCCAGAGATTTGAGCTGCGGGAGTTTCTTCTGTTGGTGGGGGAGGGAGGTCACAACTTCAGTTTGAACCATTTTAAAAGTGGAACGTCTGCATAGTGTTTAAGATAGCTGGTAGTGTAAGCCGATTGTAAGGGGAAACTGATACATTTTAGACATTACGATCCGTTTCCTCGTATTGTGGAGTATAAGCTATACTTTATTTCATAAAAGTTTTCTGCCCAGTAGTATCAATGCTAGTCACAGCAGAGAAATGGACAAGAAAATACCCCAGAAGCAAACGTCATCCAAGAAAAGAGGTCGGCTGTGTCATACATTGGTGGTTGGTTGGCCGTTAAATAAACATTACAGGGTTTCCACTCAAAGCAAACTTCCACAACATTTCGAAGAGAAATTCAACTAAGGTTTTCCAACCATTTCTCTTTGCAATCCATAAAAGTGTAGAAACTGCCACATTTAAACATATCTCATTCACGCCTTTTAAAAAAAGGTGCACACCTTGTTCCGATATGGCGATAGAATCTGATTAATTTGACCAATTGAAGGTAAGAACACAGATTTGCTTATCCCATGCCAATAGGATTTACTATCTGAACTAAAAATAATTTATCAGAATAGCTATAAAGCGACACATAAAGACACTGGCCACCGCCAGACACGCGACCGCCGCCGTTCTATTCCAAATCTACAGAGTAGCTTTAATGTTTTGTCTAACTAGAACGGTTCTTTGTTCAACAGGCAACTTTTGTGTTCTTTTTGACATTTTGGCATTGAATGTCATATGTCTTTCCCAGCTGGATGAAGCCAACATCCATGGGGGGTGCGTCAGCTAGGTCGGGAGGCAACAGGGGATGCATGGCCAAAATAGTTTGGGAACTGCTGCTCTAAGGCTATAATAGCATCGGACCTAAAACAAGGTCACGTGTTAAGCTCCACCCACCAGGGGCTCCAGGGTGCTGATGTCTTTGAACTTGTTCCCACTGAGGTTGAGGTGCGTTAGGTTCACCAGCCTCTCTGCCAGGACCTCCAGACCGCCTGATATCCTGTTGTCACTCAACTCCAACTAGAAGGAAAAACAGATTGGGGGAGAGCAAGAGAGAGAAGGGAGGGTGTCATCTACATTCTACAGTGGTGGTTCCCAAACTTCTTAGCCCGCGACCTAAAAAAACCAAAGTAGTCGTTTGCCCGGGACCCAAACTATTGAAAATAGCAGATCTACAAGCGCACTGTGCATCGGTTCGCGCCGCGTTGCGATCATGTAGATCTGCAATTTTCACTCCTTTATCATTATTTTTTTATTCATGGAATTTCTTAATTTATTTGATTTAAAAAAAGAAAATTTAGACCTGCGGCCGAGTCTAAAAACGCCTCCTAAAACCTAACCTAAGGTTTTCTAAAAACCTTCAAATTCTTATTAAAAAAATAAATGTTGCTATATGAGACACAGAGGTGTCTCATAGCAACATAAGTCAGCAGGTGGATTCATGAATGTATGTATATAATCAATATTTTAGGCCAATAAAATAAAACTATAGAGCAAATTTCACACTTTGAACAAAAAAGGCCTGTTTTACTCAACCGACCAGGGTTGAGTATCATTATGCTACTCAGTGAGTCCGGGTGCATTTGTTTCCTGTACCTTCTTGAGCTTTTCCAGCTTGGGTATGTTTGATACGCTGACCAGGCCGACGTTTATGAGACTGAGGTGCTCCAGGTTGTTAAACTCGTCTGTTATTCCCTCCATCTTCCCCTCACTGGAACGACAGTTATCAAGGACCAACTCTTGAACCTGAATGAGGAGAAAGAAAGGGGTTATTCACGTAAAGAGAGAGGGGAAAGGATAGGTCTGTCACGATTATTACACTTTTAGTTGAGGATTTATTGTCGTATAAATAATTGTGATTTAATTGAGTTCTCGGCATCGAACATTAAAATAACATTTCCATATAACTTTTGGGATTTGTAAACAGAAATTGCACAGGTGTGACAAATTACACTTTGACTTCTAAACAAGAGTTACTCAAGTTAATTCATTGTAGAACACTTCCCCTGCGGTTCGCGAGTTATGTTTTCATTGATAAATTCACGTCTGTTGTGATCGCCAGTATGGAATATTTTTCAACACTACGACAAGCGATTACACCGTTTTAAAGTGGATTTTGCAGTGGCTATTCAAAGGTAACTTTAAAACAAACTGAAAGACAGCCGTAAATGGTCCGCAGTTAAAAATACAAAAAATTGCTAATGTAGGCTACCATGGAAAAAACTGTCCATATATTTAATTTGATAAATTCAAAATGTATGAACCTTTTTCAACAAATTAAATTCTCTCAAGAATTACGATCAGGCAATGATGTAATAATTGTGATAGGCCTAGAGACGGATGAGTCTTTTGTACCACAGAAAATAGCCGATCTACAAGCTCACAGCGCTACAGTAACATGAGAAAACAATAGTTTAGATAAAAAAATAGGGAGGGAAAAAAAACGATATTTCCCCAAGTTAACTATAGTGAGGAGACTGACAATCAAGTTTAATACTGTTTTTTTAACCGTTTACTGTACTTTCATCCAAACGAGAGGAACAATTTATTAGCTTCAAATTTAGTGTTTCATTTTTTTTCATATTGGAACTGATCCCATATTGCATTCCAGGCCCCAATCTGTAAACTCAAATTGGTAACAGGAATGCTCACCTTAAAAACACGCTCGCCTTCATTTAGTCCCTTGTTTGTGCCAAATCTGGGTTGCACATGGTTTGTTAAACTCCCTCTGGTGTTGTGGGTGTGGACTTAGTAAACATTAAGGAAGAATTTAAGACAGGTATATGGGTATCTTGGTGGTGTATCGAATCTTGTGGACCAGACCCATTGCAAGATGCTCTACTCTGTCGTCAACCCTAAGCCATTCCAGCCTGTCAAAGTGGGCAGGGGTGAGATGGGTTCGGGGAGTGAAGCCTGACCAGTTTGTTTTGGGAAGTCTGGAGCCTTATTTTAAGGGCCTTTGAGGTGCTGTGGTACTACCAAGAGGTGCATGCATAGTCGAAGAAACATTGTACGAGGGCTCCTGTTAGGGTCTTCAATAGAGATGCTCCGATAATCGGTCAGCGATCGGCCATATCGACCGATATTCACTCTGATCGGTAATCGGCATTTACCCTATCTGTGATCGGCAATCTACCTTATCTGGAGAAACTGATCTTGTACACCATTTAAGTAATACGTATAAATGTCAATCAGATAGAGCATAATATAATTTTCCATTTTTGTGACAGGCCAAAACATTCTCCCCTTCCTCCCCCCACACACAGGAACAGTTTTGACATAATCATTTTGGAAATATTAAAATTTGCAACATTTCATCGGCCGATGATGAGAAAATCGGTGATCGGTTTCGGTCCCAAAAAACCTGATCGGAGCATCCCTAGTCTTCAAGGTGTTTTTGTCGGCCAGTGAGGAGATCCTGTATAGGAATCGTGTTCTTTGGTTGACTTTTTTGATTACGTTGGAGGCCATTTTTTCATTTGCCTCCAGGATGGAACCTAGGTAGGTCATTTCATCTTTTCGTGTCATAATATTGGCACCCACTAACCAAGAAGCCATCTGCCTTGCTGAGATTACTATTTGATCTAAGAGAATGGATTCAGTTTTTCCCCAGGTATAAAGATAGTTTGTTATCAGCGAGCCAGGTGCAAATTCTACCAAGTCGGAGCGGAGGGCCTTTTCAACCTGCAGTTTGTTCCTGTCCGACACCAGCAGTGCTGAGTCATCTGCGAACAGGAACAAGTTGCAGTCACAGGCTGATGTCATGTCGTTTACATATTAGGAACAGTAAAGTACCTAGTATGCTTCCTTGTGGAACGCCACAGCTCACCTCCACCATCTGTTCCCTCTCCTGCAGGTAGGATTGCATCCAGCTCACTGATGTGCTATCAAAACCAATTGCTTTTAGCTCGTTAACCAATGTGGAGTGGTTCACATGTCAAGCCCTTTGGAGGTCCAGCTTGACCATGCCGCATTATTTGCCAGCATCCACCTATTAGATTATTAACTCTTTCAAGAGATTGTTAAAAATACTGCATTAATTAATTTATTAATTTACAAGAAGTCTACCCAATTACAGAATGTAGACGAATTGTTATTTTGATCAATGTTTGTCTGTTATCTCTCCTATGGTACCACATCAATAATACAGCATGGAATCGTGGAAAGTCTTATCCAACAACAAATGATTCTACGTTTTGGGTCTGAGAGGCATAATCTTGTCAAATGGTGGTCCGTGGCTCAAATGATGAATAAATAATGGACCTTGGTATGAAAAGGGTTGAAAACAAACCACTGATTTAGGGTGATAAAAATTCAAGGAGTCACGTTGCATATAAGATTATTTATTTATTTTAACTCAGGCCATTATTATCATTCCTCAACATCAGCTCAGGTGGAGGGAGGAGACAAGGACCGTATTCAGACTTGAGAGAGAACTGCATAAAGTACTAAAAAGTAGGTCATGCCGTCTCATCATGTTGGAACTGGTCCTTTGTGTTTGTAAACTCCGAACGCACGTGACACCACGCTTCTTTCTGCTGCTAAGTGCTAACGTCGTTAGCTCGTAAAGCTAACCTCCACATGTTGCAGGCAGCGCGCCATTATTACGCATTGACACATACGGTGGACGTACAAAAACCCACACACAAGTGTACCATGAAACCGCTTGGTTTGTTAACGGGCTGTACATTTATAATTATTACGGGATATATAACTGGATGCATTAACATGGTGTTGTTGTTGGGTTAGCATGCTAGCGTGTTAGCATGCCGCCTGCCCGCCCTTCACATGGAGCCAGCCGGGCTCCGTCTAATGTCTGGACAAACTAACGTTACTACGAATAATACGGTTATTAACCGTCACTACCACGTGGATACGTTACTTTATGTAATTACAATATTATTACGACCAAAATAGGCCTATTGGCCATTTGCTTAGGCCGCAATGATGCAAAACGATGGATTCATAATCCGTTTAGTCGGTCTTAAAAGTGACACAGACTGACTGCGTAATTAAAAACGGAACATTGTAGTAACGCGTCGTGTTGACAGCTTTTATCACGTTAATATGCGTGATGTGTGCTCAGAAAAACGCGTCACTTTAGTCGAGTGACTTGCTCTTTTAGATTCAGTCTCTCCGATTACAGCAGGACACAGAACTGAATTTATAATTTATTTATAACCGACTTCAGTTCTGCTCTATATCATCTTCTGTTATAGGAGAGACGGAATATAATAAGCATTTAAAACAAATCAACGTCAATTCATTCTCGACACGTTTTCTGTCCAATCCACGACATGTTCTGTCCAAACAGCGGCACATTAAGCTATAAAGCCACACAATTCGTGCATATATGCTCATATAAAACCCATTTGGCGCCAGCTATTAGCCAGCTCCACACAGTGTGTACGTGTCGTGCGTGTGGCGTGCGTGTGTGTGTGTGTTCGTTCGGCAGCGTCCATGTGGTCGTTTTGCCTTCGAAGCGCCAACAACATACTTCGCCGTACTAAGAATATAAATCAGGAAAATAGCAGATCTACAAGACCTAAACGCACGGCGGACGCAACGCGCCGTGGGCTTGCAGATCTGCTTTATTTCCAGGCGCGCGCGCGGCACCGCCCGTACGACGGAGGGCAAACAGCCCGCCCGGCCACAACACCACAAGAAACACAACAACTTTCCGCCAATTCAAAGTAAAAAAACAAATTAATCGACGAATTTAATTGCTTAATTAAACTCACGTCGCTGGGACTGCGGTGTCGCAGCTCCAAGGAGACTCTTTTCTTCATGTCCATTTTGTTTTTGTTTCTTTTTTCTCTTCTTCTCCTCCGCCTCGTTCTTCTTATCAACTTGTTTCTGTATCTGCTGCTTGCCTTGCTTCGCACTGCGCGTGTGCGTCAATCCACACCACAAATACCATATGTTGGCGCTTCCGGTCGTCCGCTTCAAAATAAAACGCTCTCTAGCGTCATGCAGTGGTGGAAAAAGTACCTTTTTTTCTTAAGTAAAAGTAGTAAATGGCCGGAAGTAAAACATAAAAATAAATAAATAAATAAACTTGATCAAAAGCACAACAGTATTGGCATAACATGGATAAAAATCATTGCCAAAATGTACAAAGTGTAGCCTGTAGGTCTCCTGGAAATTGGTAAAAAGTAAAGTACAAATACCTCAAAATTGCATTTAAGTACAGTACTTGAGTAAATTTACTACCGGTATGTATGTACAGAGCCGTGTACACCATGGCCACTGCCAAAAACTGCATCAGTTATTTTTTTGGAACACAAAAAGCCTAGAGCTATAAAGTAGGCCTAGTATATTATATTCATCATTATTCATTCATTATTATAGACATCCTTGACCTGATTGGACGACCTATTTGACACTCTTTAAAGTTGGCCATTTATAAAATAGCAATATACATAAATAATGATTTATTAATTTTGTTCATCAATAATAAAGTGATAAATATTAGAACGTGCATCATTGTTGACTTGAAGTTGATAGATGTATACAATATATTACCACTCCGCTATACTATTTTGTGAGATTTGTATTTTTGAGTGGTGCAACCACTACATTACACAGATGTGTGTCCATGGGTCTGTCTGTCCCTGGGCCTGTCTGTCTGTCCAAGCACGAAAATAGCTTCATGGTTGGTTTTCACCATTTCTCAACCGGCAAGACGCGGAAACGGCCCGGCTCCCTGGGCGCATTCCTGGGGGTCTGAATGTTCCAGGGACCCCCAGGGACTCCCGGGGACCACCACACGGTAACTCTCACTCTGTCCTTTCTCGACCGTTTCGGACGCGGGACGGCTCGCCGGAACCGGGCCAGCCCCCTGGCCGCATTCCTGAGGGTCTGGATGTTCCAGGGACCCCCGGGGACCCCCACACGGTAACTGTCATTTCTCGACCGTTTCGGACGCAGGGCGGCTCGCCGGAACCGGCCAGTGTGTGTGTGTGTGTGTGTGTGTGTGTGTGTGTGCAAAGATTGTGGGAAAGTAGGTCACAACGCGTCTGTTGGGTGGTTTGGTTGTAAACGGAGGGAAACAGCAGATGGAAATAAAGGGTCAAACGCGCCCGCCAGTGGCGTTTTATAGCATTGCAGGATGTGTGTGTACTGTATGTATGTATATATATATATATATATATATATATATATACAAAAGTTTTATTGTAGGTCGTCCAATCAGGTCAAGGATGTCTATAATAATGAATGAATAATGTAGATATAATATAATATACTAGGCCTACTTTATAGCTCTAGGCTTTTTGTGTTCCAAAAAAATAACTGATGCAGTTTGTGGCAGTGGCCATGGTGTACACGGCTCTGGTACACTGTACATACATACCGGTAGTACATTTACTCAAGTACTGTACTATGGAATAGGGTACAGAGAAATAAAGAGAATAACAGTGGTTAGTGTGCTTGGGGACCGGGTGCTTGAAGGTAGGGCTGGGCTATTAACCCAACATTTTATTGAATGTCTTACTATTTTATTTTAAAGCCTGGTGATGCATGGTTCCTACTTTTAAATGTTATGCATAATACCTATTTTTATCACCTAGGCCTTATGACTGTTGACACAAATTTGATGTGATACTGAGAACCCCAGCGCCGCGGGCCTTGGAGGTATCCCGGACATAGGCCTCACTCAGACCTTTGCAGCATTGCTGCATGCTTGTTGTATGAATGCTGTGAGTGTCATGGCCGCCCCAATGCATTTCCAATGGAAGTCACATGGTTTGAGGACTACATTTTGGACTACAAGCTGTTGTATGGCTTTCGGCTGTGTTTCGACTGCTCCCCCTCATACAACACAAGTGTTGTGTCAGACCATGTGACTCCCATTGGAAATGCATTGGGGCAAGCTGTGTCACACCCTTTGTATACAGCAAGCATACATCAATCTGTTGTAAAGGTCTGAGTGAGGCCATAGACCGCCTCATGGCCGGCAACCTTATGTGTCCTACACAGCCATGCTGTCAGCAGCTGGAGTCTGGACAATTTGATGCACATAAAACCCCCTAGTTTGACACATCACATGCTAGATAAAGCATGATGACATTTTGAATATTTTGCCTTCTATAGGTTGTTAATGGTATGGTCACATATTATGCCAATTATGAAAATTGCTCAACATATGCAAGTTAGCATCCGGCAGTTTCTACATGTCCAGGTTCACATTCTGGCTACTAGACTAATATGTGACCTCAGTCCCTACACTCATTCTGTAGCTCCGCGATGAGGTCCCACATGTTAGCCTTCAGCCGCGTTTCAGAACCGGCACATGGTTTCCACTACGAACGTTGCTTACCCTTTTCTGCACATCATATCCAAAAAGTAAAGGTCCGATAATGAGCTAAACTAATTTGACTTTAGTTCCGGACAAGAAAATCCAAGTTACGAGTTGAAACGAGTTTAAATCACTTATTTAGCAATGTTTTGCAGCCGGAGAGGCAGCATTAGCACCTCCCCTGGTCGAATGTTGCAATTAGATTTTCCAACTGACTTTAGTTCAGTCGACATTCGACCAGGGGAGGCGCTAATGCGCACAACTTCCTTGAAAAGCTTGGAAAAACATGGAAGTTGCTGATAGTAAGAGAAATCTATGAAAATCTGGGAACTAAATCGTTACCAAGAAATTTCTTCACCAATGTGTTTCTAAAGATGTCTAATAACATGTACTAAAAGTTTGAAATTCAACTCCCGTGGGAAAGTTGAGTTATTAGCATAATATGTGACAATACCCATAACATCCTATATAAGGCAAAAAAGTCAAATTTTCATCATTCTTTAAGTAGCATGTGACATATGAAACTAGGGTGATTTCATGATTCTGAATCCATTCCAAGCATTAGTTTTGCACAAAAAACACTCCTTGGGCTAAATTAGGCCATATCCACTTGACCAAATGTGCTGACCTCATCACGTTTGTGTGGCCGTTTTCCTCCCAAGGAGTGTTTTTTGTGCAAAACTAATGCTTGGAATGGATTCAGAATCATGCAAACACCCTAGTTTCATATGTCACATGCTACTTAAAGAATGATGACATTTTGACTTTTTTGCCTTATATAGGATGTTATGGGTATGGTCACATATTATGCTAATAACTCAATTTGGTCAAATACCTGATAAAATGCCCTTACTATGACTAAACAAAGTGTGGCACCGTGGCACCCCTGTATCTTCGAAGCCCGATCCAACCCTACAACCCCTCCCCTCTCTCTGATTTGAACAGCTAACACAGGACAGCTGTCAGGACATTCATTAAAACATCCTGGACAACGCTCCACATGTCCTACACAACTCGTGAGTTTGTAGACTACCATTTCCTAAAACTCCCCCACCCGAGTTGGTTACTGTACATATACGTATGTACTTTGTTTCCTATACTAATTTATTTGACGTATTTGCATATAGTATTGTGTATATTATTAATGTTTTTCGATGAATTGAGTACAAGAGGACCCCAATAGAAACAAGCCGATCAGGCTTTCTTGGCTTCATCCTTTTAGCAGACCTTGCATTGCACTGTACTTCTTGTCCATGCAAACCGTTAATAAAGTATTGAATCAATCAATCAATTCGCAATCCAGAGGCGTGTCCTGTGTGTTGTGTCTGATAGTGTTTTATTGGTCATTAACATCTTAATTCATCTTCACAACAAGCAGGTTTACATACAGTGTCTCTGTAGTCTCCACCACCACCACCACCATCATCATCATCAGATACAAGGACAGAACAGTTAAGGTTTCAAATCACACTAAGGATAATTGTTTTCCACGTTGAACCCTTTTCCCTCCGCTGTTCCCTCTTTCTCCTACCATCCCCCAACCGTCTATCCTTTCATTTATGCCCCTCCCAACCCCTCCCCCTTCACATTGAGCGCCAATCACGTTTTAAACGGTCAACATGTCGTATATACGTACAGGTGCAATAAATAGGACACAAGGAACATATTCTTAAATAAAACAAATAAATAAGTCAAATTAATACCGTTAAGAGGTGCATACAGTTTATATACATAAAAGGCCCACGCGCATGCACACATACGCACACACTCACAGAGCGCACCATGAAGACACCAGGACAGGATTGGTAGGCCGGGGCTAGCCTACGAACATTTTCACACTTGACAATATAAACACTTGCTAACATGGCTCCAAGTTTATTTCCGGTCGGCTACTGATATTCATAAAATCTGCGACAGGAAACACACTTGGACCTAAGCCGTTTCCTAGCAAAGCTAATTCCACCGACACCGTCGTCTATAGCAGTGGTTCTCAAAGTGGGTTCCGCTAAATGATTTAGCAAATAGTCTCGCGTAGCCAGAAAACTGTTCCACAATCCCTGAACGCCCATTATAGAGTCTGGAACTACACCTCCCCAAATCCGAGGCAGGAAGCTGGCATTTGGTCGTCATTTTCGTTCACGAAAATATATCATAAAATATCTTTACATTTAATTATTTAATTTCCATTGCTGCTAAGCAGCAAGCTATATGCTTAGATGATTTTGATTCATATTAGGATACATTTGCGTGACTGAAAAGACAAAGCGGAAGCGTGGAGGAGGCGTCACATCTGAGCTTCCGTAGCTCCAGACTGTATGACGGAAGCATTTGAAAATTGCGGGAGGAAACAGTCTTGCTCGCGAGACTAGGCACCAGATCCTTAGACGTCTGTAACTTAGAAAGTGTACAAATGGAACCAATCATACGCTCTCAAAGTTATGGGAGTCGGCGGTCTAATATGCACACCAGCAGTCTGGGGGTCCTTGAAATTTGAAACATTTGAGAACCACTGGCCTCTATAAAGGACCCAGTCACGAGATGCTGTTTACAACCTGAAACAAATCTATTGAAATTCAACGCTGAGCATTTGGTTCTGTCACCTGAGGAGTCCCATGTGGGTGGGGTTTATGATTATTATTATTAACTATTCCAATTGCTTCTAAAATGATTGTTCAATCAGTGTTGAACAGAGGTGGGTAGTAAAGTTATACATTGTATTGTAAAATTATATTTAGGGCAAATGTAAAAAAGTTGAAGTGAAAATGTACTATTTGGCTACATTCTGCTTTATTTTGCCCATTTTTTAAATAAATGCAAGTCTGTTTGTGTCCTGGAGTTTTCAGAGACATGTGTATCGTTTAATTTAATGTGATATGGTTTTTAGGCCATATTTGAATTTTGCACATAGCTATTTTATATTTTATTTCTATGCTTATTTTAGATTGTAGACATTACAATGTAGACATTCAGATTATTTAAACAGTCAATCAAATTGTATGATTATCTTAGTACTTGAGTCTTTTCACTATAGATACTTTAATTCTCTTACATACAGTAGTTATTTGGACGACTACTTTTACATGAGTCATTATTTTAAAGTTCATTACTTTTACTTGAGTACAGTTTGTGGCTACTCCACCCACCTCTGATGCTGAGAACACATGAGGAATATGTGTTTAGCCAAATGGTGACTTTAGGCTGTTTTAAGCTAAATGTACCCTAAGTTATCCTAGTGGGACAGTGTTGCTTGCCAAAATGACAAATTGTTAGCTTGTAGATCTGTTATTCTTGGCAAACAACACCCTTGTGCAATGGCGCATACTGTAAATAGAACTTTTTCACAGCAACCGTTTTGACATGACATAGTAGGGTGAACACGTGTTACCAATGATAGTAATTCATTACTTTGTGGTTTGTGCAAAGGTCCTGTGTGCTGGTAAATGGTTTGAGCGGGTCTCAGGCTGTTGAAATGTCAGGTTAACGTTAAGGAGACACTACTGGACAGACAGTAACAATTAATGTACATGATCCTCATTGAGGTTAGAATACATGTCGCCATAGAAGGCAAAACAGCAATCCAAAGGAAGAAAATAAAAGACTAAGGAGAAAAGAAAGAAAGAAAGAAAATCAATTTTCAATCAAGTACTTGCCAAAGTAAAACCAACAACAATTTAAAAAAATATACATACATTAAAGAAAACAAAGATATTGCAGCACTTGGCAGCATTTTAAAGAGAAGTGCCAAATAAACAGAAAAATAAGAAACTTATAAAAGATCTGTCAACGAGCAAGAACATGGACAGACAAACAGAGAGAGAGAGAGACTAATATATGTTTTTGTTGTTATTGTTGTGGTTATTGGCTTTCTTGTCTACTTTGGTAACGGAAAAGTCATTGTATTTCAATAAAGACAATAGAATATATAGACAAATACATTTTTTACAAATTTCTTCTCCAACCTTCAACTAATCGTATTGTATTGGTTTCCCATTATTATTATTATTATTATTATTATTATTATTACCACTTATTGCCATTGTAAGGAGAAATTATTGTCTAGATTATTGAAATACTATTGATCCACTATTGGTAAAACACGTGAATATCGTAATAATATATAATATATACCAGTTTATAAATGTATTACTATTAAGTTGATCTTAGTGTTGTCCCAGAGTGTCTTACAGCTAACAACAGCAGATGTTTAAATACAGGTCGATCTGGTACATTTCAACATGTTGACGGTATGGCTACAGAAGACCACAGAAGATATCTGTCCCTTAGGGCTTAGGCTGCGTTCACACTGCTGGCAAATCACGTTTGTTTCTAAAAATCTGATCTTTAGGACCGGCGGTCCACACGATCAAATGGGATTTTATTTCATACATCTTATTTATGCCTATCTTCTATGGTATGCTATGCCATGGAAAGAAGGTAACAACATACTGTTGGCATGATTAATGCTCGATGGACATTTCAATAAAAGTGGAAAATATTCAACATTTAAAAAATATATAGGTATTAACACGTTTCACAGACTTTCACAATGTTTCGAAAATGTTAGCGAATCTACAAGCACACGACGTGTCGCCTCAGCTACTTCTGTGCGAGGCTGTTGACAAAGTACGACGAGATATAAAGCGAGCTAATGTGAAGCAGTTTGTGCAAGCGGTTATCATTCCCTCTCATGTACCAATGCCACCAATCAAGTCTCACTTGACAACAGATGAACTGACCAAAAAAGGTTAACTGTAGCCATGGTGAATTCGCTGGGAACGTTCCTTAGCGCTCATGCAGGTTTAGGTCTGTAAAGCATGGATGCCCATGGGAAGTCGTTTGTTTTGATGATTGGTGAACGACTACAAGAGGCTTCAAATGACAACAGGCTATTATGCAAAAATAAAACTATTTCAACCCTGCTGTTTCAGCCCTGAAACAGCGAGAAATTCATTGTCTGTGATGTCGAAGCCTGAAACCCTCAATTTAACAGGAAATTACTCGCCTAATGGCATCTGATGCACTACATATTAAACACACAAGCGTGTTGTAGGACAGGCCTCCCTGTGTTGAATTAAGGATCAATGATTTAGGGTTTGTCACTTGTCGGCCACAAGAAATCCTGCATTAAGGGTACGTTCACACATGCGCAACTAAAGGTGAGAAGCCAACGCATGCCGAGGTGTCAACCCGTCGCACCGTTGTCGTGTGGGCGTGATGTCAACATGGTTGATCTCCATGCACTGCGACCGGAAGCAGCACCCCTTTGCTCGCATAGAATGGAAGTGAACGGGACGCCTTGAAGTTTAGGCATGGGTTGAATTAATGAAACGTAGGTTTAGGCATGGGTTTAACCAATTATCTTTAGTTAAGGACAGGCACTATTTCTATCTATTTGATCATCATGGTAGCCTACTTTATATTATGTCTGTATGAAAATAAGACCAGACGTTATGTATATTTGCACCACAGAAGCAGTGCAGACATTATTTGAGTTTTTATACTAGTCTAAATCGACATAAAACCGAGCATCGCAATGTACAAAATAAGTGACTAAAGAAGTCACTGATGTAATAGCAAGTGTTTGATTTTCATGAGCAAAATGTCATTGCAGTGAGCCATTTATTGGTTTTCCATACAAAGTGATGAAAAACCAAGGTAAATAAACCGATGGCGCAACATGTAAGACCCTTGTTTTAGGAAAAAACATTTAAATCGATTAACCTCATCTCAGCCTAACCTTTCCATTTACTTCGAGAAAGTGATTCAAAACTTCAAAAACTTCATTCATTTTTTATGTTGTTTGGTGTTGATGGTTTGTGCTGCAATGTATCTATGCTTATAAGAGCAGCATAATGAACCTGCGTTTGAGCCACAGGCACAGCTGGGACAACGGTAGAAAAATCAATGACCCGGAAAGGACTCCCCACACCGCTGGCAGTGGTGGAAAGTAACTAAGTACATTTACTCAAGTACAGTACTTAAGGACAATTTTGAGGTATTTGTACTTTACTTGAGTATTTCCAATTTCCAATACTTTTACTTCTACTCCACTAGGCCTACATCTCGGATCCAAATACTTTTACTCCACTACATTAATTTGAAAACTTTAGTTACTATAGTTACCCTTTAGATTTGTATTATTTTACAAAACCTACATTACCCACTACTTCAGCCCTATATACATTTCGGCCATTTGAAAATAGCAGATCTACAAGCTCACACTGCATCGTGATGTGACACATTGTGAGCTTGCAGATCTGCCATTTTCAAAAGATTTTTTTATACATTTGAAAACTTGAAATGGGACATTTCTGCACAATGAGTACTTTTACTTTTGGTACTTTAAGTACACTTTGATACCAATACTTTCACTTTGTAACAATGTATTTCGACACTGCAGTATTGATAATTTACTTAAGTATGCAAGTACTTTTACATAAGTATGCAAGTACTTTTTCCACCACTGGAGAAACTCTCTCTCTGACTAAGAGCAGCTTTGATATGCCTTCCGATCAAAGGATGACCGCGCACGTGTTGACACTTATATACAGTATACCCACGTGTTGCAAATCAGTGTGTAGCCACCACAGGTGAAGTGGGTGGGGGTCAGTCCCCGTATGGAATATGTAGAGTGGAGCGGGATCCGCTCATAATTTACGACGGCGCATTAGTCCGACAACGTGTCCCTAAGGCCTCACTCAGACCTTTACTGCATTGCTGTATGCTTGTTGGATGAATGTTGTGTAGTGTCATGGCCGCCCCAATGCATTTCCAATGGAAGTCACATGGTTTGTAGTCCACATTTTGGACTACAAGCTGTTGTATGGCTTTCGGCTGTGTTTCGACTGCGCCCCTCCCCCTCATACAACACAAATGTTGTGTCAAACCATGTGACTCCCATTGGAAATGCATTGGGGCGGCCATGACACTACACAACATTCATCCAACAAGCATACAGCAATGCAGTAAAGGTCTGAGTGAGGCCTATGTGCGGTTAGGGACAGGGTTATTAACGGGGAGAGTCGGAATAATGACGCTGACTCGGGTGGAGCAGGGGTTCCCAACCATCTCTGGATCAGGGCTCATTTGCAAAAGTGTTTGCAACAGAAGTCCAACACTTTTGGCTGCCGCGTTAAGTGGTCAGATGCGTGGGCGATGTGACCACTTGTTGTTTTAATGGTCGATTGTGTTCAGTAGTACACTTTAAGTTCATATTTATCGGTGTAATAATCAAACCTAATTTTACAATGTTTTAAGAGTTTTGCCAATTATTTGGGGGCACACAGGTTGAGAATCACTGGGGTGGAGAGATAGAGAACACATGGCTCTGAATGACCGCTGCACATCAACCTTCATATGCCTTGCGACAATAAATAAACTCCGCCCAATCATAATCGTCCGGAGCTCTCGTCTTGGGAGGCTTAGTCAAAACCTATGTGCTGGACAAGGACTGCTACTGAAAGTGTCTACTACATGGAAATACAAGAAGTAGGCCTACCACCCACGGAAGTTACATTTAGGAGAATGTGGGGAGAAACGGCTTCCGGGGGATATTCATACAACGAAAGTTCCGCCCTGTAGACACTTTCTGCCATGGTTCTTTAGCAGACTTTTCTCCTTGAGGAAAAGCCTGGGAACAAGGTTAGTCAAAACGCAAATACTGTCGCAAATAGAATACTAAATATGCACATACAGTATACCACAATGTATAGTCACCATAGAAGTCCCGTTGATAGCCTTATACTGTATACACGGAAACACCATACTGTTGCTCTGCGCCCGACAAGCCCCGTTTTAAACAGTGATGCTGATTGTGTGCCGTTTGACAGTCTGTCGCCCTAATAATACATATCAAACCGGAGGTCCTTGACATGAAAAACGATGCGAGGCACTGAGCGACAGTATCATGCAGTCCATGCAGTGGTGGAAAGTAACTAAGTAAAATTTACATAAGTAAATTTTTGATATTTGTACTTTACTTGAGTAATTCCAATATCCAATACTTTTACTTCTACGATCCACTCATCCATCTAAGACAAATATTGTACTTTTACAATGTTACAATTATTTGAAAACTTTATTTACTAGTTACTTTTGATAATTTTGATTATCCCATTACAAAACATACAGTAACCACTTCAGCTCTACAAAATAGCCAATCTACAAGCTATTTGAAAACCTGAAATGGGCCATTCTGTATAATGAGTACTTTTACTTTTAGTACTTTAGGTACATTTTGATGCCAATACTTTTGTACTTTTAATCAAGTACATTTTGAATTCTGGACTTCTACTTGTAATAAGAGTATTGTTTTACAGAATTTATACTTTTACTTAAGTAAAACATTGGAGTACATTTTCCACCACCGCATGCATGCAGCATGGTGGTCTTCTGCTACTGTTTAAAAATCCTGCATGCAAAGCAAAGGGAGCAGATCCAATCAGTCAAGTGTCTGTCCCGCACATGTACATACACAACACACTGTGAACACACAGCACCACGTCAGAACAGTTACACAGAGGAAAAAAGACATCAAAAGGTGTCTCTTCTTTGTCCATTTGAGTACCAGAAAGTAGGCGCGTCAGTTTCACCCCAAAGAACAAACAACAAAACAAAAGAAAGTTTTCTTAACGTTAGTTCAAACAATTGGCTTAGGAAGTCTGTCCATGTTGTGGTGGATGTTCACCACGCCACGTTGTCCTCGCTTGCTGTTTCGTTGCGTGACGTACAGAAGATACGGTCCAGTGTCAAGTGGATGAGAGAGAAGCATGCATCAAAGGATTTGAAGCTAGCGACAGCAGCGTTACAACGCTAATTCTGTAAATCGAGTTATCATGCTAGCCTGTAAGTTATACAGTCGTACAATGGTGAAGATACCGTTATGTGCAAGCTGACCGTGTGTCGCAGCGCATTGTGAGCCTGCAGATCGGCTATTTTAGGGCGTAATTGGTTAAATAGACGTTAAAAAGCGTTTTTTCATGGAAGCCATATCGACGTAAATAATTGATGCTTAGTTCAGACCAAAAGATTCATTATGAGCTGTGTTGAAAACTTAAAACTGCTTCCAACAGAATTCACAAAATCATGGTTTGCAACATTCTAAAACCTGACAGTCTAAAGTCGACGAGCTGCGAACGATCGCCATTTCGGATATGGGATAAACATCACACAACTATTTATGTCAAAATTGGCTGCTTGTGAAAGGCGTCTATTGTGGTCGTTTTTAATCAGAGAATTTGGCGCCTGAATGAAAATAAAAGTCATCAAACAGCTTCGTTCAACAGAAACGACGCAGCCTTGAGAACGCCATCCTGTCTCCTCTTCTCTCACTGTCCTTTGGATGTTCTACAAGCTTTGAACGTACAGCTGGGAGTGGCTTCTCTGTGTTCACGCGCCGTCCCTTAATGACAAACGAAAGCTATAACAAGATCGTTACGGAGCTGACAAGCAACGGGGAGAGAACAATTAAAACTTCAGGTCTGGTCATAAAAGGCGTGCTTCGCTTCCTGTGTGGGGAGCCCGGGCCAACAGGAAGAGATGTAAACAGGGGGAAAGAGATACAAAAGAGTGCTAGAGAGAGTGATAGGGCGAGAGAGTGGTAGAAGAGAGAGCAAGAGAGAAACGTGGGGCGTTTTAAACGTTGAATCAAGGCTGTCCATCAAGGGAAGAGAGATAGAATCCACAAACAAGCAGATAGGAGGGAACAAACCCGAGAAGGTGACAGGGACTGAACGAAACCGAGAAAGCTGGGGGGCTGCTCACTCGAGTGTAACAACAGACTGACACACACACACACACACACACACACACACACACACACACACACACACACACACACACACACACACACACACACACACACACACACACACACACACACACACACACACACACACACACACACACACACACACACACACACACACACACACACACACACAGTGCAATTCGTCCGTCACGCTCCCATCCTTCCGTCTCCATTCTCCAAGTCGATAGTAGCCTGTTTGCCGTCCATTTCAGTCGAGTGAAAAGCAGAATGCACAGAAGCACAGAAGAAGAAGAGGAAGAAGAAGAAGAAGAAGGCGTGGCTCGTTAATTTACGCAAGTACAGGCGGTTTGCGGGTGGGGGGTGTGGTGTAGGGGTGGGCGGAAACGCGAGTGGGCGGCGGGGCCTATTGAGGAAGCGGGACCAGGATATCAACGTAGTTGATGGGGAAGAAGCCCGATTGGCCGTTGATCATGCCCTCGTACCAGTTGTCGTCGATCTGGTTGGTCAGGGTGATGATGTCGCCCTCCTTGAAGCCCAGCTCGCCCTCGTTCTCCGGCTCAAAGTTGTACAGCGAGCGGCAACAGGGCTGGTCCATGGGCGCTGTGCGGCATGCAGAGACACAAGACACGAGCAGAAAAGTATAACCTCACGTGGAATATGCGAGTGTAATTGACATGAATAATATATCACATTTTTACACATTAGACTCGAGCGCTGGTTCTCAACCAGCGGTCCGGGGACCACCAGTGGTGCTTGAAGGGGTTCCAGGTGGTCCCCAGCTAAATGATGGAGACTTGGTAACCAAATGGACCCTTATTAGATCTTTAACATTTGAGAGCGTAAAATGAAACCAAATGGTCCATTTGGTTTCATTTTCATTTTCAAGAGTTAAATTATTGTTAAACATCTGCATTACTTCATTTAAAAGAAGTCTACACAATTAGAGAATGTAGAAGAATTGTTATTTTGATCATTGTTTGTTTGCCCGTTATCTCTCCTATGGTACCACATTAATACAGCATGGAACTGTGGACAAAATCTTATCCAACAACCTATTCAAAAGTCTGAGAGGCTAAATCCCATCAAATAGTGGTCCGTGGCTCAAATGCCAAATAAATAATTGGACCTTAATTTAAAAAAGGTTGAAAATCACTGCTCTATACAATTGTCGAAATGTGGGTTTCCTGTACCTTTTTATTTATTTTCCCTTCGTGGTAAAGAGGTGTGCAGAGCAGACTCATCCTGTTCAACATTATTACCTGCCATGGTCAGCACCTCATCAACAACACAGGTGTGCAGTGTGCTCCCTCCCTTGTGTTTGCCTGACTAGACAACATTCAACCACTAGATGTCACACTTGTACAACATCCCAGCTTAATTTCAGCAGTAGTCATTTAAACCTGCACACATTGTGTAATAGTCTGGCAGCTGGGCTTCTTTTGTTTAAAGTGAGACATTTGGTATATAGTATTTTTTTTATTGGCCTAAAATATTGTCTATATACATACAATCATGAATCCACTTGCTGCAGTATTGAGCACTTTCTTTTATAGGGGTTATATGTGACCCTACCATTAAAACACTCCCATCACCCAGGACGAGGTTCTTTGTCCTTTCTATTAGTAACGCCCGACGCTCAGGACGAAGTATTGTCCAAAAGACGAAGTTTATTGATACGAGAACAGATCGCATGGCTGTATAGCCCAGGCGCGCCTGCTGGGCTCTCCTCGGTGACGCGCAAGAGTGAGGCGTCATCGAAAAACTCCCTCCCCTGTTTAGCTGATGAAAACGAAAATCTTAAAACGTTCATAAATCGCGATCTAAATCATCCCGTCTTTTTCTGAGTTAGACGGCGCTCCGCGGTCCAGTCGCTAGTCTCGATAGATTTATTCTTGTCTCCCGTTGTTGTCGATTGACTCTATAGTGCTGTGGCTATTGTTGCTACACAACATCATGAACTTCCGGCCGGTCCGTCCGGAAAAGGCGTCCGTGTTTATAAATCGACTGGGCGCATGAATGTAATGGATTAAATAGTTCCGGGCATAGTGTTATCATCCTATAAAAATGTCAAACTTTCCTTATGCTTTAAGTAGCATGTGACATGTCAAACTAGGCGGTTTTCATGATTCTGAATCCATTCCAAGCATTAGTTTTGCACAAAAAACACTCCTTGGGCTAAAAACTGCCATAGCCGTCATGACAAATGTGATAAGGTCAGCACAAATGTGATGAGGTCAGTACATTTTGGGCACATTTGGGCAAGTAGCTATGGCCGTTTATAGCCCAAAGAGAGTTTTTTTTTGCAAAACGAATGCTTGGAATGGATTCAGAATCATGAAACCCCCCTAGTTTGACATGTCACATGCTACTTAAAGTAAAAGGAAAGTGACATTTTTGCCTTATATAGGATGTTAATGGTAGGGTCACAAGAAACCACTATTAAAAAAAAAAGCTCAATACTGACAACCGATCAGCAAGTGGATTCATTAATGTATGTATAATATAGACAATATTTTAGGCCAATAAAAAAATACTATAATATAGTCTTTTGGTATATTATACCAAATTTCCCACTCCACAACCCCGACTGCCGGACTATAATGATGGCTGGTAAAAAGGTAAAAAGCACTTTAGCCAACAAAAACATAATTATGGATAATGGTTATGGCATGGCATAACAGAGTACCTAAAAAAAAAAAAAAAAGATTTTAAGATTTGAGACTAACCAGCTCAGTGGTATTGTGGTTAGAAACAGAAACAGGAGATAGGGCCGCATGGCTCGGCAAGGCTTACTGAGCAGACTGCAGACACACACAGACACACGCACGCACACGCACGCACACCCACATAGCCACCCACCAGGTGATTTGCCTGCAGGGGACTTGGGGGCTCCTCGGGGAGAGTGCAGCCCCCCGTTGTGACTCTCACTGGGGGGCACGAGCTCCAGCGCCATCCGGGGTTTAGCAGTGAATTCTTTCCTGGGTTTACTCTGGGCTTCCTTTATCCTGCATGGGACAACAAAGCACTCGTCTCACTTCAACTGTGCATGCATGCATGCCAAGGAAACCGTTTATGTACAAAATGGTTATTTTTGAGTGGTGGCACACCGTCTGCAATGCCCAGCTATGTGTGTCTGTCTGTATGTCCGACTTGTCCGTCTGTATGTATGTATTAGGAAAGTAATTTTTTTGGCTGAGTAACGCACATGTGGGCCGGTTAAAAAAAGTCCCCCCCCGGCCTGAGCCGTGGCTCAGCGGTCCAGGCACCTTGGCTGGTAATCCAGTCTGGCAGTGTGCCGCGCGTTCGACTCCCGATCCCGGCGGCCTTTACTGCATGTCATCCCCCCATCTCTCTCCCCATTTCCTGTCAGCCTACTGTCTGTCCCTCCATAAAAAAATAAAATAAAGGCGAAAGCCACAAAAAAAAAAACATTTAAAAAAAGTCCCCCCCCACCTTGGTAGCCACAGAAACGTCTCTGCTTTTGCATGTGAGCAACCCCCCATGGGGAGCAGAAATAACAGAGCCCACCGGTGGTTCTGGGGTGGCGGTGGGAGCAAACATCACATAACAACAATCAGGAACCATATGCAGAAGGAAGGCAGGAAGAAGCAAGCAGTCTACGTGAGCTTAAATACCCCGCCCAATTGGTCAGCTGACTGCCACATCAGCAAATGACATATGGGTCTTGCACACACTGGATACACCCACATAGTAATGCAGCATATTAATCCCTTGAGTATACAGTATGTATGCGCCCTTGAGCACAGCAAGAATCCCCTCGAGTATATCTGACTGAACTAACTCTGCAAGCTACAGTACGTATCATTAATACGAAAATGATAATAACTTTCTTCCAATGCATTCAATGTAGTTATTATTTAGTCACAAGCTCTCGTTAATACTTTTCATTGGTCAAATATTTATAACCCCTTTCAGCTTGGCATCCATACATTACAGTGTACTGTAGGTAGTGGAATATCTCTGTGTTTAAAATCTTTCAAAAACAGACAAAACAGTGGATGTACAAGGTGACAACGCATTGCGGTGCCAACGTGTTAGCATCCACATCCCCCATTTATTTAGCTGTAGCCTGCATATGTGTGCATATACTGACCTCTCCTCCATCTTGCCGGTCAGTTGTTGCAGGATTTCTGTGGAGCGGCTGTGATATTCAAGCTGCGCTGAAACTAATGCTGCCAACTGGCTCACCTGCTCTATCTGCACACACACACACACACACACACACACACACACACACACACACACACACACACACACACACACACACACACACACACACACACACACACACACACACACACACACACACACACACACACACACACACACACACACACACACACACACACACACACACACACACACACACACACACACACACAATATTGTACTGGTGTTAATATCAGTATACTTGTTCTCTAGTCATACACGCACGCACGCACGCACGCACGCACGCACGCACGCACGCACGCACGCACGCACGCACGCACGCACGCACGCACGCACGCACGCACGCACGCACGCACGCACGCACACACACAACACAACAACACAACACAACACACAACACACAACACACAACACACACTCACGTCACTCTCCAGCAGGTTGAACATGCTCTGCTCTGCGACCTCTTTGCTCTCGTCAAACTTCTCCAGAGCCTGCTTGATCTCGTCGTCCTGAACTTTGCCCTGTCTCTTCTTCTTGTAGTCAAAGTCCAGACGACGGCCCTGCATCTTCTTGATGTGATGCTGCGGGGAGGAGGAGGAGGAGGAAAACATAAACATCCTTCATGATGTCGCTGTCTTTTTGTGTTTCTTCGTCAAATGAACGGCCTACGGAGTATTTACAATTTTCTATACTTTTACTTCTACTCCACTACATCTCAGAGGCAAATATTGTACTTTTACTCCACTACATTTACAGTATTTGAAAACTTTAGTTTACTAGTTACTTTGTAGATGCAGATTACAAAACATACATTAACCACTTTAGCCCTATATACAGTACTTCGGTACAGTACAGTATTTCGGCCTTTTGAAAATAGCCGATGTACAAGCTCACAATGTGATGTGACGCATTGTGAGCTACATAACACTAATTATGCATTGGATGTGTATCGTACATGTCTTTAGAATCAAAACCACTGGGTGCCTTGGACGTGTATTGGCGTCTTTAGGTATTTTTTTATTGATATGAAAAAAGTGTACTCCTTGCTGTTTCGTGCATGCGCACTGCCGTTCACTTCCTTGTTTACGGCTCCAAAACAATGGCTCGTAACTCCTAATCTAGGGAACTCTCCATGGTTTTGACCAGAAGGACAATGTTCTGTCTTCATTTCTGACTTCAGCATGCATCGCGTTTGGAATATTAACGCTTCTAGAGAGACCAGTGTGAGGTAAGAATGGAAGATTATGACTCCCGGCTGTGGGGGGGGGAACGGAACGGAACCGCTTTTCAGAGTAAAATCTGCCATATCAGCTGGCACGCCTTTATTTTGAAGAATTCCCTGGCAAAAAAAGTGTTAAGACATTTGAGTACTTTTTCCATCACTGGTCTGTACCTGAATCTCCTTCAGGTCCTTGTCATGGAGGTTCTGGAGTGGGTCCACAAAGTTCTGTTTGACCTCCATGTCCAGAGCATCCTTCACCTCCCCCAACTCCCTCATGGATTCTCCCGCGTCTATCAGAGCCATCCCTGAGGAGAGAGACAGGACCCTGTTCATGATAGCAGCCAAATCCAGCCTGAATCCAGATCTGTGACACGTTGTCCAGATTTGAATCCGATTTGTTTAACACCACTGAGAACAGATTCTACAAATGTCTTCTAAATCGATGTGTTAGTTTTCTGAAAAACCTGTGTCTCTATATCAGTGGTTCTCAAACTATTTCTTGTCAAGGACGGGGAAGGACCCCAAATTATATGTAATTGACTGCCGACCCCCATCTGAAAATATGTTAAGATATGAGTTAAAGCATATTGTATTTAAATATTTGCACATGTTTGTTTTTTTTATTCAAAATGAGCAGATCTACAAGCTCATAGCGTGGGACTGAGTGCCATGTTATGTGCTTGTAGATCTGCTATCTTTCAACAGCTAAAGTTTAAAATAATGCTAAAGTGGTTAAAAGCTAAGGTGACACAGATAGATATGTCACAAACAAATGACATGGGATCCGATTTTTACAAATGCGACTTGAGCCACAATCAGGTGGTTTCAAATCTGATTCAAGTCTGATTTCAGGAGTTCCGTCTCAGTCTGAACGCAGTAACCTGATCTAACCACCCAAGTCGCATATTAAACTGTCCTGAACATAATCCACAAGCGACTATGCCTACGTCATGACGCTGTCGTTACCACGGTAACCAAAGCAGATATGTCGATGCAGGGTTTGGCGTCAATAAAAATCTGTCTGAACACACAGATCTGTGATAGAAAGATGCGATCTGGTCAGTTGTAAATGCAGTGTGAACAGTCGGGCCCAAAAGATCAGAATTGAGAAATAAATCGGATTTGGCTGGATTTTGGCTGCAGTCTAAAAGGGGCCTTATTGATCCTGCAGGGGTAATTCAGTCGCCAGAGGTGGTAGTTAAGGTACAGATGTGTGTGTGTGTGTGTGTGTGTGTGTGTGTGCGTGCGTGCGTGCGTGCGTGCGTGCGTGCGTGCGTGCGTGCGTGCGTGCGTGCGTGCGTGCGTGCGTGCGTGCGTGCGTGCGTGCGTGCGTGCGTGCGCCCACACTCACCAAAGCACGAATCGTCCAGCTCTCGTCCGAACCTCTGCATGGCCTCTCCCAGGACGGCCTCAGCCTGAAGGTAACCCGGACCCTTCTCCGTCCCTCTGATCTTAGACATGGTGTTGATCATGGTGAGCCTCGCTCTGGACGCTATAGGGAGGGACAAACAAAATGCATTAAAGACATAAGAATAAAACCATAAAACACTAGTATAGGTGTCAGGATCTCCGCATTATCAGTGGTGTAAAGTAACAACCGGAAGGACATTTACATAAGTACTGTACTTAAGTACAATTTTGAGGAATTTGTATACTTTACTTGAATATTTCCAATTTCCAATAGCTTTACTTACAAAAAAGCAAAGATTTACATTTTCAACTAAATGCAATGAATTTATTCCAGTAATTTCATGAAGAGATAAAATAAAAATTAAAGAAATTCCATAAATAAGAAAACAATGAGAAGTACTGAAAATAGCCGATCACTGATCTGCTATTTTCTCTTTGGGTCCTACAAGCGGCCAAACGTCTAATCTCTTTTGGGGTCAGGGTTAGAGCCTAAAAAGCTTGGGAACCACTGTGTTAAACTATTCACACTTCTGTGCAGACAGTGCAGTCTACAATGTATGCAAAGCTATGCATATAAATAGCACAGTCGCCAACTGCAGTGGTGGCAGGAGTAAAGTAAACTGGTAACTGCAGTGGAATGCTGAAAGATAAAGCTACAATCCCTAGTTGTATTGTTTTGTTTGACATGACTGCAAAACTTTAAAGGATGGATCATCATTTAAAGTGTTGCAGTCATGTCATGGCCCAAGGATGGGCCGTAACGATATTGCATGTGTGTGTGTGTGTGTACCTGGGTTAGGTTGAAGATACTCTGTTGTTTTCGTCATGATGTCCACGACTGCTCTAGTGGTGCAGTCCACCCTCTGCAGAGACCACACACACACACACACACACACACACACACACACACACACACACACACACACACACACACACACACACACACACACACACACACACACACACACACACACACACAGTGATGACAAGTTCACACATCTCATACTCCATATGATTGTTGATGATGATTATTGTAATCTATCAAAACAACAGTATTGTTGTTGTTGATACAATCCGTATTGACAGTGAAAGTTCCTACAATTCCCATAATGCAGTTTGCAGGTAATAATAATGCCTGGTAATAACTATTTCAGGCTAAAACGGCACCCACTAATTGGTCTACTACAAATAGAAGATAGACAAATCTCGACAGAATTGACACGTTTGTATGGATGTTACCTTTTCCATTTCTAGGAAGTCAGCATCGAGTTTGGTTCCTTCTGCACCTCCAACCTTCTCACTGACTTTCTGTGTGGAGAGAGAGAGAGAGAGAGAGAGAGAGAGAGAGAGAGAGAGAGAGAGAGAGAGAGAGAGAGAGAGAAAGAGAGAGAGAGAGAGAGAGAGAGAGAGAGAGAGAGAGAGAGTTTTAATTTGTCAGTCAAGTTATAAGCAGTAATACAGTACATGCAAAACTCAACTGCCAAAGTGCTCACCCGTACTAAACGCTGGCAGCACATAACCCCAACCCTCAAACGCCTCCACTGGCTAATGGTTAAGTTCCACATCATCTGCAAAGTGCTCCTCCTCACCTACAATGCTCTCCATGGCCTTCAGACTGTCCTCACCTACAATGCTCTCCATGGCCTTCAGACTGTCCTCACCTACAATGCTCTACATGGCCTTCAGACTGAGCAGAACCTCACCTAGAATGCTCTCCATGGCCTTCAGACTGAGCAGAACCTGAGGTCTTCAGACATGGAGCTCCTCATCACCCGGCAAAAAGCATTAGCGCTTTATATGTGGCAGCCCCTGCCCTTTGGAACCCTCTCCCCATGGAGAGTTGCCAGACGCCAACATTGGACTCTTTCAGGTGTGCACTGAAGAGACACTTGTTTACTCTTTTGGTAATTAGTATTTTCCGCCATTTTGAGCAGCTTTATACCAGCTCTGTGGCCTTGTGGTTAGAGTGTCCGCCCTGAAACTGGGGAGTTGGGGTTCGATCCCTGGCCGGATCACACCAAAGACTGTAAAAATGGGACCCAATGCCTCCCTGCTTGGCACTCAGCATCAAGGGTTGGATTGGGGGATTAGATCAACTATAACGATTCCCGAGCGTGGCACGGCTGCTCACCACTCCAAGAGCTAGGTCATGTGGAGAACAACTTTTGCGCAAATTATGTACAAATAGTAGGACTTACAGTACAGACAATTGGAAATACTCCAGGCTAGTAAAATAAATACCTCCAAATTGTACTTAAGTACAGTACTTAAATGAATGTACTTAAATGAACTTAAATAAATGTACTTAGTTACTTTATACCACTGCCTGTGTGAATAAAAGATGTCCCTCTGCTCGGTCCCCTCTCTGATTTCACCCTATACGTCACAACACACACCCTCCTCTCAACCAATCACTGGCCTCCTCTCACACCACCAAGCCATTGGCTGCTGCAGTTCGTTGGAGCCCGAGTGGAATAGTAAGAGAGTGGCGACACTAGCGTTTACTACCTGCGGAAGTGCTCATTCTATCTCAATGGGATAGTTCCAATGTTTGGAACTATAACCCATAGGCACCCGCTTTGCGGCGAGATCAAAGCGTGTCGCCACTCGCCACTCTCTTACTATTCCACTCGGGTTGGAGCCATGTGTGTCCAGCGTAAGGAGGAAGTCAAGTGGCAGTGCGGAGGGGACGCTGCGTCGCTGCCACTCAAGTGACTACTGGCCAATCACAGCACGTCTTTTGAGAAAACATTATACATTGGGTATGAGTCGTATGACCATACAGTAGCGTCAAGAGGTGTCAAGAAAGCATCTAGAACAGGGTCTCCTCTGGGGTTTTAAAACCCCAGAAGAGACGCCTGTTCTAGGTGCTTTCTTGACGCTTGATGCTACTGACTGGTCATACCCATTGCTGTCTGATTGGCCTACCATACATCCCTTTCTGTGACACATGCAGCACACGGAAGCTTATAGCAAGGTTCCGCTATGCTTCCTCTCGAGATACACACGCCCCAGAGCCGAAGGAGGCGTGTACCTTCTTATGTCTATGGTCACAAAGTCATTCAGCGTCATCGAGACTCAGACAGGGTGTCCTATAAACCTCGCCCATTCCAGAATCATCAGTCAAGGCAACTTGCTTAAAAAATGGATCGATAAATAAGTAAACTAATAAATGAATCAATAATATCAATATTGCAGCCTTGCTGTGGACTATGAGCATGCATGAACTGAAGGATCGAGCCCTAACCACACCAGAGGGTCGCCATGCAACTCCTTGCAACATGCAACTACTTGCAACTATTATCCTAATTATTCACCAATGCAAGGACTTGCATTGGAGTGGTTTGCTTTGTTGCAAGGAGTTGCGAGTAGTTGCAAGCAGTTGCAGCTGGTGTGGTTTGGGCATCGTGAAATTGCATTTTATTATATTTTATTAGAAGTTGAATTAATCCAAACGTGTGAACAATAAAATAGCTATTTGTGTTTTATTCTGACGTTTATAATAGCGCCACCAGATGGCGTTATAATTACTTTTCTAATTGATTGATTGATTGAATACTTTATTAGCAGGTGGTGGGGTGGGGGGGGGGGGGGGGGGGGTGCACAGGGAAGTACAGTTCAATATTAGGTATGCTAAGAGGATTTAAACCCAAGAACGCCTATGGCTTGTCCAATGGAAATAAGATAACAGTTAGTATTACAAAATAACTCAACATCTCTCTCTCTCTCTCTCTCTCTGTCAGCCAATTATGTTGGCTTTATGTTTCTGCTGCAGTATCATGCTTAAACATCACCCCCCCCCCCCCCCCCCCCCCCCCTTTCTTTCTCTCTCTCTCTCTCTCTCTCTCTCTCTCTCTCTCTCTCATTAGTCCACATTTGATCAAAGCAGGACGGAGAGTCCACTCTGATCCTGTGGAATCTCCAGAGTTCATGATGACGCATCTTAATTAACATTCACCTCAGAACACAGCAACAGAGGGAGGGATGGGGGGGATAGAACGACAGAGGGATGGGAAGACAAGCTCATGAACCATGACTCATAAAGACTGGCGTCACATTAGTGTACACCCACGTGTACATACATGTGCACACACACACACACACACACACACAAGCGGCAGTGGCTCAGGGGTAGAGGGGCTGTACAGCAGCCGGATGGGATCCGGGGCTCCCCCAGAGTTAGTGTCAAAGTGTCCTTGAGCAAGACTCTGAACCCATAATTGCTTCCAATGTGCCTTGCACGCAGCCACAGTCACACACAGTCACTCTCACACACAGTCACTCACACACAGTCAGTCACACACACAGTCAGTCAGTCAGTCAGTCAGTCAGTCAGTCAGTCAGTCAGTCAGTCAGTCAGTCAGTCAGTCAGTCAGTCAGTCAGTCAGTCAGTCAGTCAGTCAGACACACACACACACACACACACACACACACACACACACACACACACACACACACACACACACACACACACACACACACACACACACACACACACACACACACACACACACACACACACACACACACACACACACACACACACACACACACACACACAAGACTCCCTCCCGTATGCGCGAGCTGGCGATAAACTTCTGGGAACTCAGATCAGACAGACAGACAGACAGACAGATGGTGGAGGTGGAGTGAGACAGAAGACAACATACTTAAATGAGAGAAAGAAGAGAGATAAAGGAAGAGGAGAATGCAGTTGCTATGGAGACAACTATCTGACTGCAGTACATGACCCCCCCTCACACACACACACACACACACACACACACATTGACAGACAGCTACATACGGAGAGAGAGAGTTGAATTGAATTGAGAGAGAAAGAGAGATAAAGACAAAGATAGACACACACACACAAACAATACATACAGTACACCATCTGTCTGTCAAGTGTCAGTCGTATGCCTCTGGTATAGGATGTTCTGTTACATAACGGTGTGTGTGCGCCTGCGTGCGTGTCAGCAAATGAATGCTCATATATGTAGTCGCCTCAGACGACTACAGTGGAGACGACTCCACTCATCTAGACTGAGTGGACACGCCCCCCTCATCTAGACTGAGTGGACACGCCCCCCTCATCTAGACTGAGTGGACACGCAGTCCTCATCTAGACTGAGTGGACAGGCAGTCCTCATCTACACTGAGTGGACACGCCCCCCTCATCTAGACTGAGTGGACACGCCCCCCTCATCTAGACTGAGTGGACACGCCCCCCTCATCTAGACTGAGTGGACACGCCCCCCTCATCTAGACTGAGTGGACACGCCCCCCTCATCTAGACTGAGTGGACACGCAGTCCTCATCTAGCACTTGGAAAAGCGCTATAAAAATGCAATTCATTATAATGCCTGCTATGTCTAACGTTGACGCTACAAACGTGGACTAATCTGCGAATTAGGAATAAGAGGTTATTTTGACCAATCTGTTAAAAGTTAATTATCTCAGTGGTTCTCAAAGTGGGGTACAGTTCAGTTGTCCTTGGGGGGGGGGGGTTCCAGGGGGTCCTATAGTATATCGTCACAATCATTTTAACCACTTCATCCATTCATATGCTGGCTATTCCAAAATAGCAGATCTACAATACTTTGTGCTGCGCTGCGAGCTTGAATTGAATTTTAGAAAAATTGGAAAACCACCAATTAACATAAATCTTCTCTGGGGGGCCTGACACAAAACCTTTTCAGATGGGGTTCCGCAGACCCAAATACATATCTGGTGTTTCCCGGGACGCAAGCGCACAAAAAACGCCATTAATTAATTGATTAATTAATCCCTATTTTAATAGTGAAAATAGGTTTTGAAATGTATGGGATTTCTTTTCTCTCTCTTTTTTGTGGACAATTTCTGAAATTCTTTTGAATAATGTTTTATTTTATATAACTTCATATCTATAACCAGTGGTATAAAGTAAGGACATACTTTACTTGAGTATTTTCAATACATTTACTTCTATTCCACTACAGTACATCTCAGATCCAAAACCTTTACTTTTACTCCACTACATTTATTTGAAAACTTTAGTTGCTAGTTACTTACTGTATATTTTGATTATTATTACAAGACATACATTAACCACTTCAGCCTACAAGATCACAAATGTGTCGCTTAGCGACACGTGTGAATATTTGTATATATTTCAAAACTTGAAATAATTACTTTTGGTACTTTATTAAGTACATTTTCGGACTATTACTTTCTACATTGCAGTATTGATACTTTTACTTAAGTAAAAAAAAACATGAGTACTTTTCCCACGTTGCCTCTCTCTAATCTTCTACTGGGAAAAGAAAACAGACACTAGACACTAGCTGCTTTCAAAGGATTACGCTGGTTGTCATGGAGACGACAGCTCCCTGCTGTGATTGGCCGGCGTGCGATCATTCTGCCACTGCTGTCACCACAGGTCAAGAGGTCAGCGGTGCAGCCAGACAGTGATCACCCATATGAGCATTAAAGGGCCATGCACTTCACCCCTTTTGCAACCAGACAGATCCTATTAGACACAAGAAACACTTAACTGGGGTTTTTGTGTGTGTGTGTGTGTGTGTGTGTGTGTGTGTGTGTGTGTGTGTGTGTGTGTGTGTGTGTGTGTGTGTGTGTGTTGTTTTTATGAAATATTAACAACCGCACCCGTTGTAACTACCACCGTTAATGTAGTAGGTGCATATTCGAGATGCATTTGCAATTGCTGTGGATTATGTGCTTGATCGCGACGATCAAGCGTGGGTACAAGGAGGCTCTACTCACCGGTAGAATCTACCAACAGCCACGGCCCCCCGACGGCCCCTCCCGCGAACATTTACCGGGGAGTGAGGCATTGGACCCGGCTACGTTCCAGCAGTATGTCCGTCCGCTGTCGGAACAGCAATGGGTGAATTTCCAGGCCCAAGAGAAGACTTACAGGGACCGCTTAAACACTAAGCGACCGCCGCACGAGAAGTTTGTTTCCTCTGGCGATCCAGGAAAGTGGATAAAACTCGCTACAATTCTTAATGGAATATTCTTCAAGAACGGAGTATTTACAGCTCAGAGCCACAGTGGAACAGCTTTCGGAATACAACTTCTGAAATACGTGGCAAGAGTTCTGAAGAAGTTCCCGCGGCTACATCCATATCCTGATGTTGTGACAGCTACAACAACAGCTGACTGGATCCGCCTCCAGCTGTGTTCCCTGCGTGACACTGTCCTGCCGTCACTACAAACAGCAGCACGCCCTGGTTCCACCAGGGGGCGTAAAGTCAGCAGGAACAAGCTAGCAGACCTCTGGCAGAAGAGGAGATCTAAGGCAATCCAGGTGATCCTGAACAACAGTGAGTACCTTGACCCCCCCTCCTGCCCCAGTGACATTACTGTCATACAGTCTTTTTATGACAATAAATGTAAAGACCATGGGCATAATAATGATCTTCCACCCCCACCTTGGCACAGAGATGTGCCACCACCTGAACCTACATTCCTTCCTAACACTGAGCACTTTACTGCTGAAGAGGTACAGGATGTTCTACATGGCCTCCCTAACTGTAAAGCCAGCGGCATCGATGGGGTGACATACGAGACTCTAAAAACCACACAGTCGTGTCAGATTCTAACGCCAATCTTTAATGTCTGTCTGGAAAACAGAAGAGTACCAGATTCATGGAAGGGAGCATTAATCCACCGTATCCCAAAAAAGGGCAATATTCCTGAGGATCTAACAACATGGAGAGATATATCTCTCCTACCTACCATCTACAAGGTGTTCATGAAGTGCGTACTAGCCAGAGTCCTTCCATGGCTCGTGGATGCTAACATCTTGTCCACCAAGCAGAAGGCTTACATCAACAGGCAGGGCATGAATGAGCATGTTTTTAGCCTCAAAACAGGAATAGATGACTTTAAGCATGAGTCTTGTAAACTGTACTGTGTTTTCCTTGACTTCAGAGACGCCTTTGGAACATTAAGCCACAAAGTCATGATTCAATCACTGGAGGAAATACAGCTGCCCCAGATGTTTATTGACATTGTGAAAAATGTTTACAGGGGCTCCTTTATTCAGGTAATATGTGGGAAAGATCTAACCCAGCCAACACCACTACAGATAGGCATTAAAACTGGCTGTCCATGGAGCGCAGTCAATTTTATTATTGCCACCAACCAATGGATAAAGTGGATGTGTCAGTGTGCCCCCCACGGTGTTATCTCCCCCAACCCTGTACAGGGATACGCGGATGACATTTCCTTGGCCTCTAGGGAAGAGAGCACAGTCAAAAACATGCTCTCCAGGACGGACCGCTTTTTAGAATGGTCAGGCCTAGAGGTCAAAAACACGAAATGTGCTGTCTTGTACGAAAGGAGGAGTGGAGGGAACCGGTGGTACCACTCCAAAACAGACACACCCCCAGTTTTCACCATAGCCTCGAAACCTCTACGTGTATACGCTCTCCATGAGACATACAACTACCTTGGACATAAAATCAACATCGCAGGAGAATGGAAGGAGCAGGTCAACAACATCTTGTCTGATTTTACATCTCGGCTGGACCTGATTGACAGGTGTCCACTGCCCCTGACTATGAAGTTGGAAGCAATCAGACAGGTGGCGCTCTCCAAAGTTCAACACCTGTTCTCTAATGTCCACATTCAACAGAAAGGTCTGCGTGAGATGAATGACAAAACAGTGAGCCTAGTGCGAAAATGGTTTGGACTCAACTCACACAGCACCCGCGACATCATTTTTCATCCACAGTGGGAGGGAGGACTGGGGGTCCCAAACGTGGAATGGATCTATACCAGCATGAGGATTTCTCACCTCTTAAAAAGGTTAAACAATGACGACAAGGATGTTAGGGAGCTGGCTCGATCCTCCCTGTTCCTGGACCTAAGGAGGCGTAAGGTCCCACTGGCCAGGGAGTTAGAGCCACACTTCCTTGGCTTCCGGAGGAAACCCAACGGGAAACTGGACACCCGTTCCACTGGCTTTGGGGTTTGGTCGGACTGGCCAGACCTAAATGACCTCTGTGTCCGTACTGGAGTGTCCCTGGAGTGGGTGCGGTCTGACTCAGAGACTGTGAGTGTCTCCGAGGATATCATAACTGACCCCCTCACCCAGGTCAGGGCAACGGTCACCTATGCTGGACACAGTCACCTGCTAACATCTACAGGTGCCAGACGAGTCCTCATGGATGTACACCAGCACCAACAACAACAACACTGGACTGGACTAAAACTCCAAGGGAAGCTTGCATGTCTTCCCCATGCTGATCACTCCGTTTCACACGCATTCATCAAGAACACTGCACTCAATGAGGACATTATCACATTCACAGTTAAGGCCAGACTACAAGTCCTTCCCACCAGACTCAATCTATCCATCTGGTTCCCCACCACTCAGGTCCCTCATTGCTTGCACCACACCACAGAACTGTCACACATCTTGAATGGATGTTATGCATACACAGTGATGTAAATAGGTTTTCAATGTAATGGGTCCCGGGATGCACAGGTGGCGTGCCGCGTCGCGTCCGAAACGGTTGAGAATGACAGAGTTACCGTGTGGCGGCCCCTCTACTGTACTGTAATGTACTGGCACCCCCGAAAGCATACAGTTAATAAGTGCGTGTGTGTTTGTGTGTGCATTAGGTTGCGCACAGATGGTGAAAAACAACCATGCTGTTTTCGTGCTCATACCCAGACACCCAGCCACCCACCCACACACATAGCTCCGTAAGGGAGTGGTTGCACCACTCAAAAATAATAATAATAAAACATTTTTTATTTTATTTTATTAAAAAATATATATAAACATATCAAATAGGCCTATACAGTATATTTTTAATGTAGGCTAGTAGTATTAGCAAGCACAACTCAGTAAGAAATACTAATAGTGGGCAACAGTGGATTTAACATAGCTTAAACCAAAAGTTGTTTGCAGTTGCAATTATTATACTTCAGTCAAAATATCGGCGTGTGTTACACAATGTGTGTTTCCCATTGAATCGGGTCTGCTTGTCACGCTAAAACATGTTCCCCTAAATATTTCTGTCGGAGGCAGCGCCGTTTAGTTGAGAGAGTTGCGACATCTCCGTTCACTGCTTATTCGTGGGGCTGATCACTCCATTGTCGTCACTCTCTGTCTCTAAACAGCTCTAGTCTAGAGGCTGCGCTGAGTGCGCTCAGTCAGAGCCAACATGGCGGCGCACAGCGCGCTGTGTTGACAGTGTTGTTACAGACTAGTGATTCCTACGTGGATTTTATTTTTTATAACATAGGATGAGGTCGGATGCGGGCATGCAAAATGATCGTGTCCGTAGATTATTGTTTTACCGCATTTTTTTCCCCCGCGATTTTTTTTTCTTCACGTGGATTATTATTACTGTGTGCCGAGTACCTCCGCTCAACCTCTGCGTCCATGGGACGCATAGGTTGAGCGGAGGTTGCGGCCCAAAACTATAAAGTGCGTTTTGGGACGCAAAACGCACCCTATTTACATCACTGCATACAAAGGAATGTACATAGCACGCCATGATAGAATAGTGGAACTCATAGCAAAGGATATATCAAAATACCATGCATCTTCAGTGAGAATGTACAAACATTCCAAGGTCATTCCATCCATGTTTCAACTCAGTGATAACTCAGATACCTTTACATCTCTAGCAGCTAATACACCAGATATTGTTGTGGTTGATGAAGAGTCCAGAGAAGTGTCTGTATTAGAGATAGCCTGTACCTTTGACCACAGCCTAGAGGAAGCCTTTATGACCAAGGTCATAAAATACCAACCACTTCTACATAACATCTCAGAGCTGGGCTATAGGTGCAGACTATTTGTCTTTATATTTGGCAGCCTAGGGCATATGCACAGACTGGTTGTTAGAGGGTTCCAACAACTTGGGATGCCCAAAAAGGAGGCAAAAAGGCTAGCAAAGTATTGTGGTGTCTCTGCTATAATTGGCAGCCGTCATATATGGCGGAGACGCTGTTACTTATACCCATAGAGTACTGAGTGACATGCCTGTTGTACCACGAAAACACATGCCATGATTTTGCAGATGTAACTCTAATGCACCTATAATATTTGTGTCCTTGTATGCATATCCTTTGTGTGGACATAAATAAATGGTTAAAATGTGTGTGTGTGTGTGTAATATGTGTTTTTAGATTGTTTACTATCTCAAAGTGCCAGTGATGTCCATAGACCACTGGCGGAAAAACTTGGTACCGGGCCGGGGGGGTGACCGCACGATCGGGCCCCGCCGAACCTGACTCCCAAAGCCCCCCCCCCACCACTCCGGTTCCATATAGCCTACTATCCCATCGACGGCGACGCTTGACGTCGCGTAACATCACTTTAAAACAAACATATCCCAGCAACTGCAGATAAGTTGCTCTCTCAACTTGATTAAGGTGTCAGACAAGCTAATACAAATCGTAGTTCTTTGTATGCTTGCTGCATGTGTGCAAGCACCAGATACCCACAGAGCTCACAGGTACATGTCCCTGCACTACAGTGCACGGTGGACCCACTTCTGAACTAAAATGTTATATGGCACGGCGGCCAACAGCTCCAAGTACATCCTTGCAGGCGGTGACGGTGAGTAACAGTACTGTACTGTAGCCTGCCTGCCTGCCTGCCTACCTGTTTTGGGCAGCTGCTGCTGCTGATTTTACCAGCGTGATACGCCTAATGCTGGCTGCCGCCGCCGTAGAGGATCCACTTCCACCATGTTGAACGTATATTCCAAAGAGTGTACATTGTTTAAGTCAAATATGCGCAGCATGGCTTATGGTAAATATATAAACTTTGGCCAAAAGCATGTGTTTAATCCACCACCATCACTTCTAATGTTTAGTCAGTCCCTCCCTCCCGGCATCATGATCTGAATTCTGAAACACAACTGTCTGTCATGGAAGTAGGCTACAACCGAAACAGACTTCCTCTTCCTCTTCAAAATAAGAGCTATACTTGGAATGATTAGCCAACACTAGTTTTATTTCTTAAGTGAACTTACAGAATGTGTAGAAAGATTTGTAGCGCCCTGAGAGATAATGCTTTGAATGGGTATCTGTCGTGAATGACTGTGTAACACTGTGTGGTCGTCGATCGATCATCTGACAGCCCCGGGCCCCTGGAGTCACGGGCCGGGTGAAACCACACCCCCCTTCCCCCCCCGGTAGTTCCGCCCCTGCCATAGTACACTGGTCTCACTTCCTTCCTGGACTACATGCTGTCTCAGTGAGACAGCCCACATGGGGTGTGTCTCCCCTCCACAAGTGCTCCTTTCATCTGCAAAGTTGGAATTCCGTGCAGGTGATTATTTTTTCTAAGAATGAGTCAGAGTTGGGAAGCACTCGTTTTCAATAACACAACATCCTGCTGCCTCCTGCATGATGTGCAATTTAGAAAACAAGTGGTATACGCAGGACTGTTGACTTGAGTGATTTCCAACGAGTGCTTCCAAACTCCAGCGCTCTATGCTGCTCAATGTTTTGCCACTCTATTTTTTTGCCACTCAGTTGTTCCCAAAGTGGGGCCGCGGGTACCCCAATGGGTCCTTGAGGGAGTTCCAGGGGGTCCCCAGCTAAATGATAGTTTGGAACCAAATGGACCCTTATGGGTCTGTAAAGATAAATTATCATTGCTTTTACAATATAAATTGGGGTCCCAGAGATAGAAATGCCATTCAATGGGGGTCCTTAGCCTATTACATATCAAGAGACATGGCCAAAGCATTTTTGGGGGCCCCCCCCGAGTGTCCTGTTGGGAAAGTCATCCCATCCCTTTAATTTAGCAGGTACGCCTTCCCTGCACATGACATGACACATTGCTATTTAAATGACAAATTCTGCAAGCTGGAGGAGAAGTGAAGGATTTTCTGCTGAGGAAACTGACCAGCTCTCACGCATGCACGCACGCACGCACGCACGCACGCACGCACGCACGCACGCACGCAGACAGACAGACAGACAGACAGACAGACAGACAGACAGACAGACAGACAGACAGACAGACAGACAGACAGACAGACAGACAGACAGACAGACAGACAGACAGACAGACAGACAGGGTTTTGATTTGATCTCAAATCAATGACAATCACATCTAACCCAACAACCGAGGACATCAAAGGACAGAAAGGATTATGAGAGACGGAGAGATCAAATGAGAGACAGAGAGATAAAGGGAGAGTGGGAAATAATGAGTGATAGGGAGAGAGTGGTTGATAAAATGAGAGAGAGAGGATCATGAGATATTAAAATGAAGCATTTCCTATTTCAGATGAAATCATGTAAGGTCATATTAAATCTGATTTATTTATTCTGATTGATAAATCTTTCACGTAAATTCTTTCAACATGCACAATAGCAGCACCCTGACTCTGTTTGACCAGAATGGAACAGGGCCTTTTAATATCATCGGTAACACCTGTGAAGGAAGATGGAAGCGGCCTGGAAGTAGTACGAGTTAATTCCAAAATGGCATTATGTGCGTAGAGCCTATTGGCTTTTACAAAACAGTCCATCATAGATCAATCAGCATCTTAGCTCTGAGTGGATAATTGGATCAGACGGACAGTAGTGATTGGCTGGAATGATTAAATCAAAGCTGCATTATCTGCAGTGAGTAGGGATAATGACTGGAGTAAAGACATGATGGAGGAGAGGAGAGGAGAGGAGAGGAGAGGAGAGGAGAGGAAGAGGAGAGGAGAGGAAGAGGAGAGGAGAAGAAGAGGAGAGGAGAGGAGAGGAGAGGAGAGGAGAGGAGAGGAGAGGAGAGGAGAGGAAGAGGAGAGGAAGAGGAGAGGAAGAGGAGAAGAAGAGGAGAGGAGAGGAGAGGAGAGGAGAGGAGAGGAGAGGAGAGGAGAGGAGAGGAGAGGAGAGGAGAGGAGAGGAGGACCAGCTGAGAGGAGGCACATTTGTTTCTTAATGTTCCTTAATTGTTGAATTAAAACAAACAATAATAAACTTTATTTATATAGCACCTTTCATACATAAAATGCAACCCAAAGTGCTTCACATAAAACAAATAACAAGCAGTGGAATGCCGAAATGAAATGCCAAAATGAAATGCACAAATGGATCGTCGGAGGTCCAAAAAGGGGACAGAGTGGCATTCCAACGCACCGGCCACTCCAACTACGTGGCTTCCGTGTGCAGTGGGTTAGGGTTAGGGACAGGGTTAGTAATGTTAGGGTTAGGGACAGGGTTAGTAATGTTAGGGTTAGTAACGTGTGCAGTGGGTTAGGGTTAGGGACAGGGTTAGTAATGTTAGGGTTAGTAACGTGTGCAGTGGGTTAGGGTTAGGGACAGGGTTAGTAATGTTAGGGTTAGTAACGTGTGCAGTGGGTTAGGGTTAGGGACAGGGTTAGTAATGTTAGGGTTAGTAACGTGTGCAGTGGGTTAGGGTTAGGGACAGGGTTAGTAATGTTAGGGTTAGTAACGTGTGCAGTGGGTTAGGGTTAGGGACAGGGTTAGTAATGTTAGGGTTAGTAACGTGTGCAGTGGGTTAGGGTTAGGGACAGGGTTAGTAATGTTAGGGTTAGTAACGTGTGCAGTGGGTTAGGTTTCTGGTTTAAGGACTTCAGTGTTTTTTACCATACTATTGTATGAGTACCGAAGTAACCCTTGTGGAAATGTGGTGTTTAATTTTCAGTGGTGTAAAGTAACGAAGTACAATTACTTCGTTACTGTAATTAAGTACAAGTTTTGAGAATTTGTACTTTTATTGAGTATTTTTCTTTTTCTGTACTTTTACTTTTACTTCGTTACATTTACAAGGAAAAAATCGTACTTTTAATCTGCTACATTAAAATTGGACACCTTTCGTCACAAATTAAAATCTTAATCGCATATTTCCGCGCAGTGCGCGCACAACATGCGAAATATGCGGGGCCCGCTTGATTTCAGTCATTTCACAATCCCCACATTTTCAGCATAACGTTTATAAAGTCATCGCCTCGCCCTCACTCATTCGTTCACATTCACACAGAGAAGCATTGTGGTGTGGTGAAAAGCTGGACAGAAGCACCCGTCTCTCTCTCTCTCTCTCTCTGGTGCGGTGAATAAACTGTGTGTGTGTGTGTGTGTGTGTGTGTGTGTGTGTGTGTGTGTGTGTGTGTGCACACGCACGCCCGGCTCTGTTTTCGTCAGCTCGACAGCTCGTCATCATAGCTGTTATTTTGCATGGCTGTGTTGTGAACACATACCGGTACAACATTCACAACACAACTCACCCACCCAGGTGATGGCAATACTAATCACTGTAGTCTTACCATACATTGCATCAAAACTCGTTAAAGTTGATAGCTGTTTCAACTTTCTCCCTCGTATTTCTACTTTATTGAAATAATGTCATCCACATTGCATAGCCTATACTGCAGGCTTTGTTGACTAGATTTAGAAGACATTTTCAAGCTCTGGCTCTTGATCGATTATTTATATGGAGAAATCATTTAAAGATGGAGTGCCACAATTTTTGTATTTTTCCAGTTCTGTCACCTCTATGAGGTGACAGTACTTCATTAGACACCCTGGAGTCACCCCTCCCCTTTTATCATACAACTACAGCTGTGGGTGCGGCTTAAGTTCAGGTGGATCACCATCCATCACCATCACCACCCACCAGGCAAACCAGGCATACTTAAGGAACTGGTGGGCGTGCCCACATAAAAACAACATTTTAACAAATACTGTACACTTTTTTGAAAAAATTATACCTCCTTATAAGACCTGATGATCATGTTTTAGGGTGGAAAAAAATCGCGGCACTCCATCTTTAACATGCAACTATGTGATGGGTGACAGGACAGCTTGCCCAATTCCCTCGCAGAGTGGAGTGGGTGGGGCTTAGTGAAGGGCTTAATATGATGTCTGTTTTGCAATGGCTCTCTCCATTCAAGGACCCCTAAATTTCCACCACTAACACAAACCACTAACACAAATATTAAATGCCATTGATAATGAATGGCAAGCCACTTTTGACAGGATGAAACATTTTGGACTTAATTTCTTTGTAGGCATTTTGAAAAGCATTTTGTACTTTTTACTTTTTACTTAGTTTGCTATGTACAGTGGGTTAGGGTTAGGGACAGGGTTAGTAATGCGGAATGTAACAAAAACAAATCAACATGTGTTTGAACAGTTTGACATCTTAAAAATGTCCACAGAGTCTGCAGCTCTCAAGAGCCGTGGGGGAAGGGCATTCCACATGTCCACAGGTGAATACACACACGTGCGAATGCATGCACGCACACACCAACAGCAAAAGATAACTGAACAGACTCTTAGGTCATCAGTGACTCATCACAGATCCTCTTGAGGGTTCTATGATTGTATTACTTGAGAAAGTCACCTGAGAGTTCGCTTAATACAAAATCAATACCTGATCCAAAAGCTATCAGCCATGAGAGACAGAGATCGATGCTTTTTTTCTGTCTCCAAGGAGGACAAGAGAGCGGACAATAAAACAGCCAATCAATAATGGTCAGAAGAGACGGACAGAAATGTGTAGGGAATGACAGAGAGACAAATATGTAGAGAGACAGAATGAAGACAGAAACGTGCGTCTATGCCGTCAGAAAGAGACAGAAATCCACAAATGGCAAGAAACCACTCCATTCCCTGTTGAAAAGCATTGTCAGAATTCACCCTCATGGGTAGAATTAAACTTTGGTGTGACCGTGCCCTACAGTAGCATAGTATTTTTATATGGCAGTATTGCTGCTTCTGTTCAAGTAAAAAGACTTCTTCTACCACTGAGAAAGTCACACTTTTCCGCCCCTTCAGACCATGACTCAGCCATGCATATCACGCATAAGTGAACACTCTAGAAGAGCCGAGACGGCCCTCTGATGTGAAGCGTACTCAGACATGCAGACCACCTCGAGCACGCTTCGCTTCTAGTCCACGTTGTGGTTCGACCGGTCTTGGCACCGGGGAAGATTTTTATATCCCTTCCTTACTAAAATGTAATATTTTATTTATGCTAGGCCAGTGTTTTGATCTTTCTCGGTAGAGTTTGTAAGGATTCTTAACTGCTTGTTCCTTGTCTCGTTCTTTTTTCTAGTTACATTTTGCTGCACTGCTATTTGAACAAAAGTTAAGAATTAATTGGACAGTAAATATAAATGACTTAAATTTAGAGGGCAGTGTTTTATTTCTCACTGATTCTGAAGACAATAAGAAAATAGGAGATATGGATTAAACAGTGTGCAAAAACATCACTGCTCTGAGGCTCTCTCTCACTCTCTCTAGCAATCCATATTCCCGCTCACCGAGAATGGCAGCCCATTCCCATTTCCGACACGCCGTGGCACACAACAGAACCACTAGCGGTGTGCACACAGTACACAGAAAAAAACCCAAACAACACTCTCGCTCTGTGCCTGTCAGCCAAAACAGTGGAAGATATATTTCCAAGGGGCGGTTACAAACAGATTCCAAGTCTCTCTTTGAATAGTGCATGGGCTCTATTGGTCACCCACAACTCTGGGGTGAGCGAAATGTAATTCAAACTGAGGAGTGCCAGACCAATCTCCCCAGGGACTTTTTTTTTATTCCTGTGGCAGATTCGTCTGGTTTCCAGGCTAGCAGAAACACACACTCTCTCACTTTCTCGCACGCACACACGCGCACACACACACACACACACACACACACACACACACACACACACACACACACACACACACACACACACACACACACACACACACACACACACACACACACACACACACACACACACACACACACACACACACACACACACACACACACACACACACACACACACAGACACAGAGTTTGAAATAAATCAGTGAAATAAATCAGTTGGAAACGCCACTGACACGCTAGCATCTGCCATGCGGGGGTGGATGATATGCTTGGCATGCACCGCGACATTAACCGAGGGGGCGGCTGGAAAATAATTAGTGATGGGCAAGTTGAAGACATTTCCTCAGATGAGACGGCTACTTTTCTGGGGACCCCCAGGGGTCATTGTTCCTCATGCTAAATGATTCATAGTTAGGAACTAGGGGTGTTTACGATATACGGTAGCAACTGCGTAGAAAAATATATTTCAATTTCCAGAATCGAAGTATACCGAAATTTAAACAGCAACATATCGTTTGACTTTGTATCGTATCGTATCGTTTTTACAAGGCAAATAATCGATTGCATCAATACCAAGGACTTGGTGTGTTGTATTTAGCAATTTTAAGAAGAAAAATTGCTAATTACTTTTCCCTTCAATATCACTGGTACGAGTTTGTCCATGTGTTCAAATGTGTCCATTTATTTGCCAGAGAATCACTGTGTTTACTTATTTATATCCATATTCATACATTCTTCCCTTAGAAAATCTGACATGTTTCACACAGATTTTATTTCTTTGCTAAATAGTTACTGTATCGATATTAAAATGTTTCGTTACACCCCTATTAGGAACCCTTACAGGTCAGTAAGGTATAGCTGCATAGCTGGTACCATATGAGCAATAGTAAGGACCCTATCGTTGAAAATGTGTCATGTGAAGTGGTCTTTTAAGGATCTGTAACTCAGAGAGTGTACAAGTGTGGCCTAATACATGAACTGGGGATCCTTGAAATGAAAAATGTTTGCGAACCACAAAGTCCAAGAATTCTTTTCAAGTGTTTCTACTGGTCAGCCAAATTAGACATCGGCAAATAATAAAAAAATATAAAATAAAGCAGCATCGACTTTCGACCTTTTAAATGAAATGTTTTCAAACTGCAGCAAACAAAACAAAAAAGGATTATGTAATATGGTATAATATTACTGTTTTGGCAGAGTAATAATAATAATAAAGCTTTATTTAAATAGCACCTTTCAAGAACAAGGTCACAAAGTGCTTAACAACAAAGAGAACACAATAAATAACACAATAATAATAGCAAAACATTGGATAACAGAAAGTGAGAAATACATCAGAAAACACGTAACATTCACAACGATAAAGAATTAAAAGCAGCTTTATAAAAATGGGTCTTCAGGAGTGATTTAAAACGAGGAACCGAGTCGGCAAGCCTGATCTCCAGGGGCAGGGCATTCCACAGTAAGGGTGCACGGACTGCAAAGGCCCGGTCGCCTAGTTTTTTTTAAACCAGTTTTTATTGTAAGTAGAGCCTTGCCTGAGGATCTCAGCTCGCGGGCAGGCTCAAAAAAGTAATCCTGGTCTCTATACTGCCTCCCCCTGGTCAGCCGAGGCAAAGAAAGGAACTGGAACTGGTTCCTTCCACACGTGTTCCTTCCACACGTTACGTCCTACCGGGGGAAACTCCCCTCCTGACGCGTGATAAGAAAGCGGCCTACTCACTCGTCATGCATTGGAAGCATCATGAGCTCAGTTCGGGGCTCTCCCCAGGTTGGCAGAGGGAGAGTATAGTGGTGCCCAGGATTATAGCTTAGGCAATTGGCACCGGGTGAAAAAATGGGTTACAAAATAGTGGGATAAAATCTTAGATTAAAAGAACGCCTACATAAATAAATAACCACTCCCGATTCCCTCCCACGCAGCATGGCCTGGATTCAAATCCAGTGGTGGAATAAGTCCTCAAATGTTGTAAAAGTATCAATACTGCAATGTAGATGTACTCCGTTACAAGTAGAAGTCTCGTATTCAAAATGTACTCTAGTAAAAGTACAAAAGTATCGGCCTCAAAATGTACTTAAAGTACCAAAAGTAAAATAACGTATTATGCAGAGTGTCTCATTTCAAGTTTTCAAATTAATAAAAATCTTTTGAAAATAGCCGATCTACAAGCTCACAGTGCGTCGCATTAAAAGTACAAGTAAAGTACCACGCTTACTCACACATCCGCCTGGGTGACAGCAGACTGCTGGACGAGCGCTGGTGCTTTGGAATGGGGGGTCAGATCAACATATCCGCCTGGGTGATAGCAGACTGCTGGGGGAGCGCTGGTGCTTTGGCATGGGGGGTAAGATCTTAATTTTCGGGCCTGTTGAGAACTCTAGTTTTTGCCGGCTGCCGGGTGCGGCTGCACTAATAACTTTGGGGCAGGCCCGTCTAGAGTTTAAATGGACAGGTATCAGTCAAAAGGGAGCCATCGCTTGGCTGGCCAATATTGATGACATCAGGGATCTCCATATATGGTCTTAACACGAGGCCTGCCGGGAACATAGGAATTTTAACACGTAGAATCTTGTGGCCTGCCACAAACGGAAAAGCCGTTTTAACAGCGATGTATTCATTAATGCATGTTTTAATACGATCGTATCGAAATCTACCGTCCGTTAGCTTTGTTATGCTTCTGACACAATGGGCGCGGCCATTTTGAAAATGCGCGCGCATCCACTCACATTGCCGGCTCTGTTTTCAGACGGCTTTATCTCACAGAAGCGACATTGCAGAGGACGCTTTGTCCCAGACAAGCGTTTTCAACGGCCTGTAGCAGGCGCTGTGATACTCGCGGTCCACTTTTTCCACCACCGACCGAGAGAACGAGCACCAGCTTCGTCAACACACACGGAATGGTTTCATAGTAAAATGCGATACGGATATTTGGCTCTTCAAAGTAAGTGTCACGCGTGATTAAACCATGGCAATACGCAATCGAGGGATTAATTAATGGCGGCAGGAATTGTGTTAATATTGATGACATCAGGGATCTCCATTCCTTTTTTTTCTATAATTTTTATCCCACGATTTTGTAACCCATTTTTCACCCCTGTGTCAATTATCTAATGTGATCCTGGGCTCTACACAACCTCCGCCAACCTAGTCCCCATATATGGGGGACATGGGGAGAGCAACAGACTTGAACTCATGCTTCCTTCATGCCTGAGTGTCCAAGTTGCTCCTTTACACCTGACAGGGGGGGGTTTCCCTGGTTGGACGTAGCACGTGGAAGGAACACGTTATTCCAACCAGTTCCTTTCCCCTCCATCAGGCGCCCCGGCTGGCCAGGGGGAGGTGGGATCTCCATTCCTGATGATGTCACGTGATGTCATGTGCTCTATCCCTGATGATGTCACGTGATGTCACGTGTCCGACCAACACACTGACGGGAAATGCACGATTCCATAGTTAACTGTCCTTTGTCTATATAGAAGTGTCTATTTGTACGTCTCTAAATGTTTTTGATGAATTGAACATTGTGGACCCTATTGGAAACAAGTGTAATGCTTAATTGGGTCGTCCACTCACAGTTAACAGCCTTTGTATTGAGTTTGTGCTTGAAATGTACTGTAATTCTGCAAACTGTTAATACATTTTTCAATCAATCAATCAAACTGCGACCTTTGGTCGCAAAACAAATACCTTAAAATTGTACTTAAGTAAATGCACATAGTTACTTTCCACCACTGCCCGGATTAAAGTCCAACCTGAGGCTTTGCTGTGTGTATTATGCCCTCTCTCTCCCTGCTGTTCTAGCTCTCCAAATCCAACCCGAGGCTTTGCTGCGTGCATTATCTCCTCTCTCTCCCTGCTGTTCTGGCTGTCCACAGTGCTACCGCCTGCTCACCTCCACCCGCTCCAGAGACCACATCACTCCAGTCCTCTGTGACCTCCACTGGCTCCCCATCAAACACAGAATTGAATTTAAACTACTCCTCACCACCTACAAGTCACTGCACAACCTGGCTCCCCCCTACCTGTCCACCCTCCTCGAGCCACACGCACCCTCAGGTCCAGCGACGCCGGCCTCCTTGTGATCCCCAAGAAGACCAGGCTCAAAACCTGGGGCGACAGGGCCTTCTCTGTGGCCGCCCCTACCCTCTGGGATTCCCTCCCCAAACACATCCAGGCCTCTTCATGGAGCCCATCAGAAGTGTGACCGTGGACGACCATGGACTGCTATCATATTATTACACCACTACACGCGTTACACACACACACACACACACACACACACACACACACACACACACACACACACACACACACACACACACACACACACACACACACACACACACACACACACACACACACACACACACACACACACACACACACACACACACACACACACACCTATAGGCTATGCGTGTGATGTCATCATCATACCGGATGTTATGTGGGAAGAGAGAGAGAGAGAGCGAGAGAGAGAGAGAGGTGGATGAAAGAGACAGAAATAGATCAATGAGAGGCAGTCACTTTCTGATGGAATAATACCAGCGAATAACATCATATACTGGAGAGAGAGAGAGAGAGAGAGAGAGAGAGAGAGAGAGAGAGAGGTGAATTAAAAAGTGAAAGAGACAGCATGTGAAACATTATAAAGAAAGTCAGCTGAAAAAGGCAAGAGGAAAATGTGTGGGAGGATACAGGGTGCAGGAGACGTGGAAAGAAGGGCTCTCACACGTTTACATTTCAGGGACCCCCAAAGCTCTGAGTGTACTACAAATGGAACCAAATGGACAGTGAGGGTCCATTTGTAGCATTTTGTACTATTTTTGGTGAAGAGATTTGAAGGGGAAAAGGACAAACATTTCCTCAAAATTGTACTCGGCTCTTTGAGGTCAATGAGTGTTTTTTCACAAATCTATTACATTTCTTTCCTGTCAATTCCTTGATATAAGAAATAAAACAAAATATATGTATACAGAAAATGGCTTCTTGTATTGATTAACTCACACGAGCAAGATTAAGTCGGTTAATCGTTCTAAATATTAGTTTTGACATATTTTCGGTTCATTGCCCAGCCCTACCATTTGGTTTTTTGATGCATGACCATGCACTGCATTGAAATTACATTAACAAGAACAATAGCAGCTTGGATGCTTGGAGCGTAATAATGTCATATGTCACTGTCCTTTTAGACGAGAACTGCGTTTTCGGGAGGTGAAAACGCAACAGCGTGAAAACACCCTCCAGAGTGGAAACCTTTGAAAACGCTGTTTCCTCTCGTCTCCATGTAAAACGGTAAATCCGCAAAACTTGTGGCTCACGTCGGCTCACAACGCATATGTTAATGTTACAGTTACATTACATTGGTTCTCGTGTAAAGGATCAATAAAAAATGAGAACGCAACAGGACTTTACCGTTTTCTCTGGAGACCGTCACCGTCTAAAAGTGTCACCAGGTACTGCAGAAATCAGGAAAAGGGGGTATTGCAACCAATTCATTTTCAGTGGAAACTGATATTGAACTGGTTCAATATTTGGCGGGGAAACGAACCGGTTCAACCCCGGTGGAAAAGGGTCCACTGACACTCAGACCAACAAACAACATGGCAATGAACCAGCACACAGAAAGCTGTCAGTCCAGACAGACAGTCTTAAATAGTCTCTGGAGCTCGTTAGCCAACTAGACACGACAGTGGAGTCACACGCAAGTGACTCCACTCTAAGCTATCAGAGTTCACAGGGAGCTCAAGGGGGAAAACACACTGGGCAAAGTCACAACAGGGCACAGCGTACAGCTGGGTCCAGGCCGAGGCCACGATTGTGACACATTCTTCTGCCTACACATACGTCATGTCCTAGTATGAGCGAATAGGCCGAAGGGGATCAATATCACATGATGCCTTTGTTTGACCCAGAATCACGGTAAGTTTCGAATATTTGCCGGTCCCGTTTTCATTTTTCACAAGATCGGTGGTTGTTGCAATTACCTGCACTACAACACTTTTAACAATGTGTTATATTGTATGAACTATGAAAGTGTCTGTATTCATACAGAGTATACGCTTGGAGGAAGGTTTCATGCTAAACACTACAAGTACAACACAGTGATCGAGCTATTCTAAATTCCAAGACTTCATCATCTGGGGAGCCTGAGCGTGCTATTACCACCGCATGTATTAGGTTAAATTGATTTAATGTTCAATTAAAACCTAGTATAAATCATCTGGCGAGCTGATTACAGTTCTTCAAGCAGGTCATCGGCGAATACATACTGTACTGTATCTGTACAACACCCTGCAATGTGCACAAAGCAGATACAGATGATTCCATCATCATGGCTCATCAGCTTGGAATTCCTCTGAGTCCAGTCCACATCTCTGATCAGTCAGGTGGTCTCTGCACGTAGTAAATGGTGCTATTTATATAGCGCTTTTATCCAAAGCGCTTTATATAGATGCATTACATTCACACACACACATTCATACACCATGCAAAGCACCAACCTGCTCATCGGGAGCAATTAGGGGTTCACTTCAGAGTCTTGCTCAAGGACACTTCAACACTAACTCTGGGGGAGCCTGGGCTCAAATCGGGAACCTTGTGGTTGCCAATGCCATCTGGCCGCTCTACTGACCCCTGATCCACTGCCACCCATGGACACATGGACACGCTGGTAAACAAATCCCAGCAGTGCTCTTTGCAGATGGTGAGGTTGCACTGGGTCAGCCCAGTGCAAGGCGTTGTGAGCTTGTAGATTGAAACAGTTTTTGCCCCCGTATTTATCTGTGGAACCGAGTCAAATAAAAAGGGAATGCCTCAACTCCTACATTCCAAGTGGCTTTCAGGGTGAGGGCTCCCCAGGTCACGTGTGATTATGTTGGGGCGGCACCGTCTGAAAAGGTTGAGAACCGTTGTGTAGCAGAGTGGCTCACAGTCACAACCTGATTTAGGCCTGATGGCCTAAAAGTCTAATATCTCCACCGACTCATAGGAATATCCCTTTGGCTTAGTGGTTAAGATGTTGGCTTTCCACGCGGGAGACACATACGTTTTGATTTCTGGATGTTACAATGGTGCCGTGACCCGGATCGGGTTTCCCCGTGGGTTGTTGGGATAAAGTAGACCTTTAAGCAGTTAACCATCACTTCTAAGAGTGTGCACCCTAGCTGTGCTCAAGCAAGGTCACAGAGAGACAGAAAGATTTCTATATAGTGTCTGAAAAAGTAGAGACACGTCAGAATTCTCCAGGATAGACAAGCCTTCTGGCCTGCTTCCAGGGGCGCCCCGATCAACGGACTGATATGAGCGAATCTGATTTGTGATGTAACAGGTCGTATTTGCTTTCATCTATGTCTTTGCTGTTCATATGCATATCACATGACCATTCATTTTGGGATAAGTATCCCGGGCAATCATTAAATATATGATTCCATGACTTATGTTTACAGCCTGTTTATTGGAAATGAAATTAAATGAAATGAAATTAAATGAAATTAAATGATTTACCCAGGGTATCTGGGCTAAGCTCAAGAACTTGTTTCCAGCAAGGCCCTGCTCATAGAACATTTCATCGTAGTGGTTCAATGCCTTGTTCAAGGGCACTTCAGCGGTGGTCATTTTAACGTGTCGGACCGCTGATTCGAACTGGCGACCTTCCGGTATCAAGACCGATCCGCAATCCGTTCGGCCACCGCTATCTGATAACTCTCGAACAGTATTAACGCATTAGGGTGGAGGTCAAAAGGGGGGTGAGTGTAGCAGAGTGGCTCACAACCTCAGCATGCATGATGGCCTAAAAGTCCAATATCTCCCTCGAGTCATATGGATATCCCTTTGGATTAGTGGTTAAGATGTTGGCTTTCCACTCGATTCCTGAGTGTTGCAATTGCAGTAAATCATGGAGTTGTATGTCCCCGACAGCTCCTGCTGTCCCATTCTTGGCTGTTTGGCAGTTGCTATTTGATAGCTGCAGCATATACAGTAGACTAGATGTGAAATGTGAGATTTCAATATTGTAATTGGAAACATGTTTATTTGATTGATGAATGGACTAAAAACTACAGTTTACAGAGAGGAGCCTCCCCCCTCCTCCCCCATGTGAGGACATCGTCAGCAGTATTTTAGATACTGACACGGACGTGTTGTTTTGTGTGTTCCTGCAATGCGGTTACTGAACGGCAGACTGGTTATCTGGGATCAGATTACATTCACTGATCTAATAGGCAAGTTGTTCTCGCTCATTCGCACGAAAACAGTACTGCAGGATCAAAGACTTCAGGGATGATCAGAGGCGGAATTTCAGAAAGAAATAGCGGGTGGCAAGTTAAGCCCCCACTTCCAAAATAAAGAAAATAGTGGATCTACAAGCTCTCGTTGAGAGCTTGCAAAAAACTATTTTTGCTAATTGCTTGGGGGCGAAAGGAGAAAATGTTCGCCTATATAATGACATTCCCAAAATGTCATCAAGGACTTTCACCAAGGAAAGATATGAGTTAAAAATGTTCACTGTGAAATAATATATATTAAAAGATTTTGCACACGTTTTCACAATAAAAAAAAAAAAAAGCAAATCTACAAGCTCATACTGCGGAATATCTGCTGCACTATATCTGCTATTTTTCAACAGCTAAAGTTTAACATAATGGTTAAAGTGGTTAAAAGCTATAAGGTGACACAGATGCATACTCAAGGTCTAAATGGGCTTATAAACACTGAACATCTCCGTCAGCATCACCAGATGAACTGTCCCCTCAGTCCTGTGTACACTACGAGTATGTCCTCACACATACACACCGTATGAACTGTCCCCCCTCAGTCCTGTGTACACTACGAGTATATGTCCTCACATATACACACCGTATGAACTGTCCCCCCTCAGTCCTGTGTACACTACGAGTATATGTCCTCACACATACACCCGTATGAACTGTCCCCTCTCAGTCCTGTGTACACTACGAGTATATGTCCTCACACATACACACCGTATCGCTGTAGATGAACTGTCCCCTCTCAGTCCTGTGTACACTACGAGTATATGTCCTCACACATACACACCGTATGAACTGTCCTCTCAGTCCTGTGTACACTACGAGTATATGTCCTCACATATACACACCGTATGAACTGTCCCCCCTCAGTCCTGTGTACACTACGAGTATATGTCCTCACATATACACACCATATGAACTGTCCCCCCTCAGTCCTGTGTACACTACGAGTATGTCCTCACACATACACACCGTATCGCTGTGACACCTCTGTCCCTTTGGCATCATCACTGCATACTGCACGTTCTTAGTGGAACGACAACACACTCCACTTACATGGATTTATCTCTGCTGTAGGCTTATGATAGACAGATACATGTAAATGGATGGATGGACGGACAGACAGACAGACAGACAGACAGACAGACAGACAGACAGACAGACAGACAGACAGACAGACAGACAGACAGACAGACAGACAGACAGACAGACAGACAGACAGACAGACAGACAGACAGACAGACAGACAGACAGACAGACAGACAGACAGACAGAGGTGGGAGGATGACAGATGATTGATGGAGTAATAACTTTTAATAACATCAGAGACTGGAGAGAGAGAGAGAGAGAGAGAGAGAGAGAGAGAGATAGACAGACAGACATGGAGAGAGAGACATGCAGAGAGAGATTTGAACATTTTCATATGAACTGTACACCCCAAATACACCCACAAAAAAATCCACTTTTTGGACACACGCACTCGCACACGCACGCACGCACGCACGCACGCACGCACGCACGCACGCACGCACGCCAAATAAATAAGATCTTCAAGTGTACTACGTTGGTTCCATTTATAGAAGCCGGAGTGCAATCGATTTATTGATCATAAAAAATGCATGCAGCCCAATCGTCTGCTGAATCAGGCAGTGGTTGGGGGGGGTCATCCCATTCCCAGATGACAGTGTAACACCTTTTTAATACCTCAAAAAGAAAGTACAGAAATAAATAGGGGTTGCAAAAAAATAAGTTACAACATAAGCCCACACACTAAAACAGTGAAAATAGTGGATCTTTGCTTGGGTGCGAAAAGAGTTTGAAAGTGTTCGCTATGACATTCCCAAAATAGGGATGCCTATATAGGAATTAGGAACGCATCTCCCCATATAGGCCACGCCCATTTGAGTCTAGAAAGATTTTCGACCATTTAGAATCTGTTTCAAAACACAATTTTTAGATGCGCATTGTGTGACAGTGTCTATAAACATATGTATGGTACATTCTGTAACTCGTATCTACTATTTATCATTCTCTTTGATTGATGGACCCCCCCCCCCTTCCCCTCTTTCCTTTTCTCTCTTTTTCCTTTCATGTCCTTTGACTGAATTACTCGCTCAGATGTTGTCCTTCATGTTTACATTTCTTCACTTTATTATTATTATTTTATTTTAAATGTGTTACTTTTAATGTTCCTGCTGTCTCTTTGGGGAGACAATGTGAATTTATATTGAGAACCTATAATGATGCTATGCTGTGCTTGTGTATAAAATGTATTGTTTACCCCGACAATGACAATAAAAACAATACGTTGCAAAAAAAGAAAATTGCTCTTCCACCTACAGATTGTCGAAATACCTACAGTAAATACCAAAAAAAAGTTAAGAAAAATACCATTATTGCATCAAAGGTAAGGAAGGTAATACCGTAATCATTGACTCAACAAACTATACTATATAAAAACTGGTCAAATTTACAGAAATATCAAATAATATAAGAGGCAAAAAGAGCTTGCAGATCGGCTATTTCCATTTTTATGTTTGGAATTTTTGTAATAAGAATATTCATAATAAGAATATTCGAATATATTCAATATTCGGGCCAATTTTTAAGACAAATATTCTGAGGAATGTTAACAGTCGCTGTGTGAGGAAAACATTCATAGTAATGTGTCAGGGTTAAGTAGCGATCCACAAGAATAGATCTTCATAATGTAGCACACACACACACGCACACACTTTTGCATGCACATAAATGCACACACGCACACATTCGCATGCATGTCCTCTCTGCATGCCATGTGTGAATCCCTCAAGGACGATCAATTATTGAATGAACCAACCAGAGCCTGTGTGTGTGCGTGAGTGTGTGTTGTGTCACTTGTGTGCGACGTGTGTTTTTGTGTGTGTGTGATGTGTATTTGCGTGCGTGACGTGTGTGTTTGCGTGTGTGTGTGTGTGTGTGTGTGTGTGCATGTGACGTGTGTTTGCGTGTGTGACGTGTGTGTGTGTGTGTGTGACGTGTTTGCGTGTGTGTGTGCGCGCGCGTGCGCGTACGTGTGTGACAGCATCACGCCTATTTTCTCCTGGCACGTGTGTAGTTACCATGACAACCTGGCCTCCCCTAGATAGGAGTTTCATCAGGAGAGAGAGAAAGAGAGAGAGATAAAAAATCCCTTGCCTCTTCCTCTCCTTTAGCTTAGTTTCTCATTGATCGATCTACTCTATCTCTTCTCTCATCTTCTTTTCCTCATCTCTCTCTCATAGTTATCCTGAGATTATTCCATCTCCACCTCTCTCTCTCTTCTTCCTCTAATGACACACACACACACACACACACACACACACACACACACACACACACACACACACACACACACACACACACACACACACACACACACACACACACACACACACACACACACACACACACACACACACACACACACACACACACACACACACACACACCTCATGTTTTATTCAGTCAGGTGACTGGGGTGTCTGATTTCCTGTTGGCAGCAGCCATCTTGGATGAGGGCACGGTGGTGTCTATGCAAGAGAGAGAGAGAGTTCACATACAAGCAATGTTTCACGCACACAAGGAAGGACGCATGCACACGCACGAGTGCACACATTCACACATGTGTAACCCTAACCCTAGGGCCGGCCCTATCTGGGCCCTCATCAAACCCTGCACACTCAAGACACTACCGCCGCTGCCACCCATAGATCTCCATGGAGCTGACCTGTTCTGACATTCCATATGTTGATTGTTAATCTGACCTCATCAAACCCTGTACACTCAAGACACGCTCCATATATGGCCAGACCTCATCAAACCCTGTACACTCAATACACTGCCCCGCTGCCACCCTTAGATCTCCATATATGGAGCTGACCTGTCCTGACATTCCATATGTTGATCTGACCTCATCAAACCCTGTAGACTCAAGACATGCTCCATACAGTATGGCCAGTACAGAATTCATTCCATATGTTGATCTGACCCCCCCATGCCATAGCGCCAGCCCAGCAGTCACCCAGGCGGATGCGTGCATGGCACGCAACCTATACTATAGGCCGCCTCTCGCCCTCAGGGCGTCTTGCTGGTTTGAAACCTTTTACTTTATATAGATTTTGATTATTATTAGAAAACATGCATAAACCACTTTATCCCGTGGCTAATTGACAGCTGATCTGAGCTATTTTCAAAAGATTTTTTGATACATTTTGAACTTGAAAGGGGATATTCTGCATAATGAACACTTTTACCTTTGGTACCCAAGGTATATTTTGATACCAATCCTTTTACCTTTGTAACCAGTGGTGTAAAGTAACTAAGGAAATACATTTACTCACTTTTGAGGATTGTTTTTACTTTACTGGAGTATTTCCAATTTTCAATAGCCTACATTTGTAGGTACAAAAGTACAATATTTGCCTCTGAGATGTAGTGAAGTAAATAGTAAATACTATTTACTTCACTACATCTCAGAGGCAAATATTGTACTTTTACTCCACTACAATTATTTGAAAGCTTTAGTTACTAGTTTATTTTTAGATTTAGATTATTATTATAAAACTTACATTAACCAGTGACTTTACTTCAGCCCTATAAAGACTTTGGCTATTTGAAAATAAAGCCAATCTACAAGCTCACAAAGATGTTTAGAGATGTTATACATTTTAAAACTAAAACTTAAATGGAACATTCTGCATAATGAGTACTTTCTACTTTCGGTACTTTAAACACATTTTTGTACCAATACTTTTGTACTTGTACAATACTTTTGTACTTGTACAATACTTATTATTATGGACTTTTACTTGTAACAGAGTAATTCTACATTGCAGTATTGATGCTTTTTTAAGTGAAGAAATGTTGTGTGTTTTCCACCACTGCCTCGACCCCAAACACTGACCAGAGCCATAGAGTAAGACAGAACTATTTATAATAATTTATAATAATAATTTATTTATTTATAATTCACTTCATGGGGCCAGGCTCTTCTATATAGACTTCTATTGAAAAGGGACAACAGGAACTTTACGGAATGCATTGGAGTCTATGGGCTCGCGCGAGTACATGAACCACGTGACCGGGCTGTTTTCTGCCCCCTCAATGTCGTAACTCTGTCTGATTCTATGGCTCTGACACTGACAGATGACTCGTAGCAGACATGACAGTTCTATCACTACAGTGCATCATCGTTTGTTTGATGGATGTGTGTTCATCACCTCCCAGTGCTGTGTAATCTGATGGATGTGTGTTCATCACCTCCCAGTGCTGTGTAATCTGATGGATGTGTGTTCATCACCTCCCAGTGCTGTGTAATCTGATGGATGTGTGTTCATCACCTCCCAGTGCTGTGTAATCTGATGGATGTGTGTTCATCACCTCCCAGTGCTGTGTAATCTGATGGATGTGTGTTCATCACCTCCCAGTGCTGTGTAATCTGATGGATGTGTGTTCATCACCTCCCAGTGCTGTGTAATCTGATGGATGTGTGTTCATCACCTCCCAGTGCTGTGTAATCTGATGGATGTGTGTTAATCACCTCCCAGTGCTGTGTAATCTGATGGATGTGTGTTCATCACCTCGTGTAATCTGCAGAAAAAACTATTCCACCCTCAGCCATCTTCAAATGTTTTTGGTGCGACACAGAGGACGTTTTCAATCACAAAGCTGTGTCCGTTTAAAGCTGTAAAGATGATAGATAAGGTACAATCTGTGTATTGTATATCAATAGTGAAATCAAGAAATGTTGGAAAGATACTCTGTGTGTGTGTGTGTGTGTGTGTGTGTGTGTGTGTGTGTGTGTGTGTGTGTGTGTGTGTGTGTGTGTGTGTGTGTGTGTGTGTGTGTGTGTGTGTGTGTGTGTGTGTGTGTGTGTGTGTGTGTGTACATACATATGTGTGGACAGATGGATTAAAGAAGAGAGCGGCAGTAGTGGCAAAAGTACTCACATATTTTACTTAAATAAAAGCATCAATACTGCAATGTACTGTAGAAGTACTCAGTTACAAGTAAAAGTTTGGAATTCAAAATTTACTACCAAAAGTATTGTGCAGAAGGTCCCATATTCCACAGGTTTTCAAATCTATAAATAAATCTTTAGAAAATAGCAGGTCTACAAGCGTGTTAGCTTGTAGATTGGCTATTTTCAAATGGCTGAAATGTGGTTACTGTATGTTTTGTAATAATAATCAAAATCTACAATCTAAGTAGTTTAGATTTTGATTGTTATTACAAAACTAACTAGTAGTTACATTTTAGATTTTGATTGTTATTACAAAACTAACAAAAGTAAGTAGTAAGTAGCAGTAGGCTAGTAGTAGTAGTAGTACATAGAGAGAGAGAAAGAGAGAGAGTGAGAGAGAGCGAGAGAGCGAGAGAGAGAGAGGCAGAAAGAGAGAGAGAGAGAGAGAGAGAGAGAGAGATTTTTTATTAAAATCCCCTCACTTGTGTTTCTCCTGTTCTCATCTCCTCTCCTCTTATCTCATCCTCTTCACTCCTTCCAGCTCCTCACTTCCTCATCTCACAGGAAGACCTTACATCTCTCTTCCTTGAGCGCGTGCACGCACACGCACACGCACACGCACACGCACAGCTGTGATGTGTCCTACTTTTTAGTCTCTGAGGTGAGTGATGCTGTGCTGCTACAGACTACTCAATATACAATCTCCCTCTCAGCTTTCATAGAAACATAAGTTTTTCAGAAAACTGTATTGGATTTAGAACCGGCCCAAGTTCTTAATGGGGTTTAATGTACACGGGTCATACAGTACAATGCTCATAGCATGCTTTGAGATGCTTGAAGGTTTGCATGGTTCACTTCCTACGGTACTAAATGTTATCCAATTTACAATGTACACACAGTACAGTACAGTAGTGTAAGTGTGCAGTGTGTGTGTCATACCGCACACAATGCATAGCAGCACACAGTAACCATGACATAACAGCAGTGGTGGAAAGTAACTAATTACATTCAAATAAGTACTGTACTTAAGTACAATTTTGCGGTAGTACGTTACTTGAGTACATCACATTTTCAGTACTTTTACTTCTACTCCACTACACTATTGTACTTTTAATCCACTACAATTATTTGACAACTTTAGTTACTATAGTTACTCAAGTTTGTAGATTTAGATTATTATTACAAAACATACAGTACATTGACCACTTCAGCCCTATACATTTCGGCCATTTGAATATAGCCGATCTACAAGCTTGTAGATCTGTTATTTTCTAAGTTTCACTGTAAGTGTTGAATTCCAGACTAGGGTAGTTGTATATTTCAGTATTGATACTTTTACTTAAGTAAAACATTTGAGTACTTTTTCCACCCCCTTTCCCCCCCCCCCCCCCCCAAAGCATTCCCATAACCAAATAGAAAGTTAAACAGCCTGCTTTCTGTGTGCCCGAGTGCATCCGAGCCGAGGAAATATGCAAACACACAGTACAGCCATGCAGCCTCAGCGGACACGCCGCAGGACAAGACCAAGTCGGCAGAGAGAACATACTGTTTTTGAAAGCACTTTTTTGTTTTTAAACATGTTACGTATTTTTACTGCTTTGCACTGCATCCACTTTAATGGAATAGCAACAACAGCATGAACATTTTTCTTGTAATTTGGGAAAAGTTCTGGAAGTCAAAACGGCTATTTTTGCAATAAAATAAAATAAGTAGGGCATTCAATTATGAAAAAATATATATAATCTATCTCAAAGTCAAAGTCAAAGTCGTACGATTTGTCACACACGTTACCGCAGTGAAATTTGTTCTCCGCATTTGACCCATCTCTTGGGAGCGGTGAGCCGCAGCCAAGGAGCGGTGAGCTGCAGCCGTGCCGCGCTCGGGAATCCTTTGATTAGTAGATTTTACCCCCCAATCCAACCCTTTGATGCTGAGTGTCAAGCAGGGAGGCATTGGGTCCCATTTTTACAGTCTTTGGTATGACCCGGCCGGGGATCGAACCCCGACCTCCCAGTTTCAGGGTGAACACTCTAACCACAAGGCCACTGGCCTCGGTGAGGCCTTTAGGAGTACAACAGGATAAACCCCTGATGGAGTCTACACGGAATGCTACGAATGGCACTAGGTGTCACATGGACGGACCAATCAGAATGGCACTAGGTGTCACATGGACGGCCCGCATCAGAAATGTGGACCTCTATGGGGACCTACCACGGGTCACAGACAAAGTCAGAGAGAGAAGGATGAGGCTGGCAGGGCACTGCGTCAGGCACCCAGAACTTGAGGCAAGTAAATTGACCCTATGGGAGCCAACCCAGGGCAAAGCCAGGTGGGGAAAGAAGCGTACCACCTATATAGACGTGCTGCAGCGCGACAGCTTGGCTGACAACATTGCAGAGTACTTTCGCACTCTGCTTGCGCAAGTAATAACCAGTAAGACGCCTAAGGGCGAGAAGCCCTAAAGGTCACGTGCACGCATCCGCCTCGTTGCCGGCAGACTGCTGGGCAAGCGCTGGCGCTACTACTACATCTCAGAGGCAAATATTGTACTTTTACTCCGCTACAATTATTTGAAAACTTTAGTTACTAGTTACTTTGAATATTATTACAAAACATACAAGGGTTAATTTAAACACTTCAGCCCTATATTTGGCCATTTGAAAATAGCTGATCTACAAACTCAGTCACGATGCTTGTAGATCTGATATTTTTAAAAGGTATTTTTTTATACATTTGAAAACTTGAAACGGGACATTCTGCATAATGAGCACCTTTACTTTTGGTACATTAGGTACATTTTGATGCCAATACTTTTGTACTTTTACTGAATTCCGGACTTTTACTTTTAACATAGTATTTTTATATTGCAGTATTGCTACTTCTGCCAACGAGCACAGGGATTAGACCACAGTTATACTAGCTGAACCATAACAATGATACCAAATACTCTTGTACTTTTACTCAAGTGAATTCTGAATTCCGGACTTTTACTTAGTATTGGTACTTTTACTTAAGTAAAACATTTGATTTGAGTAGTAGTTTCTCACACCGATATATTTTAGCTTTTCAGCAGTGGGCAAAGGTTTTCTCCACTGTTCTACTACACTGTCTTTTTATTTTATTTTATTCATTTGCACATTGTTGGTGTTGTTCAACCCACCAGAACCAATTATTTGCGGTATGTCCTAGTTAGCCTGGCTAAAGCCAGACGCGCGTGTGATTTGAGTCAGGCTTTTTAGCCAGACTATGTCCTACTGGCAGAAGATAGAGTGTGTGTGTGTGTGTGTGTGTGTGTGTGTGTGTGTGTGTGTGTGTGTGTGTGTGTGTGCGCGCGCGCCTGGCATGCCCATGAATAAAGCATGCAGATAAACTGGATCACACCAAGCCTTAATGGCGAGAGAGACAGACAGACAGACAGACAGACAGACAGACAGACAGACAGACAGACAGACAGACAGACAGACAGACAGACAGACAGACAGACAGACAGACAGACAGACAGACAGACAGACAGACACAGACAGACAGACAGACAGACAGACAGACAGACAGACAGACAGACAGACAGACGAGAAACATGGGAATATAGGCTGATTTGATGCTGTACATGAAATCAATTAAATTAACACTAAGGACTGACGGAAACACACACCCACACTGTTTGCTTTTCTAGCCGTCTGTCTGCGTGCGTGTATGCCGGCGTGCGTGCGTACATGCGTGTGCTTGTCTATAATCCAGCCAGCTGCACAGAAGAATTTAGCATTGCATCATTTATCATTTATTTACGCTCTCTTCCAGAGGGACTTGCCAGATGATAGTAAACAGTAAACAACCAATGACAGGGTGAGTGCTTGTGGAACGACAATGCCACTAAAACAAGCTGTGCTACAAAGCACCAGGGAAGAGAAACGGTGTATTTTTATGGAGCCTCTCTTCTAGGTGCATTAAAAAAACCCATTTAGACTTGGAACTGAGACTAATTTTAAACTTTAACTGTTGAAAAATAACAGATCTATGAGCTCATAGTGTGGCACCAAGTGCGGAGCTACGAGCTAGCTTGTAGATCTGCTATTTTTGAAAAATCGTGAAAATGACGCAAATCTTTCACAGGAACGTTTTTGAAACTCAAATCTTTGCTTCATGGGGCGGTCCCTGGTACAAAACATTTTCAGATGGTGGTAGGCGGCCGAATACATATCATCAGCAAATAAATAAATATACCTTAAATAAAATGTTCATGCTTACATGGAATGAATAGAGGCAGAGCCCTGCGTGCGTGTGCGTGTGCATGCTCGTTACTGGGGGAACACTTTGAGTCATAGGGCAATTTTCAAGGAGCCCCCCCCCCCCTTCCCTTGTGTGCTGATTGAAGTGAGTCGCTTTCGATGATTTGCCCGTGGGTGTTACAAATAAAAGTGTTCCTACAAAAAAAGTTGTTGTCATGACTACTCCTTCATATCAGAAACCCAACGCTGATGAACACATTCATATCGTCTTCCTCTGTCTCTCTGCATTTTCACCAACCAATATTCAAAAGGGCTTTATCTGTCGCGTCATCATTATTAGCCTACTTTATGCGAGACTGTGCTAGTGTTGACGACTAAAACAAAAAATGTTCGCAGAGTATACCTTTTTTTCACAGAGGAAAACGAAATAAATACTAAATGAAAAGCTATGTCGTCTAAAACTAAGACTAAATATATTGACAGTTTCGTCAAAAAATAACTAGACTGAAATGTTAGGGAGGGACTAGTGGAGAAGAGATCCAGTAAAACTAAAAGACAAGTCATTTTATGCTTGGTTGCATTCTGAAAATAGCCGATCTACAAGCTCGCAATGTGTCCCGACTCCTGACTGAGTCCGAGCCAGTGTTTGGGAAATAAAGCATGTTTGGCTGAAACGCTGATGCAGCAGACTGCTACATCTCTGTGTCAACATGGACACAACTTATAGATTTAATAATAACCTGAGCTTGCCTCAGTTTTTGCGCTGATTCCACACTCCCTCTCACTTTCGCTAGTAAATCTCTCTCTCTCTCTCTCTCTCTCTCTGAGCGATGCCTCCACTCCATTACGCAGCTATGTGTGTCCGTATGCGTACGTGTATGTGTACGTCGTACGTGTCCGAGCACAGAAACCTGCAACACGGTAACTCTGACTTCTCAACCGTTTCGGACAAGGGGTGGCTCGCCGGAACTGGGCCGCCCCCCTGGGCACGTTAGTGGGGGACTCGATGTTGCCGGGACCCCCCACAGACTCCCACACGGTACAGTTGCCAGATGATAGTAAACAGTAAACAACCAATGACAGGGTGAGTGCTTGTGGAACGACGATGCCACTAAATGCCATTGACAATGAAGGGAAATTTTACGTCATCTTGTCTCCACACGTCTCATATTTGCCATCGACAATCAAAGTAGAAATTAGGTCAAATGTCCACAACAAACATTAAATGCCATTGACAATTAAGGGAAAATGTACGTCATCTTGTCCCCGCCCGTCTCAATATTTGCCATTGACAATGAACGGAGAATTGACATTGACATTGAAGGGAAACTTTACGTCATATGTAAACGAGCAAATCAGCCAACCAATCACAGGCAACAGGCATTCTGATTGGCCAGTATGAGATGATGCATGATGATGTATGAGCTGATAATTCCGCTAAATATGACGTAAATTAAACATAAAAACATGAAACGCCGTTGACATTGAAGGGAAAACTTACGTCATATGTAAACGAGCAAATCGACTAACCAATCACATGTTGGTGGGAGCACTTGGCCAATAAGGGAACACCTTATGTAGGCTACCTTATGTAGCAATGTCAAATGTCCGCTAACATAAATTGATGTACGATGACAAGCGCGCCCCTCATTTCACACGGGTGTGATTTTTTCTAGTCTAGTCTATTGTTAAAATTATATTTTTGTGCTCATTCAATAATGTCCACACATATTTGTGCGGGACTGCGACGCTCTATAAGGTCAGTGTGATGCAGCCATGCTTTTACCCTGCTGTAGTTTTTAACCTGAATTGGAAAACTACAAAATCAGCCTAGGGTTTCATGTCAAGTACAGTACCTGAATAAATATACTTACTTTCCACCCCTGCCCATACTCAATGTTGATCAACGCATTGCACCTGTAGTGTACACACAATCTGAGCAAAGACTCCATTTTATCTGTATGCTCAGAGCACACTGCTAACAAACACATTCGGCAGCATCACATCATACAAATCATTGGTCCTCTCACACCCAAATACTCCCAGGACATCATTAACCACAGACGAGCCATCATCACTCACCTACTGTATAGCACTCACAATAGCAGATGACACTGATCACCTCCTCAATCATCACACTTCACAACAATGCCATCTGGATGCAGATACACATTGCCGCATTAAACCAACTGCCTCACTGACATGTTTAGATATGTGTTGTATTGGATGTCTTTTGGAGATTTATTGTGTTTACCTGCATATTATGTTGTGTCGTTGTATGGGGGGAGAGGGGGGCCTGAAAAGGTTGATAACCACTGGCTTCTGTTTCTTGTGTGTTTCTGTGTTGACCAGGCTGTAAAACCTAACCCCTCTGGGACAATACAGACAATGCAGTCTAATCTAATCTGGGTAGTCCAGGGGCTGAACACATTGTGTGTGGCATCAAAGCAGTCATTCTCTATGTTTATACCATTTCAAGGACCACCAGTTTGATGTAATGCATTAGGCCACAGACCCCTCCATTTGATACCATTGTTAATGTTAAGGAGAGAGACAGACCCTATAAAGACATATTTGTATTAATTTATATTACATTGTATTATCATATTCTATCCTATCCATTCTGCATTCTATTTCCAATTGGGAGTGAAGCCAAAAAAGAAACCATAAAAAAGGTTTTATCATAGGCCTATGTAATAAACTCTCTCTCTCTCTCCCCCCATGTCTGTCTCTCTCTCTCTCTCTCTCTCTCTCTCTCCCCATCTCCATGCACTCTCTTCCACTACAGATAGCAGAATGGGAGGGAGAGAGAGAGAGAGAGAGAGAGAGAGAGAGAGAGAGAGAGAGAGAGAGAGAGAGAGAGAGAGAGAGAGAGAGAGACATGGGGAGAGAGAGAGAGAGAGAGAGAGAGAGAGAGAGAGAGAGGGTGTAGTGTGTGGATGGATGATGGGAGGAAATCCCAGTTGCGTGTGAAGGCTTCCCCCCTCCTCTGTCAGAGGATCTCTGTACACATAACTACACATCTGCTCAACACAAATCACACATGATGTCACAATTATTCAGCACAAAACCGCCAATTACACCATTCTGAATTCAACACAGAATCATCAATCAAACCCAAATCAACATCGACACAACACAAATCAAATGAACATAAATCACCAGTTTCACATGAATTCAAGTTGAATTGATGTGAAACGACATGGTGATTTTGATTTGTGTTTGATAATTGCAACAATTTCACCCTAAATTCAATTAAAAAACACCCAGCTATACGTTTCTATCAACACCCGCCTTTTTTCCTTCATGACTCGAAAAAACACGTATGTGTCTGATAAAGCTACAATACACAGTAACCTTACTGCTATATGCTACGGTGGAAACGTGAATCGTGGTTAAAACCTAAACAGATAGGGTCGGTGAAAGTCGGTTACATATAATTAAATATTAGGCCCAATTATACAATAGCATAATGTACAGTAATGTATAGAGTGGAGGTATGGCTTGGCTCGGTATCCTCTCTCTCTCGGGTGGTTGCATAATATCATCCCTGAGTCCCTGCATGCCATCATTGACATGATGCTGCTGATGAGAAGATGGATAGCAGGACCAGATAGGCGGGATGAGGGATCGAGGACACAACAATGTCCTAATATGAATTATGTTCCCTTCTCTATGTTAGGACGGTATTAAATATAAACACGTCAATATCCGTGTCCTGGCCGTGATACATGGAAAAACACGAGAACACACACACACACACACACACACACACACACACACACACACAGCAACAGCAGCATGCATTAATAAGAGATGTGTGCGGCTTTATTTACCATCGGTATAGACGTCGTATACCAATATCAGCCACGCGCATCATTAATGCATTGTTCGCCATTCGCACAGAGATAAAACAAATAGCAGTCCCAGTCATCTTACCTGGGTAGCTTTGTGGAACTGCTTTTTCAACCCCGCGACAGACATCTCTGCGTTGTTGTTTTGTTTTTTTTACACCAATAATGAACTCCACCTGCGCGTCAATTAATAAATAACAATAACACTAATATCGGATTACAATACTGACTGGCGTTTGTTAAACATATGCAGTGCGTCCGTTTTGTTTTTCTTTCTCCCCCCTAGTTAGCTGCAGTCTGTTTGGGACTCAGCGGTGTATATGTCGTGAGTGTGCTTGGATTGTGGATGGAATGGTTGTTGCAGCGGATAGGCTGGCTGCCTGCTGCCTGCCTGGGGATCTATTTTCAGGTGGGGGCTGGGTCAGCGCTGCCGGAACGTTTCACCACGTTTCCTGTGACGTAACAACCCCTCCCTCCCCATACCGTCCTGCCCACTCTCTCTCTCTCTCTCTCTCTCTCTCTCTCTCTCTCTCTCTCTCTCTCTCTCTCTCTCTCTCTCTCTCTCTCTCAGCGGGCGTTGTGGTGGTGCTGCTGCAAACGGTCCCGTGACTGATGACTGCACGACGAGATGCACTGTGATTCATTTATACATATACCGACATTAGACAGACAGACAGACAGACAGACTGGTTTCAGGACCATGGATAGCGGCTGACAGTCTGTCACTGGCTCCCCCGTGCGGAAAAAATACATTTACTAAACAGGCGTAAAGACGGAAGAGAAGTCCGGCAGCCGATAGGATTATTTTGTTTAAAGTGGAAAATTTGGTATATAGTCCTTTTTATTGGCCTAGAAATTCTAGAATTGTCTATAAACATACATTCATGAATCCACTTGCTGTCAGTATTGGGGTTTATTGTGATTCTTTCTGAATCCATTCCAAGCATTAGTTTTGCACGAAAAACACTCCTTGGGCTAAAAACGGCCGCACAAATGTGATGAGGTCAGCACATTTTGGGGACATTTGGGCAAGTGGCTATCGCTGTTTTTAGCCCAAGGAGTGTATTTTTGTGCAAAACTAATGCTTGGAATGGATTCAGAATCATGAAAAAAATAACCTATAGTTTGTCACGTGCTACTTAAAGCATAAGGAAATTTTGACATTTTTGTGGTCACAAGAAACCACTATAAAAAATGCTCAATGCTGACAGCCGGACAGAAAGTAGATTCATGAATGTATAGACAATATTTTAGGCCAATAAAAAAGGATTTCCCACCCCACGACAACCCAGACTGCCGAGTCCGGCAGAAGGAAGGAAGGAAGTAAGGAAGGAATGGAGGGAAAGGGGGGAAGAGAGAGAGAGAGAGAGAGAGAGAGAGAGGAGGGGGGGTTAGGGTTCCAGGACCATGGACAGCGTATAACAGGCTCACGGCTGACATTCTGTCACCGGCGCCCTCATGTGGTAAGGTGAATGTACTACAGGAGTAAAATGTATCAGACTGTGGTAGACACTGACAGTGTGGTTCTCAAACCTTTTAATTATACCACAATCCCCAGGGCCCAGTTTGATATGCAGTATAGTACACGACAGATGTCGGAGATAAGAACCTTCCAGCTCATCCTTGGTCTGCCCCGGGGTCTCCTCCCAGTGGCTGTGGCATGAGCTTGGCGGTCCCCTCAGAATATGGAGTCCAGGGTTCAAATGGGGTTCATATTGTGTTAGGCTGAGGTTTGTGTTGTGATGTCAGATCAGAGCTTGGCAAGCCTATATAAGGAGGTGTACGATCAGACCATTATTACTTCTAGCAATATAGGGTAACGAACAAGTGAGTAAAAAGTACCATACACAAGAGCCATCGAAGAAAAAGTCAGAGAGACACACATATCGCCATCTGGTCAGAGCAGCTTTCTCTCGCTATGGATGCCGGGGAGAAGGACAGCGAAGAGGACACACTCCATGCAACCTTTAAGAAGTTGAGGGTAGACGTCGAGAGCCTTCCCACTGCCGTGAACGCGCCAGAGGGCGTGGCATCCAGAGTGGTACCGCGGGCTTCCCCCGACCCCATCAAAGAAAAACCCAACAAACCGAGTCACCATGCCAGGGACGACTGGCATGTCTGTGTCAGAAAGCCATCCTCGTCGCTCAGAGTAGCCTCCAGGAGCCGGACGAATAGCAGGTCCGAATTCCACATCCTACATCCACCCACGTTCACCTATGGCAGAGATATCCCTACCGTTATCACCCGGGACAGTGGGAGCACCGGGACGTCAACAGAGGTCTGCAGCCCAGAGGAAGGTGCCCGTGACGTGGCCGGACCCGTAGCGTTGATGCCTCAGAGACCTGTGGTCACAGAGGCCTCTGACATCCAGGTCTACTCCTTCACGGAGCTTCGCAACGTTATCTCAGAGTATGAGAAAAGCATCCCAGCGGCCTCCACAACAGCTACGCCATCGTCTTTGTCGTCAGTCTCGCCCCGTTCTTGCTCAGAGCAGGCGCGGGCCTACGTCGATGACATCACGATAGACGACCTTTCAGGCTACATGGAGCATTACCTCTACATCCCCAAGAAAATGTCACACATGGCTGAGATGATGTACACCTAAAACAAGTTTAGGGTCTTTATTATCATATAAATCATAGATGGCCACATTATGTCTGAAAATCATCTCTTCAGACTGAAAGCCTATATGGGTTGTGCACATAACCACGCCCCGCTTCTGTGCCTCTCACCTAAAGTATAGTTCCTGACCGCGACGGAGGCCCTCCATCTCAAGCGAACTTGAGCCACGTGACACCACCGAGGGAGCTAAAGCGAGCGAGTTGTCCTGTCGAACGTTGCGAAGTTCGATTGAGCCGGCTCAGTGCAGTTCGAGTTGCGACCAGATAGGCAGAAAATAGTAAATAATGTTCCGGCGAGAGCATTTTCCCCATCTGCCACTCAAAGTGCATGGCCAATGACATTGCATCCTTGCACAAGTGCACTGGCCAATCACAGTGCGTCATTGCACAACCTGTAGGCTTTCGAATGACGCGAACCGAACCCTTCGGACTTCACCTCTGGCTTTTATTTTTATTTTGCCAGACCACAAATCTTAAGACTTTTATTTGTATAGTTTTGTTTAGACAGTTATTGGTGTGGTTGCCATTAGGGCAACTCAGAGTTGTAGACAACTCTGTTTACTTCATGGGGCCAGTCCAATGGTGGCTCTTCTACATAGACTTCTATTGGTGAAGAGTGACAAAGGCCTGAATTGATAAGTCCCAAAGTTTACGGAATGCATTGGAGTGACAAATGAGTTACATGAACCACGTCTTCTGCCCCCTCATTGGCAGAACTCTCCTTTCAATGGCTCTGGGGCAACCATGGGACTATAGTAATTACGCAACATTTTATAACCCCAAAAGGTTTTGTATTTATTATTCTGCCCCCTGTGATGTCATGTGGGTCATTAGTACATCATCATCATCATCATCATTTATTACTTAGTGAGCAACTCAAGCCCACACTGTTTCTTCAGTGTGGTCAGTGCAACACCCAGATCTACTGTATGTGAAATAGACATTAGGTATTTGAGCAGGTCAGGTGCACATCTTCCGTCCATGGGAGCAGACTCGGAGAGTAAAAAGACTTACTGTGCCTTAAAACCATTTGAAAACATGTTTAAGAGGGTTTATTTGTCACTCACTCATACAGGTACAATTGTCACTCACTCATACAGGTACAATCAGTGAAATGCTGGTGGGACAGAATCCACAGAGAGTGTGCTAATACAACAACACAATCAAGAATAACAATAAAATAAAAATGGAACAATAAGCAATAATACCGAAAGTACAGGTAAAACTAGCTCAGGTCTAGAATGTTAGAAGGATAACTCATTCTAAGCTATGGACCAGAGCTAAGGTACACAGTTGTATGATTGATAACCTCTTAAACCTTATATAATTTAGCATATATAATAAGGGTGTCAAAATCTAAATGTGCACGAGCAGAAGCTGTCAAATGTGCAAAAAAGCAAAAGGCACACATAGGTCACTTGTTTGCAATAAAATGGAAATATTCTCATATCTTGGGGGTGGCAAGAAAACATCAAACACATCGGGCAATATTATGCGTGTCTTAAGTACCAGGTCTTATTACTTAACTTAAGACCTGGTGGCGTGATCAATGCCATTTGGCTATTCTGAGTGGTCTTAAGTTAAGTAATAAGACCTGGTACTTAAGACACGCATAATACTGCCCAATGTGTCTTTTGATGATTACCTATCATGAATGAAATAAATGCATAAACACAAATATGCATTGAGAAAAATAAAATAATAAACACAAATGTATTCAGGCCACGTGCTGTACACTACCATATATTATACAGTAATTACTGTCATGGTGTTGTGCCCCAGCAACCTCCTGCACCATGTGTTATCCATTAAAGGTGTAATCGGTAACTGTCAACTGGGATTCAAACCCAACTGAAAAGTCTACTGCTACACTAGTACAGGAAGCCTTCATGCAATACCACTTGTCAGCCAGTAGGTGTCCTATCCAACCATATGATCTATTATTCTATTAGAATTGTAGGGAGACAAACTACCAGTTAGTTTATAGGCTACTGTATTCAAATATTCTACATTTCTACTATACATATACATACTATACTACACAAATGTATACATCAATATGACATTTTATTCACTACAAAAAGTTATGGACTACAGATTTAAGTAGCACAGGCAAAACAAAACAAAAATAAATAAATAAATGTAGGCCTACTCAACAATCACTTGGTCTCAGAATATGAATAACTCTGGACAACAGTAAGACATGACAACATTTAAACAGTCAGTCATACTGTACTATACCATTGAATAACTCTGGACAACACTATCACATGGCAACATTTAAACAGTGCAGTCATATACTGTACCAATTCCATTGTCATGAGATCGCCTCATCACGTCATAGACACTTGTAGTGCCTGAAGGTAAATCAAATAAACATGAGTGGACAAGTTGGTTTACTTTTTATTTTATTTTACATATGTTTTCAATTGTGTTAATTATTCTAGCCTACTAATTAGTCGGAAAAACAAACACATCTGAACTGATGGTTAATGCAATTGTTTTCAGCCATAATTTCAGCTATAAAGTTCTAAAACCATTTAGATTCAAACTAGAATGAGCTGTCCTTGTCAGAAGTGTCTTTAACCCATTAAAACTGGGAAAGCATCCGTGTCATTTTAGATTGTTAGCGTTGGCTATTCAAAAATAGCAGATGTACAAGCTCATATTTTTTAATCTTGAAAGTTTGAGAATTACTGATTTAGAAGGCATTTGTCTTGTCAATGGATTAATGAACATGATTGGTTCAAATACTGACCGTGCTGCAGTGGGCAGTACACATCGTCATAATCATCATTAGCCCCGCTTTGACTGGTTCTAGCTGAGCCCTGATTGGTTCCCTGGGACTGAATGCATCTGTAATTAAAAGATGTGTATAGATTTAGCAGAAAAGAAGAAGAAAACAAGACGGAATCTACTGCTGTTGTGTTTATAGCCTGCTGTACCTGACACAACATGGATCTGTAAAAAACAACAAAAAAACATCATAAATATTTGAACGTTTTAAATCTCTATTATGCTATGCGGTATGTTTCTATCCATCTAATGTAGCAGTTGTCACCTTTGGATGTTCTGTAGTGACAGAGCAGGACCAGAAGGACGCTCAGTAGAATCACAACAAGTCCTACAACGATGAGTCCTACAACTACGTAGGGAGGTCTCTGTTCCTCTACTGGTGGAGAACTGTGTTCTACAGACCCGGAACCTGCTAGCAAAGAGAGCTTATTATTGAATGGATGTTTATATATCATTTTTATAATATAATTTTATAATTAAAAAATATATAACAAACATTTTTGAGGATTTTACAAAACAAATCACACCCGTGTGAAGTGAGGGGCGCTCTTATCCTCATACATCTTCATGATGTATGATGATATTGTCAATGGGAATTTAATCTTTGTGTTAGGACAAAATAGCCGATTTGCTCGTCTACATATGGCGTAAATTCTTCATTCATTGTCAATGGCATTTTAGTTTGTTAGGACAAAAATCAACACCATAGTATAACTGAATATAGGAGGGGCTAGTGCCCCTCAAACACATAGAATAAATCTAGCCCCCCAGGGCCCCACTACCCAACCCCGCTCTAAAAGCCCACTCCTACAACACTGACAAAATAACTAACTGAGAAGAAGAACTAAAAAAATAAATAAGATATACACCTGGATGGATTGGCTACACAGGGGACTGCACATTTTGATCAAGTCAATGAATATAAATGATGTGACTTCTACATCTTGAATTATATGATAATAAAGTTAATGTGTACCAATTTGTGTAAGGTTTGTAAATCTGTAGTAAACCTTAAAGGAGCATTCAGTGATTTGGAAAAAAACCTGGTCCACCCGGTAACAAGATGTGCACATGCACACGCTCTACAGTGGGGGAAATACAACAGACCAACAGCACGTGCACCAATGCCCGCCCCACTCGATCATGATTGGAAGAAGGCCCCTCTCATCCTGATTGGATGAAGGCTTTGCCACCCAAAGCCCAAACCGAAACTAGGGTTTTTTGACCCCAGGGGCTCACTGGGGACAGGGAGGAACTCCTTATATGGTCAGCACACTTTATAGTAGGGAGGATTATCCAAAAAATAAGAAAAAATAAGTGATATTTGAATTAAGTGAAATCACTGAATATACCTTTAAGAACACCTGATGTGACTTCTACATCTTGAATCATATGATAAAGATAATGTGTAAAGTTTTGTGCGAGGTTTGGAAATCTGTGTGAAAACACCCGATGTAGGACAGTGGAAGGAGAGATGAATTCCCCTTATGGTGTGGATATACAGTATGTGATACATATTATTACTAGGGCTGGGACTTTAACTGATTAATTAACGCATTTTAATCGCACTTAGTTTTTGCACCACAGAAACGTTTTCACTGGATGGATTTGAGGCAAACCAATCATACCGGTGCACGCAATGGGAGAAGAAGCCAATCAGACCGCTTTGCTTGGCCTAGTGAATGGGAAATTTAGATAAAAAAACTCACCAAAATATGTTTTAATTGAAACAAAGTATATTGATAATGATATGAGATTAAATTCGATTAATTAATTTCAATGCCTCGAATTATTATTATTTATTTTTTTATCGAGTCCCAGCCCTAATTATTACACAACTCTCACCTCTCACATCCATCCGGCTCTCTGGTGACACTCCAAGGTCAGAGATGTAACACGTGTAGGATCCTTCACCAGACTTGTAAACTCTGTGGATGGTCATCTGTCCTGTAGACTCAGCCCCGATGAGGGATCCATCTTTATAGAAATCAGCTGGGAGGTCAGAGGATAGTTTACCAGTTGTCTTGTCTTTGGACCAGCAGCGCAGAGTGACATCACTTCCCTCCGTCACAGGAAGTGCAGGGCTCTCCAGGATCACAGCACTATCTGAACAATGATAAATAACAGCAGAATGGCAGAACGTTTGACTGAGGTTACATCACTCTGTCTGAACCATAGACATAAAGAGGTAGTATCATATAGAGGTAGTATCTCGAGAGCAAGCAAGCTTTTGTGGAAGCATTGCGGAAGCTTGACAATCATGCCAGCCAATCACAATTTGTGTCCTCACTTTTGTCTTCAATGTTTGTGTTAATACACACTTTTGTCTTCAATGTTTGTGTTTATACAAACACTTAAAGCTTGGCATAGGAGGGGCTAGCGCCCTCAAAAACCCAATAAAATAAATAAAACACATGGTTGTTGATGTGCTGAACGTACCAGTCACAGTGATATTAACGGTGTTACTCTTTCCCTCGGAAGACTCACACCAGTAAAGTCCGCTGTCAAAAGGGTACATGGAAACTGTGGCACATCCTGTGGTGTTCATCTTCCCCCAGCGCCCATGGCACTCTGAGATGCCGGTTGCTTGGACATTTCTCCACACAGTAGAGTTAGACCTGTCCTCACAGCTCAGAAAGACAGACTCGTATCTAAAGAACTGAGATCTTTCCGGACTGAGTCTGAGGGAGGCTGCATGGGGACAGAGAGACAGAGAAGAAAGTTGATTTCCTGATAGTTGAATCATGTGCTGAAACTTCTACCGCTCTTTTCAGAGGGAATCTCCTCCTATCTTGACCAGGGGAGACATATTTGCACTTGTAGCTTCAGGGCAGCCCTACCCGAAACCAGAGAATAGGTTACCCTACCGTATACTCAGATTCAAGTTAAACGGTTGTATTCATTCAAATAAGATTGCAACTTTAAAATCAAATGTATTGTTAGAGTTGCCTAATTCCAATGATAGTTATGGATGATACGAACACCTGGTCAGTAGAAGACAGACTTACGTCTCAGAACATCTCCAACTTCTGTCGAGACATTCACCATGGAATTAACCACTATGAGTGTGAGAGAGAGAGAGAGAGAGAGAGAGAGAGAGAGAGAGAGAGAGAGAGAGAGAGACAGACAGAAAGAGAGAGAGAGAGAGGGGAAGGGAGTGGAATTGGCCATTTTTAGATTTGAAGAAAAATTTACAATAACCCATAGGCAAGTACAATAATTGTAGTGTTTCTACTCACAGACTAGAAGGTAGAGTGATGTTTGCTTCATCCTGTGTCGCTGCTCACTGACTGACTGACTGACTGTTATGACAGTCACTCACTGACAGTCTCCTCCCACCTAGCCTGGGAGGCATACCATTTCGGGAGCGGATGATAATTTATGTTGTAGTCTGGTTTGTAGTCATCTGGCCGGAACCCCCAAACCGGAATCAGAATGAACCAAAATAATTCCCTGCATCATAATTTTAGGGCCTAATAAAAGCCTTGATGTGGCGTATGAATTCTTCAAGTAATTCTTGGAATAGTTTGTTTGGTATATTTATTCCAACTCGTAGTGACTGGCGAGACTTAAAACAAACAGGGGGGACCATAACTCTATGGGGGGGAACCAAAACAAAGCGACACTGAGTTTTTATTTTAGTTTTTATCATCTGGTCTAAACCACGCCTAGACAGGATCACACAGGCGATTTAGGAACACAGACCAGACCTCCCACCAAAATACCCACAAAATCAAGAGTGTAAAAATATGAATTAGATTTTTATTTTAGTAAAAGCTAGCTGCCTTGTTTGACTGACGGACCCGATAACCGAGTGGTTGTTAGGGTCCGTGTTCCGTACCGTACCATATAGGCATCACAGTAGCAGCATTTTATCTTGTTTTAACAGCTGCTAAGTGTCACAGTGAATCCCGGGCTAGATTCCTTGGCCAGCTGGACAATTTGCTGCATGTCACTCTGTTTCCAATCTGTTGCTATCAATAAAGGTTAAAAAAAAAATCTAAAAACTTTAAAAAACCCACTGCAGATGTTACTGCATGCTAGCTTACATATACACACTCATTCAATTGCTCAAAAACACAGCCACAGGACACACGCACACACCACCATCAGCTCACCTTTGTGAGTTGTTTCGGAACAAACAGCTCTGTGCAAGTGGCTGTTTTTTTAATAGGCATGGAAACATCTGTTTAACCGCAAGCGGTTAAACTGGGTGTACAACCTTTAAGTTCAGTGGTGGGCTGTAGGTGTTGCGTTCTGCATCAGTGGAAAAGATGTGCAGTGGTTGCTGTTGGTGGCAAACCAACCACGGTCCTCTGCTGCAGTCCAATAAGTTCAAGCTCAATGCAGATAAGACTGAGCTTCCCTTCTGCCCCCATGCAGTCAGTGGTGAAAAGTGACTAAGTACATGTAATCAAGTAAAACATTTAATGTCAATGGAGTATTTCCATTTTGCTATGCTTCCACTACATCTAAGAGGTAAATATTGTGGGCCTACTTATACTCTAACACTACAATTATTAAGGAGCCTTTTTCTGTTTGAATAAAGGGACAGCATATCTCCTGCCTGAGGGCAGGACCTTGAAGCAGGTGCTGAGGTTACGAGTCGATTCTCTCACAATCTTAACCGTTTTCTTCACTGCCCTGTAGAGATGCTGAAGGCTAGAGTGCTGCTGAGATGACCTTTCATCTAATCGCAGCAGTTAACCTTCCTGCTTGTGTCTATGAAAGACATTCATTGCATGCAAGAAGATAATTATAATTGTTTGTATCCATCAATCTTTCATTATCGTTTTAGTAGAAGTTTTAGCTGGAACTGGAACTACTAATGCCAGGTATTGTCAGATGTTTAAGAGAACAGGAAGTCTTGCATGAAAGGACGTTTCGAACAGCGAAACCACAACAGCCCATCATATGTGCTGTTGTGGTTTCTGTTCAAATCATACCCTGAAGAAGGCAGTCGTCTGCATGCCGAAACATTGGTTTTCTTATACTCTGTGTTCTAAAATACATTATTGGCACTTTGACCACCAGTGTGTGCAGCCACATTCTTGTCCCTTGAACACTATACCTTTTTGTGTTAAATTGGTGTCACAGTATGACACTAAGTCAACACAAATTTGATTCATGAATAAAGAAAGAAAATCCAAGCATCATTACAATCAAGTGAGGTATTATATCCCTATTTTTAAACGTTTTATTTATGGAAATGTATATCAGAAAAAGAAGAACCAGTAACACGCCTTAAGGGCGCGTGTCTCACACACACACACACAATATTGTACTGGTGTTAATATCAGTATACTTGTTCTCTAGTCATACACGCACGCACGCACGCACACACACAATATTGGACTGGTGTTAATATCAGTATACTTGTTCTCTAGTCTCTCACACACACACACACACACACACACACACACACACACACACACACACACACACAGCCGTGCATATTGATTGATTGAAGTATTTATTAACAGTTTGCAGAATTACAGTACATTTCAAGTACAACTCAATACAAAAACTGTACACCATAAAGTATTACACTTGTTTACAAGAGGTGAGGGTCCACCACATGGAGTGGAGTAGAAAGAACAGAGATTTGAAAGTTCGTAGAGGTCGACAGTACTTGCACACTAGTAGGCCATTTATGGCCTACGCAAGTAGGCACTCGACAGAGTGCAGTTCTAGTTTATACTATATATATACACTTCAGGCTCCATCTTAGAGTAATGAAATGTGATGTACTATACACTACAGCACAATGAGCACATACAGACAGTTTGCAACAAAAAGAAAAAAAAGAAGCAGAGGTACAGTTTCATATGCTAAATGGATACATTTCTGGTGATAAGCTTCGAATTTTTACAGCAACCATCTGTAAGTGCTCTTACAAAACACACATTCAAAAGTAAAAGATTTGAGAAAAGAATAAGGAAGAACACACATACAAAGGACATACAAAGTGAACATTTGAGATAAATAGATAGAAAATAGATAAAACAAACAAAAATCTCCCTGTTTTCCCTAATTCTGCTGAGACATACAGTATTTTACAGTCCTTTCAATTTCAATTTGTGTAACAGTCTAAATGTCATAATACAAAAATCTATACACCGAAAATAAACCACATTTCTGAAAAAGGCTGAATAGTTTCGGTGGCTTAATATTCGGTGCATCCCTACTATATTTTGTTGCAGCAGTTTATTGTAGCCTTCCTACAGGAGGGTTACCTGGTTGATCCTGCCAGTAGCATATGCTTGTCTCAATGATTAAGCCATAATAATAATAATAATGAATTGCATTTTTATAGCGCTTTTCCAAGTGCTCAAAGCGCTTTACAATGGTTCATTCATTCATACATTGGGAGGAGAAGCGGCGAACAGTCGACGGCAGCGTCCTCCTGAGTGGCTCCTGAGTGGCTCCTGAGTGGCATCTCCACTTAGGTTAGGATCTGAAAGGATATTCTCAGTTTAATTTAAATCACGTGTTTCATATTATGTACATATCGTTGCTGTCGGGCAGAAACCTTCTATCTCTCCACTTTTTCTTTTCTTTCCCCCCCCCCATAAATTAATACTCTACAGCTACACGAAAGTAGCAAGAAAAGCAAAGAATGGATGCTAGGCTTCAAGTGGTTATGGTATAATGTGTTTGCAATATAACATTTTAAGCTACCGGTAAATTAAGTTTCCTGCTTTCAATCTTTATACTGTTTGTCACTTTGACACAACTGACTTACAGCATGTAGGTTCAAACGTTAGAAAATACACATGCAGTGCTATACAAACATTATAAACACATACAATATATATTGGCGATATGAATTAACAAATATAAATAACAATATATATTGGCTATATGAATTAACAAATATAAATAGTTAAAGGTGCTGTAAGTGGGAAAAACTATAATTGAAAACAAAAGGTGTTGTTTTGTTCAAAAGCTCTGTCTATATTCTGATAGTAAGCATTTTCTAAACCACAACCTTGAAATTAATTTTAAATAATTTTGAAACATTTTAACTACACAAATCTTGTACAGGGGTCCCTGGCACAAAATACATTTCAAATGGCTTGACATGAAAATGTTTGAGCACCACTGGTTCAAACAACAATAGGAAGGAAGCACAAATAAAGCAACTACACTTCAGAAACAAGCCCCCCCAAAATGCAACTCGCAATATACCAATATTTACAAGCAACTGAAAACAAGCCCAAAGTCGCTTATTGTAAGCAGACTAGGTAACACTGATTCGGACACTAGGGTTAATGTGGTTAAAGTAGTCATAATAAGGTGACATACACTCGCCTTTGTCAGAATGCCGATCGCTTGAGGTCGGTGGGGAGACAGGATACCCGCTGTCATCAGCCTGATCAACACTCTGAGGGGTGCCTAGCAACCAAATATGAGACTGTTAGTATGTAGTGTACAAGCGTCATAATTCTTTATTATACAACAGGTCGTTTCGAGGAAGCAATCCGATTGGTTTTAGGCATGTAACGATTCACTCAACTCACGATACGATTCGTATCACGATACGATTTTTAACGATATTTTAAACAAAAAATATTTTCCAGAAAAATATATTTGTATGATTTATCTTCCCCGCCGAGCTTTTATTTAACTGCATTGCAAAAGTAGCATTACTTTTGATAGTGTAGAAACATAATTGCCTTCCTTGATTTTATTTTTTATTATTTTTTTATTAATGAACATCAACGACCATCACCTGGGCACAGTCACAGACACACACAGCTCCCCTCTGCAGTACTGTACTTAAGTGACTGCATGGAGTCTGTCTCATTTCTGTAAAATTACTTAATTTATGTGCAACAACTGTAAACATGCTTTCATGTTTAGAACCTAGCTCGAGTTAACATGTAAAAATAAGATTTCTTTGATGGCCTCTTAGGATAGATGTAGATCTATTTGACAGTGCAGAAACATAATTGCCTTCCTTGATGTGCATGTGCCTTCCTTGAATGAGCATCGGCACGGCCAAAGCATTTCCGGAGGTCCCCAGCCAAAAACGTTGAACCCCTGCCTTAAACCAGCACAACGCCGCAAAGGAACATCTTCTGCGATACCTTTCGCGATACCTTTCGGAACTCACCCTGTGGGCGAGTTCCTACGGCACCGCAGGCATGCATTAATGACGATAAAGAACACCCTCTCGTGTAATATAGCTTAATTCAAGCAGATTATCAAGAGAGAGAGATATATTAGAGATATAGATAGATAGATATACATCTATTATAAAATCATACATACTGTTATTGACTGGTTTGAGATTTGGAAGAGGGCTGGCAAGTAGGGCTGTGTCGGTACCTATGTCAAAATCAGAAAAAAGGCAATACTATATAGAAAAATACAACTACCAATAAAACTATACATTTGAATACTACCAACAATAGTACTATACAGAAATACAGCCATAATAGCACTTCTTATTAACATAAATATTATTAATAATACTACTCTTAACTCTTTACAGTTTACATAAATACTAGTACTTTAAAGGGAAAAAGAGAAATCTGGCAAAAGGCCTAGTCCCAATCTGTGATTTGTCCAAAGTGTGAAAGGAACCCCCCCCCCATGCCTTGTTCCAAAACAATAGAGCACCGAAGTCTGACGTCACTTTCAGTAGAGGGCGCCAATACACAGGTTCATGTATTTTTTTAGTTGCATTGAGATCCCCATAGGGCGATTTTAGGTCGCTTCATATAAGAACTGTGTTTGAAAAATAAACCGACCACCCGGCCTTTCTGTCAGGGGAGTGGCTGTGCGTCGTTAATGATGTCCATTCATATTTGATACAGCCAGTTTCTGGAGAAAATGGAATTAATGTGGCCGCAAAAGCCTTGAAACTACATATGAAGGCAATGTCGCTGCTAATATACGTCACGCCCAGCTGTCAACACATTGGGTTCCTGAGATTCCTCGTTGACGTAAGCTCAGCTGGTGGTGACTCGACTCGTACTAACCACGAAACATTTTGTTTCACTCGTTTCTAACGCTTTTTTTGTTACTCTTTGGGTATATTTGTACATTTCCACCTTCAGTCGATGCTTCATATCCATATGAGTGAAAAGGCCGGGGTGATCGGTTTATTTTTCAAACACAGTTCTTATATGAGGCGATCTAAAATCCTCCTATGGAGATTACAATGCAAATAAAAAGTAGACGAACCTGTGGATTGACGCCCTCTACTGACAGAGACGTCAGGACTTCGGTGCTCTATGAGCAGCATTGAGCATGGGACTGTATGTAGACTTGAGGTCAAGCATCTGTGTCCCGGAACATGTTTAGTTTTTACATCTTTAGGCTATATCTCATTGTACTGTTGTAAGAGAACAATAGGCTCTATGCACATTTTGGAAAGAACTCTTCCTATAGTTCTGGGCTCCTTCCACACTTCTGATAGAATTTAGCTTTAGAGTTAAGCTTGTTGGAACGCAGGCTGTTGCGGACTGTCGGTGATGTGTGTGTGTTGTGTGCTCACACACATTACGCACAACTGCTGTGCTGAGTTTTCCCTAGCCTTTGTATGTTTAAACACGCATGGCTGCTTGGAGCATACACAAACTCAACAAAGTTGCAGGACCCATGCTCGGGCTGACTCGCACACACCTCTCAGCAGGTGTGTGCCCAAAGAGGAGAGCATATTGGCGTTTAGCTGTGTTGCTCATTGCACAATTGTGCGATCCTTACAAGTTGTAAAGGTGACTAAACAACTATAAAAATGATATAAAATACCAAACCAATTGGTATTATTGAAGGGGAGAAATAAACAACCGAAGTTAAGTTTGCAAACGTTTGTGAGGAGTTTATATACATTTATATACATTACTTTGATTTTTCTTGTTGGATTCCTCTTCTGTACTACAGTAGTTATTCCTACATTTTGGATTTAGATATTTCCATATGACGGTCAACCCTATGCCCAGCCCTATGACCAGGCCTGTGAGGAGGAGAACAGCATGGTGGTTTCTTCCACCAGTGGTTTCTTCCACCACTGCTGAAAAACAACCAGTACAGAACATGAGGAACAATTCTTCAAGCAAGACATGAGCTCATCCAGCATGTTGACAAAATAATATTGAATGATATTGTGAATGTTTTAGCACTTAAGGGCGGAGGATGGAATGAAAAACGCAAACAACAGTTCTTCTCTGACTGGGATAAAGTTATATCCAGATTTATTTGGGCAGGGAAAAAACCTAGAGTGAGGCTCAAGACATTACAACTACCAAAGGAAAGAGGGGGATTGGCCCTTCCATGTTTGAGAGATTATTATAGAGCAGCTCAAATCCGACCATTGATTGGATGGTGTAAGCCAAGTTACAAATCAAGATGGAAAGATATAGAGGGTTCAATGGGAAGGGGTCTACCTATTAACATGTTGGTGGGAGACCTATCCTTGGTCAAACACTTGTCGGATCCTCAGAATGTGATGATAACAGGTTCATTGAAGGTGTGGTGTGAAATAATTAGGAGGTATAAACTGAAGGACAAAATTGGAATTCTCAAATGGTTTGCATATGATTCAGACTTCAGACCTAGTACACATGACATGAGGTTTAGAGGTTGGATTGGGAATGGCCTCTCTGCATATTGTACTCTTTTAAAACAGGGTAATGTGATGAGCTTCCAGGACCTGAAAGACAAATTTAATTTACAGAATCAGGACCTTTTTAGGTACCTACAAATCAGAGACTTTATAAATAGAAAGCTATTAAGAAGAGAAGATGCAACAGGAGTAGAGATCATTAAGATTTTCCAAAATGCGTATGCAGGCTCTACTTATCAAAAGATAGTTTCAAATTTATATGTAGTGCTTCAAAACATGAAAGGAGATAATACTCTGAATATTAAAGCAAGATGGGAAGCAGAGGGCAACCTTACTATATCAGCAGAAGAATGGGAAAGAATATGTAAACATCAGTGGAAAATGAGTAGTTCCCCCACATGGAGAGAATTCAGCTGGAAAAATGTGAGTCGTTTCTTTTGCACTCCAGCCCAGAAAAGACATTACACATATCAGTCGGACTGTTGGAGACTCTGTGGGGAAACATTGGCAGGTCATTTTCATGTGTTCTGGAGTTGCCCTTCTGTGGTTCCATTTTGGAGAAGTGTCCACAGTGTCCTGGAAGCAGTTTTTGGTGTTGACATTCCTTTTGATTTTAAAACCATGTATCTTGCAGATCTGGAGGGACTTCAATTTGTAAAGCAGGATCAGTATCTATTGAGGGTATTGCTGGTGGCATCCAAAAAAGCCTTAACAAAAAAGTGGCTTACAAATGTAATACCAACTATAAATGAATGGATTGATTTAATCTATAGTATATTTATTATGGAGAGAATTACATTCAGCTTCAGAGGTCAAGTTGAAGTCTTCACAGATAACTGGTTTAGATGGATTGCTCATGTTTCTACCATAAGACCTGATTTTGTATAGTTTCAGTTAAACCTGTTTAACCTATATATGCACCTGTTTGAGGTACTTATGTATTATGAATGATCATCGATAGAGAAGAGAGGCAGACATCTCCCCTTGTGTGTATTGTGTGTATTGTCTTGTTTTGTTTTCGGTTGTATGTATTGTCAATTGTCAGGCAAAACATTCAATAAAAAGCAAATTGAAATAAAAAAAAGAAAAGCGCTGAAAAGAATGAAAGGTTCGTTTTCTTTACCCGGTTTCTGTTGCTGAGACCTGCAGGTGCATGTACTGTTCTTCACTGACTTGGCAGTGACATTTCTTCTGACTGTATGCAGACCATCAGGATCTGTGGTCCCCTCTGAGTCTTCAGCAGGAAGGTCGTTTCCTTCACCGTCCTGCCAGGACACCTCGGGTCGTACATACCAGCCTTCAGATACACATTGCAGAACCATTCCGTCATCTAAGATGGAGATCTCACAGGGGACACTTTGAGGCTTGGAGACTGTCTGAACTAAGGAGAGAAACATTAAAAAAGAAATTGGGGGGGCATTTTTTCTATTTAGAAAATAGCAGACATTTAAATGAGAGCAGAATAGAAAAGGGTTAACCACTTGAACTCCAGCATGCCTGTTCAGGGGGGAACATTCGCCAAACATAGCCGATCTATAAGCCCACAAAGTGTCACAACGTGAAGCGTTCTAACTTGTACATGGTCTCTTTTTTTGGAAAAGAGATTTGATGTTGAAGAAAAAAGCAAAAAAGTACAGTTCCAACTTAAGGGATATTTCACTTTTAAAAGAAAAGTTTGATTTTGTCTACTCAGGCTATGTGAACACCCCAGACCGTTTTTAAGTTGCTTGATGCAGTATTTAGATATTTGATATTAATTTTAGCTGCCCTTCCTATACAAACCCATTGTAACTTCAAACAACAATTTATAACCATGATAGATTCATCGAAAACACCCGTAATTTTTTCTGGTGACTGATACTGCCCTCCTGAAAAAGGTTATATAATTAAATAAAGTAAATAATTAAACACGGGCACCTCACACCTCTAAAAAAAGGGTTTTAGTTTTACATTATTCTAACATGGTTAAAATGGAGTTTGAAATTATAATGCGTTTGTATAGGAAGGGGGCGTGCCAGCTTGAATGAATAATACATATCTAAATACTGAATCGAGGAACTGTCTGGGGTGTACACATAAGCCTGAGTAGACAATGAAATGACCAAAAGTTTTTTTCTTTTTAAGTGAAATATCAGTAGAAGCAGACCAGTAATACAGTAGGATTAGTATAAAAATAATAGAAATAGTACAGTACAGTAGTTCCTAAACCCGAATCCTTGATTTAACAGAACCCATAGGCGTTGTCAGTTGACTTACCGATGACAAGCTCTATCTCAGATAGATGCAGATGCGTGTGTTGTTGTGGGACAAGGCACCTAAGACAAAACACAAAACACTTAGAGCCTGGTGTCTCTATTGTGAGGCTGGGCAGGTCATTACAGGCAAAGATCCATCCATTTCTCATCAAACTATAACTCTGAATATACCGGCGGTAAGTCTCATTCACACAAGATGAAAATCATACTAGGGAGGTGTTCATTCTCGAGTTCAGCTGTAACCTTTGATTAGTTTAGAGAGGAAGCCTTTCTAACCAATGTGCTAAAATATCAACAGCTGGGGCACACCGTCTCAGTCACAGCTGATTCACAGATGTAATCGTGTAGTCTTTATATTCAGTAGTCTGGGGCACGTGTGCTTGGCCCAAAAGGAGGGCCAAGCAGTTAGCGAGGTACTGCTCAGTGCTCAACATCAGCTATTGTAGGAAGTCCGCTCAATTCTGAGGAGGCGTTGTTTCCTTTTCCGTGGTTAATGTGTCTGACAAGTATGTCAAGACAAGTATGTCTGACAAGTATGTCAACATACATGTATTATGGCAAGATACTACTGTAGTCTGTATGTAAAAATGGTCTGCTGTTCTGTCTGACTGCACTGGCAGTGTTCATGTCCTTTGTATAAGGTGCTCTTGTAACACCCAGGAATAGAGCCCGGGAATTGAGCCTGGGTCTCTCCTGCGTGGAACGCCAACATATTAAACACTAAGACAAAGGGATTAGTGTATGTACAGTATGACTCGGGCGAGATATTAGACTTTTTATGCCATCAGGGTGAGGTTGTGAGCCACCCAGCTACACTCTTGTACTTTTGTTTATATGGACGATGGCCATAAATACAGTATAGCCTATATTTAAAATGTGTGTGCATGTGGGTGTGTGTTACTGTTACCGGTATAGTCCAGCATCCGAATGCTTCAGGTTACTGATCAACAAGGAGGCGTTTCCTTTCTTCAGCTCCCACAGAAACAACTTGGTCCTGTCATGGTAGGACGGGTTCTGCTCCGTGAATAGTTCAATAATTCGGTGAATGTGGACAAACTGGGGCTGCAGATCTGGCCGGGTCCACTCCACCAACTCCTCTAAAATGTCAGCAGAAGACTGCAGGCTACAGGGCAGGAGAACGCCTCTACCAACAACCCCAACCACCTTGTTCTTGACAGACCCACCATCTGGACCTGATTGATAGATGTTCAGTATTTTATATTAGATCGTAGGTGTGCACCAGCTAAACATGTTGGGATGTGATGTGTTATGTTTTCGAGCTCTTAAATTGGCTATTTTTACGAGTTGTACAAAAGAAAATACGGCTTAAGTGGTTCAAATCAGATTAATCAAATATATAACATTTGACTAATAATTGATAGGAAAATAATTGATAGTTGCAGCCATATTAGACTGTAAATATATTTTAAAGTTAAAACTCAATATTCTGTGATTCAATCTTACCTGTGGCTGTGTGGAAGCAAATTAGCAGCACCCATATCATGGTATGTAGTCCACACATGTCACTTTCCCCTCTTTGGCCTACAATGGGAACAAACATAATAATACTCATAAATGTTATTCAATAATATATGTAATCTGACGTATAGAGTATAATCCTACAGAATGCTACACAGACTCCCACCCAACTTTGATCTTATTTTTCTGCACGTCGCTTAAACGTTGGGATTTATTCACAGGTTGTTGTGGTCTTGTGGTGGGCATTTTTCTAATGTGTAGCAGAGTAGTTCCGGAGAGGATCCAACGGATTGTGTGGCCCTGGTCTTTCCTTAGTGGGTCTGATCAGCCTGCATGAGGAAGCCCAAAAACCTTCGATGAGGCCTTTAGGAGGGCCATTCGAGCCGCAAGCGGAGCCTGCAGTACCACCGTTGCCCAGGTGGAGTATTTGACTCGTGGAGTGCCAACACTGCCAACCATCTGAAACTCCCTTATTAAAGAGACAACAAACACTCTTCTTTTTCAATTGGTTTTAACTTATTTTTGTGATACCTGATTCTTGAAAGATTTTTTTTATTTTTGTATGTGATACACCGATAGTGAAATATTTTACATTATGATTAATGTATAGGCTGAGCTGATCATCACCACATTATCCAGCTGTGTTGCTCATTCCACGAACGCCCGATCCTTAAAATATACCTCGTTGTAAAGGTGACTAATGATAAAATACAATACCGATTGGTATTATTAGAGAACTAAGTTAGTTAAGATTTTTTGTTGCGGAGTTGTATGCTGAATGAGTATGAGATCAGATCATACATTGTTTTAGCCTAACATGTAGACTCTCGTAGATGTATATTTATCGATTCTGACATTTTCAATAAATGTCAGAATCGATAAATACATCTACAAGAGTATAAATGTCAGAATTCTACAAACGCGGACTACGGTATGTGTGCGGTTTTTTAGCGGCCATTTCAAAAAAGTTATCTGTCTCTCAGACAAAAACAGCAGAATGACCCCTTAAAACCTAGTAACATTTGTTTTGCTCTTCTACGCTTATGAACTACCTAGACAGGTTAACACATACAGTTTGTAATCTAAATCATATTCATTCCATTTTATGTTTAGTGACATACTTACCGACAAGAGCAGTGTGATGAAGAAGTTCGGTGGGAGGGGTCTCTAAACTGGATGTGATGTCATCTGACTTAAACAGTCTTCTTCTTCTCTGCGTTTTTTGGCGGATCGCAACCAACATAAAGGTGCATACCGCCACCTACTGTACAAGAGTGTGCAACATCATGTCAATTTTCTAGTGCTACTTAGATCCTAACTACTCAGGTTTGTAGTGTATAAAAATGTAAACAGTGCCTTCCTCACCATAGCTACACCCTTTCCCTCTGCTCCAAGAATCCCTGATAAATCCCATTCCCGTCCTGCATCATTAACTTTGTCCTTCAGTTGTGCTCTTTCCTCTATGTACCTAATCAGTTCAGTAAAACGTGCTCAACATTTTCCATTTCCCCACAACTTCCACATTTATTGCTCTCTGCCTTACCCATAGTAAAGAGGGTGCTGTTTAACCTAGTGTTACCCACCCTTAGCCTTGTAATGAATTTTTCTTCACTTCTATTCTTTTCATTATACCTTGTAGTACCCTCGTCCTTTCAGGTCTTCGTCCCACCTTCTCTGCCAAATTTCCATCCCTTTCTTTTTGACCATTGCTTTCCCTTCACCCTTTCCTAGTAACACTCGTAGTGCTACCTAGGCTCGTCTGACCACAATTGTATTCATCTTATCCCTGTCTACCGCACTGTATTGAAGCGAGGTAAAGTGCAGACCTTTCAGGTTAAAGACTGGAATGAAAATGCATGCCTCACTTTACAGGGTTGTCTCGAGGCGACCGACTGGGACATGTTCAAGGAATCCTCTAATGACATTGATGAGTTAACAGACGTTGTGAGCAGTTGGGTGTCCTATTGTGAAAGCATTGTTATTCCAGAAAAAACTGTGAAAGTTTATCCGAATAGCAAACCGTGGGTCTCTAAGACACTCAAAAAGCTTCTGTACAGTAAGAAAAAAGCCTTCAGTGATGGGAACAGAGTTGCTTTATGTGACATTCAGAAGGAAATTAAATGTGAAATCAGGGCATGTAAAAGTAGGTATAAAGATAAAATTGAGTCTCAGCTCAAAATGAATAATTTAGGATCTGCTTGGGACAGCATGAAAATAATTACAGGAATGAAGGACTGTGGCAGGAGTAAAGTTCAGCTCAATGGATACACTTCAGATGTAGAGCTGGCGCAGGATCTGAATACCTTCTATGGCAGGTTTGATGCTCATGATTACAAGGTCAAACACAATGAAATTAGGAACAGTCTCATGTCGGCCCCTCCTATGAATCCCTTTTTTAACGAGAAAGATGTAACCACATGCTTTAAGAGGTGTAAACCCAGGAAAAGTCCTGGCCCTGATAAACTCAGTGGGCGCCTACTAAAAACATGTGCTGATCAGCTAGGCCCCATCTTTAATTATATTTTTAATTTATCCCTCTCCTTGCAGAAGGTTCCATCTCTTTGGAAACAGTCCATAGTGGTGCCCGTTGGCAAAATAAAGAACCCTATGGTATTGAACGATTTCCGACCGGTTGCCTTGACCTCCCTGGTTATGAAACAATTTGAAAAGTTGGTTAAAACTGAGCTCCTGGTCAAAACGGAGTCTATGTTAGACCCTTTTCAGTTTGCCTACAGAACCAGGAGAGGCGTTCAAGACGCCTCATCGACCTTACTTAATCTTCTCTATAAACATTTAGAAGGTAGTAAGAAGCATGCCAGGCTGCTCTTCGTAGATTTCTCATCAGCGTTTAATACAATTCAGCCTCATGTTCTGGCAGATAAACTTGTACATTTATTCTGTCTAGATGCAGGTCTTGTAGGCTGGATCCTTGATTTTCTTACCAATAGATCACAACAGGTGAAGGTCAATGGAATTTTATCCAACCTATTATCATCTTCTACCGGCTCACCTCAGGGCTGTGTTTTGTCCGCTTTCTTGTATATTTTATATACAAACGATTGTGTCAGTCAGCACGCCAACAGATTTATTATCAAATACGCTGACGACTCCATCATAGTCAGCTTGCTCGATGATAATGAAGTTGGTCATGGCCAAGTACTTGATGACTTTCTCTTTTGGTGTGGGGATGCCTTTCTCCAACTGAATGTCTCGAAAACCAAGGAAATGTGTGTAGACTTCAGGAGATCCCCCCCAGTTCCCCAGAACAGTGTTGTCCATGGTGAGCAAGTCGACATGGTGACCACTTACAAATACCTGGGTACTACATTTGACAGCAAACTAAAATTCGATGTGAACTGTGAAATATTGTGCAAGAAAGGCCAACAACGCCTCTTTTGCTTGAGGCAGCTCGCCAAATTTCAGGTTGACAAATCCCTAATGAAACTTTTTTACAGTGCTTTTATCGAGTCAGTTATCTCTTTCTCCATCATTTGTTGGTATGGAAACCTAAATATAAAGGACAAAAACCACCTTGGTAGGATTGTGAGAACGGCCTCAAAGATTGCCGGAGTTAACTTCAGTAGTCTAGACCAAGTATTTAAAAATCAGGTGCTTAAGAAAGCCAAGTCCATTTGTACGGATAACTCCCATCCTCTCAGCACTGCTTCCCTCTGGCCTTCGCCTAAAAGTTCCAGGGGCCAAAAGCAATAGGTATAAGTTCTCCTTCGTGCCTGTAGCTATCCAGGCTCTAAATGCAGATAGGAGGAGGTAATTTGTCACCTGACTCGCCTGTATGAATTATTAATTATTTATACTGTTCTGAAAATGTTATGAATTATAATGTTACACTGATACCTTGAACTGCCATCCTGTTTTATTTGTTCTATGTGTACTATGTGCCTTTTTACTGTGTTTTTGTGTTTCATGTTACCTGCCTGTGTTATGCCTTGCTGTAAACCAAATCGGCCCACGGGGACAAACAAATAAATGAACCTGAACTACCTCCTGCTGTGTTGCCCTTTTGGCAAGCTTGTCCGCCCTCTCGTTCCCTGTCAGCCCCTTATGTGCTGGCACCCAACAAAACTGACTGACAAAACTGAATATCCAGGCCACCTCTGTGTAGTCCTAGTAAGTACTGGTTAATCTCAATAACTAGGTCCTCTCTAACTGACTTTTCGGACTGCAGGCTTTTCAACACTGCTAGTGAGTCTGTGCACACCACCACCCGCTCTGGTCTAACCTCCTCCACCCATTGTAACCCAGTGATGATTGCCACCGCCTCTGCTGTATATACTGACAGGTGATCTGGTATCCTCTTTGCTTTGCTTTTTGCTTTGCTATAGTGACATTGAACTCTGGTATATACACTCCTATTCCCACCCTGTGCTGCTCATTCTTCGATCCGTCTGTGTATATGTGCAAATAGTTGCTGTACTTCTGTCTGAGGTAAAGGTTGGATTGGGCTCCTATGTCCTCTGCTTGCCAGTCATTTTTATTTTCAATAATGGTCAGATCCACTTTAACTTCTGGGAACAGCCCTTTCACAGTCTTGAAGCCACAGACCAGACATATGCACAGACGGACCTGTTTAAGTCAAGGTTTTTACTGTTCCGGTCTAGAACCCGCCTACTGTATCCGGTAATGTCAAAACACATAAATAAACGCACGCAGACCGTCTCCGTTCCAGGCCGGATCTGCTACCTCCAAAGCTAATCCACCGTCTACTATCCTTAGCAGCAGTGTTGCCAGATTTTGCGAGAGCAACAAGCAACCAGATAAAGCGAGTTAGCTCTGGACTCTGGAGCAGTGGTTCTCAAACATTTTCATGGCATTGTCAAGGCCAATGATCTAAATGGGATTGTGCCAGTGACCCCCTATTATTAGGTCCCAACCCATACAATATTGGTGTTACAGAATGTTTCAATGTTTTATCGCTGTTGACATATACAATTGTCAACATCGATAAAGTACATTTACGAGTCTCTAGTCTAGGCTACCAGATTTGTAACTATTGTATTTAATTCCCTCACAATGTTTTGAAAATATCTGATCTATTTCAAATAGCCGATGCAGGATTGAAGTGGTTAGACTGTAGCCCAAATAAGAAACTAATGAAGTAGTAACAATATAATAAAATATATACATAAAATAAGTGATTTTTATTTTCAAGCGATTATAAATAAGATAAACAAGAAGTCATTGGTAAAACTCTTAAACTAATATAAAATCCTTATATTCCTTGGTCTTTGGTCATATTATCGAGCTTAAAGTGCAATCAATACAGTTGATCATTATTTGAGGACAAAAATTAAATACAACTTAAAAAAAACCCAAGAGCAACATAAAAACATCCTACACAGCAGTAAAGTATTGGAATCATGTTTTACATGTTAATGAATAATAAAGGTTGACACATACATTATAGGCCTAATGACATTGCCACATTTGGAGTGTATAATGCATTTATTGCAGGGTGGGTCCCAGTGGGAATCAAACCCACAACCCCGGCTCGGCGGCTTCCTTGAGATGCACTAAAACGTCCAAAACACTTTGTGGTAGTGAGGTTTTCAACGTGGGGCCCAGTGACCCCGAGGGGTCCTTGAGGGGTGTTCCAAGGGTTCGAAAGGAATATAAAATCTGCAGGAGTGCAGATTTTATATTCCTTTCTACGTATAATCTGAATCTGATCCCATGGCTATAGGCCTATTCCTGAACTCTTCCACTGTCCTTGAGTCGAGCGAGCCTTTCCCTTGAAGTGGGTTCCAACTTCCAAGGGGTCCAGAAATCAGTAGTGTAAAAGTACATTTACTTATGTACTGTACAATGTTGAGGTATTTGTACTTTACTTGAGTATTTCCAATACTTTTACTTCTACTCCTCTACATTTATTTGCACATACATTACACATACATTATAAACCATTTCAGCCCTACATTTCGGCCATGTGAAAATAGCCGATCTACAAGCTCCATTGTGAGCTTGTAGATCGGCTATTTTCAAAATAAATGTATTCGTTTGAAAACTTGAAATTGGACATTCTGCACAATGAGTACTTTTTACTTTTCCAATTTCCAATTTAAGCATTTAGCAGATACTCTTAATCCAGAGCGATTTACATTAAGCAAGAACAAGTAGTTATCATTTGTTTACTTTTGGTACTTTAAGTACACAGACGTGGACAAGTCTTGCCACCAATGATGATTTCCTGTTTTTGGCTTATATAAAAGTGTATATTGTGGCCTGGGCCATGGCTCAGTGGTCCAGGCACCTTGGCTGACAATCCAGTTTGGCAGTGTGCCGCGGGTTCGACTCCCGATCCCGACGGCCCTCACTGCATGTCTTCCCCCCCATCTCTCCCCCCATTTCCTGTCAGCCTACTGTCTGTCCCTTCATAAAAAAATAAAATGAAATAAAGGCGAAAGCCACAAAAAAATTTTTTTTTAAAAAGAAGTGTATATTGTACGTCTCTAAATGTTCTGATGAATTGAAAATGTTGGACCCTATTGTAAACAAGTGTAATGCTTTATGGTGTTGTCCACAGTTAACAGTTTTTGTATTGAGTTGTGCTTGAAATGTACTGTAATTCTGCAAACTGTTAATAAATACTTCAAAAAATCAAACCAACACATTTTGTCTACATGTGTACTATGGACACATGGATGACCCCCTGGTGGTGGTGTTTTGAAGTTGTGTGGAGACATCCCATGGAGCTCAGTACAGCTGGTTAGCCCCTTTCGGAATCCTCGGTTACCTTTTCTGAATTTTGGACAGCGGTACCCTAGGGTCCCTCGTAGGTTATTCCACTCTCCATAGGACGCAGCTTTACCTACTGTCTGTTCACGGAGACCCACAGGGTCGCTTGAGCGTTGATGAGATGTTTCAACGATGCATCCAACAGCAGTAGGAGACCACGAGAAACGTGTGCAAAGCGGAGCTAATCGGAGTTGCCGTTAAGTATTTTTAATAATTTTTTGAAGTTTTGGCTGAAATTCTCTCTTCCTCACTTCCCATGTCCCGCCTCCCAAGACACAACAGCATTAAAAAAAACATCCTGCATGTACGCGGTCGGCCAATCAGAGGCAGTAACTAGGACGTGCAGCTAGCCAGTCGGGGTGCGGGAGGCGGGACATGGGAAGTGAGGAAGTGAGAATTTCAGAGGCCAAAACTTAAAAAAAAAAGATTAAAAATACTTAACGGCAACTCCGATTAGCGCCGCTTCGCACACGTTTCTCGTGGTCTCCTACTGCTGCTGTATGCTGCTGTATGAAGCTGTATGCAGCGTTGAAACATCTCATCAACGCTCAAGCGACCCCGTGGGTCTCCGTGAACAGACAGTAGGTAAAGCTGCATCCTATGGAGAGTGGAATAACCTACGAGGGACCCTAGAGTACCGCCGTCCAAAATTCAGAAAAGGTAGCCGAGGGTCCCGAAAGGGGCTAACAGCTGGTCTGAGGTCAGTGGTGGGAAAAGTACTTAAATGTTTCACTTAAGTAAAAGAATCAATACAGCATTGTGGAAATACTCCGTTTCAAGTAAAAGTCCGGAATTCAAAATGTACTTGAGTAAAAGTACAAAAGTATTGGCATAAAAATGTACTTAAAGTAGGCTACCAAAAGTAAAAGTACCGTGCAGAATGTCTCCTTTTATATGTTTAAAAATGTATGGAGAAAAAAAATGTTTTGAAAATAGCCAAAACGAATATAGGGCTAATGGTTAATGTATGTTTTTTTTAATAATAGTGTCCTTGTTCAAGGCATATTGCATACCGCTTTATACTGCTCACCTGTGGTCAAAATGCACAGGTTCCAAGTTGCATATAATGATGCTATGAGAATACTCCTTTTTCAAGTAAATGTGCTGGAGTAAAAGTACAATATTTGGATCCGAGACTTAGTGGAGTAGAAGTAAAAGTATTGGAAATTGGAAATACTCAAGTAAAGTAGAAGAAATACCTCAACATTTTACTTAAGTACAGTACTAAAGTAAATGTACTTCGTAAATTTTCACCACTGGTTGGAGGTGGAACTGTGGCCCTGTCGCCACGCACGCGTCATGTGATTTAATGAAGACACGTAGATGAACTTATTGATGAAAACCTAGGTGAAAGTCCTGATTAAGACTCAGATTAACGTCTTAGTGAAGAAGACCTAGGTGAACTTCTTGGTGAACCGAAGTTTGAGGTAAGCGATGGCGAGGAAAATGATCGTCATGGACAGCAAGGCCACGTGGTTCTGCCACAATCCCCAGTTGGAGTAGTCGACGCCCTGGTCCGTCAGAAAGTCTTCCCCCGTGCAACTGAGGAGAACACAGAACAATGGTTACACTTTTTTGCTAAATACTAAGAAAGGGTAACTAACAATAACATTGAATTACTGATGGATCCTACATATTCACCCAACCATAGGTCCTTTCAAACGGGCAGCGATTAATGTGCCTAGCAAATCATTTTCGATGAGACCTGCGTTTTTTGTGGGTTTCTTTGTACGTGCGTCGTGCGGAGAAGTCGAGGAGCGACAACGCAAGCGTATTTACGTGAAATTGTCACACACGTGCTCGTTTCGTGCATACGCCTGCGACTGACCAGACCTGGATTCTGTTTGGCTTTGTTTTTACGCTTGTGTTGTCCTCATGCAGACCTGTCGATGATCCAGGCGACAACATCTGCGTTAATCAATGCCTGTCTGAAAGTGCCTTATGACTGCAGCACCAACCCATTAAAGTAACTAAGAAATAACTAAATAAATGCCTAAATCATCAAAACAAAAAATATAAATTGTAATAGAATAATAAACTTCCTAAAACACCTATCATTTACATAAAAAAACTAAGACACAATGGATGTAAACTTCCCTAATTAACAATCTTTAATTTCCTGTAACAAGTACAAAGTAAAAAGTAAGAACAATATGACATACCAGTCATCTAGAACTAAGGTAATCTGGAGTAAAACATTATGGAGTAAATTGGAGTAAATTGTTTTCTTTGTTTTGTCCTGTCTACATGTGTGGTATGTGTTTATTTTAGTCATTTGTTGTCTTCCAGGTGTTTAGTGAATACAGTCCCCTGTGTTTGGTCCACATACATTCGTTTTTCCAGATGTGTAGTAACAGTCCTGTGTTTAGAATACTGTCATTAGATATTTCCAGATGTTTAGTAACACAGTCCCAGAATTCTTTGATGAATTCCTGTTCTGTCTATAGAAGTGTCTATTTGTACGTCTCTAAATGTTTTGATGATTTGAACATGGTGGACCCTGTTGGAAACAAGTGTAATGCTTAATTGGGTCGTCCACTCACAGTTAACAGCCTTTGTATTGAGTTTGTGCTTGAAATGTACTGTAATTCTGCAAACTGTTAATAAATTCTTCAATCAATCAATCAATCAGGTGTTTTTACACTGTCAAGCTGCCTGGTGATGTGTTGCTTTTCTTTGGCCACTGTGTGGCGATGTTGCACATCTTTAGAATTTAAAGCACATGCTGGCCTTGGTCTCAGCTTAACTTCTATTATGTAGCTTAATTTAAAAAGATGCGTGCGTGTGTGCGTGCCTTACACAAGTCCAGGCGGCACAAAGCTGCCTGGAAAACTGCTGATGTTACAGAAGGTCAAACCAACAAACTCGTTCACCTGCAGTGCCTGAATAAAAAGAGAATCTTCCTCATCATCATTATCATCATCTTTATCAATTATGACTGAATTGACATCACTGGAAACCATTATACAGTAACACACGTGTGTGTCTGTGTAGGATGTACTTACACCGATTCCATATCTTGGTATACTCAGGTACTTGAGCCAGGACAACCAGCTCACGATACTGGGAAGATTAACTAACAGGCCTGCAAAGATCTGGACAGACAGACACAGACAGACAGACAGACAGACAGACATACAGACAGTGGGGTTTAGATGTGATTCCCTCTGTTATTTGAGGGGGCGCTAGCTCCTCCAACATCTGGCTTTCGGGATTACGTCTTATGGCAGCCAAGTCTATAGACTTTTTAAATGTTTGTTTAAAGCACTTGAAACAGAGTGGCAGCCAAGTCTATGGACTTTTAATGTTTGTTTGTTTAGTGCACTTTTAACAGTTCCAGGCTCCCCTCACTTCACACAAGTGTGATTTTTTTCCCAATAATGAGCGCAGTTATGAATGACAGACCAATGAAGACAATGCACCTGAATCAAATTAATGAGCGGTGACCCCTCCGTTTCACACCGGGGTCTAATAACCCTGTCAGTGTTTCTCTCAACAATGACTGACCCACCATTCATTATCTCTGGCATATTGTATTGTTGTTAGTACAGTCTGCAGAGTATGTCACCCAAACACTCAAATCACTGCTTGCCTTATACCTGCATGAGTAAGGTGTGTGTGTGTGTGTGTGTGTGTGTGTGTGTGTGTGTGTCTAACCATCATGAACACAAATGCGATGGTGATGAAGATGTTGGCGATAGCGACCACGCTCACGTCAGCGGAGATGGCCATGCACATGGCTGTGGCCGTGTAGGACACCAGCGCTACGGTCAGCATGAAGGTGAAGAATGCTCCCACTGTGGCCTTAAACCCTTCAACGCGCGCGCACACACACACGCACACACACACACACACACACACACACACACACACACACACACACACACACACACACACACACACACACACACACACACACACACACACACACACAAAGGGTAAAGTGGTTAATGTATGTTTTGTAATAATAATACAAATCTACAGAGTAACTAGTAACTGAAAAATTCAAATAAATGTGTACCTACACACAAATTGACATGCACGCACATGATCACGTTACATAAAATACAAACAATTACAATTACAGTACATACCGGTACATAAGATACGCATACAATAGAGGATATGCGCATGCATAAAGTGTGTGGCAAATCAAGTGGCAAGTGAGTTTAACATCATTAAATGCAATCAGATAGGACTTTTCTCTTATGGGCTGTCAAGGACAGAAAGTAGATTCCCGCATAACTTCCGGGTATGATGATGTCACGCACATATACCCTCTATACTAGCATACAATGCATGCATAATATATAAAGACACAATAAGATAAATAGTTAGTTACACAACGTGCACACTCTAGCACCATGAATGCATTTTGGACTAAATGTTATCAGATAAAGAAAGCCACGACACAAAAAAGTCGTGTGGTTCCCAAGGAGGCAGAAATTCAATGCAAAAACAATGTAGGGGGGAGAGTATAGTTTTGATTTCGTTGAAGTTATGATGACTAAAACTAAGACCAATTATACTGACAATTTCGTCAACTATACTGACATTTTAGGGAGGGACTAGTGTAGAAGAGATCCAGTAGAACTAAAAGAAAAGTAATTTCATGCTTGGTTGCGTTCAGGTGTTGCACTCTGAATATACGAATAGCCGATCTACAAGCTCACAGCACGTCCCGCTGCGGCACGTTGTGAGCTTGTAGATCGGCTATTTTCAGCAGTCAAGCGTAAAATCAGCCATTGCGGTGCCATCAAAACCTGCAGTCGACTAAAATCTCATGATACTAAAACTAAAACTAGACATTTCAGATGACTAAAATATGACTAACTAAATGAAATAGTCAAAAGACTATGACTAAAACTATAAATCTGCTGTCAAAATCAATACTGTTTCAAACAGCTATTTTCAAAAAACTTCAACAGCACAATCAGTTGCTGCCTGAGCAAGAGTTCTTGTACTCGAAACGCGTTGCGGAGTAGTCTGATAAATTTGACGCCAATTGGCATTAATTTGCCTAAAGTTGTAAAAAATAAAATAAAAGCTGTTTGAAGGCATTAAAACTGTTCTTTTGCATTTTTACAGTCTTCAAATAAAAAGAAACACACGTGGATTTGGATTGTGCACCATATTGTTTTAGAAGTGTGCTCTAATCGACACCTCATCAGCATTCCTGTGTGTGTGTGTGTAATTCGATTTTTTCTTTTTTCCCCTCTTTTATTCAGTAACACAGAATGTGTCACTCATTCCCATGGTCATTTTATGAATTAACGCGTTCATTTGAAGTTTCATAATGTATTTTTCTGGGAGTAGGTTACTGTAATGTAGCCTATGTGTTATTTTTTGCACTACTCTGTAAAATAAATGTATTTACCATGTGGAATAATAACCCTTTACTTTTGTGAATGTCTGCACGTGCGTGCGTGTTTACGGTGAGTTCAAGGTTCAAGGTTTTTATTAATGTCCCAGAAGGGCAATTGTGTTTACAGCAACAGTAGTGGTTTCAGACATACAAACAATACAAAACAATACAGGACAACAACAGACATGAGACACCATAGCATAAACATATGTCTGGTCGCATCTAGTGCAGGTATAGAATAAAGATAAAAAATAAAGGCAAAAAAAAGTGCTAAGATATAAAGTGCCGCATAAAGTGCATGTTTCAGCATCGTCATCATCACATTACATGATTTCTGGCAGCATTGACTGCACGAATCGAGGCAGGGACAAAGGAGTGCTTATATCTGTTGTATACACTCACCTATCATAAAGTAAGCCACACAGCTGAAGACTACAGCAGGGACAGTTCTCAGGGTCAGGAGGTCAGACAGGATCTTACACAGGAAGTAGACAGACACGCGGTAGTACCCACTGATGGACTCGTGTCTGCAGAGACAGCGGGGGACCAAAGTACTCACATTTTTCACTTAAGTTAAATATAAAAGTATCAATACTGCAAGCATAAAGATAGCCTGATGAAGGCCGAATAGAACGAAACGTTGTGTGTTCCCATAATAATCTGTGCAGGAGTTTTTTCATTGTATTTTAATTAACTAAAATGTTTTATATTTTTTTGCAATTAATAGTTTGTAATTTAATTAGTTTTAGATAATAATAGTAAGACATGGACAAGATTGTTGTCTGGTAGAGAGCATGATATTCCACTGCGGTGGAATGGCCAGTGTGTATAGTATAACCTCATATTATGATGTTTTGTAATTATGTGCGTGCGTGCGTGTGCGCGTCACCTACACAAACAACTTCCTCTCCTGGATGAAGAGTTCTGCTGAAGATAGAGCACTGAAACACTGGTTGACAATGACGAAGAACATAGCTCCAAACCTGAAACACACCGTCATCGTCATCATCATCATCATCATCATCATCATCATCATCAAGTAATATGACATGCTATTTCTATACCAGATGCAGCATGTGTATTGTTTTTACCTCTAGTATAACATGCATTTACACAAACCAATGATATTACAGCTGTTGTGCCTGTGTGTGTGCATGCGTGTCAACACTGTACAATGTTCCTAAACACTGGGTCGGGAGTCGGGACCCATTTGTGGGTCGCGGACACTTTTTTATGGGTCCCTTTATATCTTGTTTCCTCCGTTTAAAAAAAAATTGTTATTATTTTAAATTAAAACATTCTCCAAAAGACTAACATTTTCTAAAAAAAACTAAACTAAAATGTTTTTTTCCCTGTTTGTTTTTTCAGTAATATAAATACATATAAAAAGTAATAAAATATAAAAATCTAATAAATTCCAAAAATTAGAAAACATGTTGTTTAAGATGTTTAAGAAGTAGTGGAAATGCTATTTTCACTAGTTTGGCGGCTGGAGCCAAGGCAAACATCTAATGTCTCTTTTGGGTCACGGGATAAAGGTTATGGGACACACTGCAAACTGCCCTACAAAGCCAACATGCAGTAATTCTTTTGGACACACCAACATATTTGTGTATCCCAAAGGTCAAATTAGCCTTCGTGATTTTGGGAGATAAATAATAATTAATAATTATAATTAAAGAACAGATATACAATTTGTGTTAATATCACTTATATGCCGATATCTAATTTTTTGGCTGTTCAGTTGAAACACTTTTAAACCCATGTACTGTATCAGTTGTTGTTGTGTGTGTTTTTTTCGTAGTTACTGCAGGGCAGTAACTGGAGTACCTGTTCTGTATGCCACTGTGGTCTTCCTTCACACCAAAGAAAATGGCCCCGACAATGAGAGCCATTAGGAGGGTGACTGCCACCTACATACACGACAAACAAAGGTTACAGTATATGAATTTGATCTATCCTGATTTGATTCTATCCTGGGGACATTCTGGAACATTCAACAAAAGATATCTACATGAGCTATAAGCTTGTAGATCTGCTGTTTTTCCACAAACAGATTTGATGTAAGGGTGAAAAATGTACAGGATCAAGCATAATGAATTGCATGTTATAGCGCTTTTCCAAGTGCTCAAAGCGCTTTAAAATGGTTCATTCATTCATACATTGGGAGGTGAAGCCGCGAAGCCGACGCCAGCGCCCTCACTTCCCACATTCACACACCAAATGGTGGCAAGCTCACACCGACCAACTCATTGGAGGCAATGTAGGGTTCAGTGTCTTGCCCAAGGACACTTCGACATGTGGACAGGAGGAGCCGGGATTCGGACCACCAACCCAGGAATCATTGGACGACCTGCTCTAGCTCCTGAGCCACAGCCGCCCTTAGCATAGGGCCCAGGTGGACCCCGCGGTCAACTTTAAGTATCTTACAGGTACATTATATTCGAGAAGGATTATTCTATACACCTGAGCGAAAGAGGTCTGGGGGTTGAGCGCCAGGTTCCTGAAGGTTCTCTTCATGACCCATTTGAACTGCGTGGAGAAGTTAGTGGTGTAGGTGATGGTCCTGGACGCCGGGCGGACGCCTCTCTCTTTACCACGAATGATCTTCTCTGCACAGAGACGGAGAGAAGACACACGTGACCACTAGGCTCGGGCGATGGGACATCAGGACAAACGGCTAACAGCCATCTTCAGTGTGACACACTGAATAAGGCTGTTAGGCGAAACGTTTGTCCTGATGTAAGCAAAGCACACGCACGCACACGCGCACACGCACACGCACACGCACACACACACACACACACACACACACACACACACACACAACGTACCCAGTTCAGCCTGGGTCTCTTTGTAATAGTCACAGCGCCTGTATTCCTGAATCAACTTCTCCTCGATGCTCTGTCTGGAGCTAGCGACAGCCTCTGGGTCCACAACTGAGGAGAGGAGAGGAGAGGAGAGGAGAGGAGAACATTGTTTTTCAAGAATACAATTAATTGAACTGAATGCTAATTGATCTCTGCTCCCAAGCTGTGGAATTACCTCTGAACTTCCCCCCCCAGTCCAGGGTATAGCACACAGAATAACTCTTATACTTTCGGGCCCCTTCCCTAATTCCTGTTAGCGATGATGCTAATTAAGGCTCCAGCTGTTCCATTCGTCAAACAAGAATTGTTGAAAGGAAAACATTGAGTGATAAGTTGTCTAAAATCATTATCATTTGTTGTTTGGCATTGTTGTTAACCTTTGTTTTTCTGTCTTCAAAGGTTTACAACCTACATGATCAGTACCATCAGAACCAACACAATGAAGCCAACATAACAGTTCAAAAGCAACAAAGTTGGAAAATAAAAAGTTGGATTGTGTTGGAAATCTTGAGTTGTCTCTAGTCCTAGAGTTGAACAGGAAATTAACTTTACAGTCAGGGTGCTGCTATTGTGCATGTTGGCTACTGGGACCACTCTGCTAAACCAGTGTCCTTGAGTGGATTCCAAATGGCCCTGTACATACGGGTGTGTAATCTGCAGAATTATGAAAAGGGAAAAAAAAGTTTGAGATCCACTTTACACTAAATGGAACAGAGCCTCGGTAACACCTGTGAAGTAAGTAGGGAAGGGGCCCGGAAGTAGGAAGAGTTCTTTCCAAAATGGCTGTGCATATAGGCCTACCATAGCATTTTACACCTTAACTCACCTATTCAGACTCCATCTCTGCTTGTATGACTATATGTTATTATTAAGAGATATTACAAGAGTTGGTGGTCTTTATTGCTATTTAATGCACGCCTGCGGTGCCGAAAGGTATCACAGAAGTGCATTAATGACGATAAAGAACACCCTCGAGTGTAATATTGCAATTATACAACAGTTACCCTTAAAACTAAGATAATCGCCGAAAAATCACATTATTTTTAATGACAGATGTAATTGACTACGACCACAAATGTCCCAAGAAACTAGCTAGCCTAGCCACTGTCTGCTGTGCTCTGGGAGAAAAACACAGCTGAAATGTTTATTACAGATTTACATGCTTGACCACAAAGAATTTCTCTCTCTCTCTCACCATCATTGCTGAGAGTCACAGCCGTAGAGTCTCCATTGATCACATCCAGGAAGAAGTCAGCTGGGTTGTTATGGGGCTCACAGGTGTACCCTGGGAAATGAAGTTTCAGCAATATTGTCTTTTATATGCATACTTATGAAAATGAAAAAAGAAGAAATGCACGCACTCTCTCTCTCTCTCACACACACACACACACACACACACACACACACACACACACACACACACACACACACACACACACACACACACACACACACACACACACACACACACACACACACACACACACACACACACACACACACACACACACACACACACACACACACACACACACACACACACACACACACCTATCCCAGAGAAGTAGTCCAGGGCACTCTGTGCAGGTCCATGGTACACCTGATCAAAGTAAGCAGAGTGGGTTATTGGTGACTGTATTGATAGGCCTAGTACAGTTATGTCTTCAAGGTCAAGGTCAAGGTAAACTTTATTGTCCACAAGGGAAATTTGTCTTGAGCTTTCACCCCAGCTACAGCCACACATAAAACATCAATGACAAACAAAAATACATTACAGAGGAAGACACAACATTACACAATTGCACACATGATGTGGATAATCTAGCCTCACACAGTTACTGCTGTTTCAGAGCCTCGTTCAACATCTTAGTTGATGCTGGTACAAACGATTTTTTTAATCTGATGTACTTCCACTTTGGTTCTTTGTATCTTCTCCCAGAGGGCAGAAGTACAAACTCGCCATTTAAAACATGGGTAACATCACTGACGATTTTTTTGAGCCTGTTTTAATGTAGCCTGCTCATAAATAGACTGCAGAGAGGGGAGTTGTCTTACCCCTATGATCTTCCCTGCAGTCTGCACCAATCTGAACAATTTGGACTTCACTTGCACTGAGAGATTACCGAACCAAACTGTGATGCCAAACCTGACCAGGCTTTCCAAGACTGCTCGATAGAACACTAACATAAATCTTTGGTCAACACCATGAACCCTGAGACGCCGAAGGAAGTCTTTGCTGTAGTTTACTACAGAGGCTGTCAACATGTGTATTCCAAGTTAGTGAGTTGTCAATACAGATCCCCAAGTATTTATATGAGGAGGCCTGTGAGATGGACGAGTCATGGATGACCACAGGTCTGTGATCACCAATACTCTTGGGGTCAAACACCATCTCCTGTGTCTTCTTAACGTTAAGAATAAGGTGGTTGTCATCACACCTCTTTACAAAGTTCTGTACCTCTAAAAAGTAGTCAGCTACATCCCTATCCTTATCCAGAAGGGCTAAGATGGCAGTGTCATCTGAGAATTTAATGATGTAATTGTTCGGGTTGCCACTTCTACACTCATTTGTATACAGAGTAAAAAGGACAGGTGAGCTCACGCAGCCCTGAGGTGCTCCAGTACTCAGGGTTCTGCGCTCTGACATAGTGCCATTCACACTGACCCTTTGTGTACGTTTAGTTAAGAATGAATGGTACCATCTAATAATAAGAGGATGGACATTAAGGTCCCTCAACCGCTTAATTAAGAGATGTGGCTGTATTGTATTAAATGCTGAGCTGAAATCTACAAGAAGAAGGCGTGCATTGGCTTTGTTATTGTCCAAGTGTTTCAAAAGAAAATAGTCCAAGGTCAAGACTGCGTCCTCTATACCCCTGTTGCTCCTATAAACAATATCAAATGATCAATACAGTGACATTGGAACGGTTTACTATGAATATCATGCTAAATGGTCAAACTACTAAAAACAGGTAACAGCAAGTCATAATATGTTGGTTGCTGGAATGTTTTTGTTTTAATTGAAGTGTCAGATAATCCCATGTGGGATGGGTCAACAATATGTCCGGACTTGGAAAGAAATTATACGTTCATTCATACATTTCTTCGTTTGTTCGTTCATTCATCCATCCATCCATCTTCAACCACTTATCCGGAGTCGGGTCGTGGGGGCAACAGTTCCAGCAGAGCAACATTGGAGTCTGGTCCTTGGTCTGCCCAGGGGTCTCCTCACTCACTCATTAATTCATTAATTCATCCATTCATTCATTCACACACTTATCAGAATTGTGATGTATGAGTAGTAACCTGTTTCCCGTTGACCAGTAGGGTCAGGCTGTCAAACAGCCTGTAGATGCTGTAGCGAGGTTGATGGATCGACAGGATGATGGTACGACCATTCCTGGCCATCCTGCACACGCGCACACACGCACACACACACACACACACACACACACAGAGAAACAAATGAGCTTGTAGATCTGGATGCGTGCATGTGTGTGTGTGTGTGTGTGTGTGTGTGTGTGTGTGTGTGTGTGTGTGTGTGTGTGTGTGTGTGTGTGCGCGTGCGTGTGCATGCGTGCGTGTTCACCTCTTCAGCAGCAGTAGCACAGAGTTAGCGGTGCTAGCGTCCAGACCGGTGGTGGGTTCGTCCAGGAACAGGACAGAGGGGTCTATGATGAGCTCCATGCCGATGTTAGTCCTCTTCCTCTCCCCACCGGAGATACCCCTGATCATCATGGTGCCCACCTACACACCACACACACACACACACACACACACACACACACACACACACACACACACACACACACACACACACACACACACACACACACACACACACACACACACACACACACACACACACACACACACACACACACACACACACACACACACACACACACACACGGATAAGTGGTTAATGTATGTTTTGTAATAATAATACAAATCTACGGAGTAACTAGTAACTGAAGTTTTCAAATAAATGTGGTGAAGTAAAAGTACAATATTTGGATCCGAGATGTAGTGGAGTAGAAGTAAACGTATTGGAAAATGGAAATACTGTGTAAGAACAGTACTTAAGTACATGTACTTAGTTACTTTACAGTGTATACCAATGCCCATCGGGAAAAAAAAGTGCCCGGATGTCAGCCGTTCACACTTCTTTAGCGCTCCACTTCTGGTTGCACAAGTCTTCGTTTACATTGCTAACATTCCTAAACTCTAACGGGAGCTGCTGACAGATTCCGCTGCGGAGCTCTGAATGTGTCTGAATGTGTCTTGAGAGATGATCTCTAAGTGGATACATATCTATTCACATACTAACCTTGGAGTCGGCTACTTTGGTCAGGCCCAGCTCCTCGATGAGTCTGCTGACCTTGTCTTTCTTCTCTCTCTGGGGGATGGAGGTGGGGAGACGCAGAGCTGCGGAGAAACTGAAGTTCTCCCTTACTGTCAACGTTCCCATGACAACATCATCCTGAGAGGAGAGGAGAGGAGAGGAGAGGAGAGGAGAGGAGAGGAGAGGAGAGGAGAGGAGAGGAGAGACCAATAAGACTGGTGATATCTAAATTAAATGAGGTATTGTAGTTATTGTACCATGTTAACAATATGTGATGTCATATATGTTCTATGTACCTGTACTACGTATCCAGACAGACATTTGAAGTTGGGCGGTTGAGGTGCTCCGTCTATCAGAACCTCCCCTGACAGACCACTAGGGTCCTTCCTGGCTGCCAACACGTCCAGAAAGCTTAACAACAACAACAACATCATCATCACCATCAACTTTTATTTAATTACATTTTTTCAATCAAGGTTCATGTTTTAGTTTGTTATTACAGAGATCTTTTTTCATTTACTGCTTTCTTTCGTTTTAGAGATTTCTTTGACAGGGGGCAGGGGCATTCGGGCAAGTGGCTAAATATATATAAATACTGTATAGATATTGTTTTACAACATTTTACGGCAATTTATTATTTACCATACTCCTAGACAACAACAAAACCTAACCAACCTAAAACATTGAGGAAAAAAAAGTTGTCCTTTAAAAATGTTAACTTTGCATATTATAATAATAATTTCTTGTATTACCTATAATAAGCCGGATTCATGTTTGTGTGCATTTTCAGATTTTAAATGTATTTTACGCACGCAATTATTATGCACGCACGCACGCACACACACACACACAGTGATACTCACGATGACTTTCCACTTCCTGTGGCCCCGAGGATGGCATTTAGACCTGGCTTCATTATCCCACTGAAATACGCAGGCAGACAGACAGACAGACAGACAGACAGACAGACAGACATTGTTATATAATGTAAATGGATAAAGAACAATAATCTCATAGTGTTTGTTGTTGTAGCCTAGGCAGGCATGCATGTGTGGCTTGGCAGTATCATACAATATCTGTGTTTGTAAAAAGGCAGTATTTTGTGTTCAAACTCCAATGATGGTCATAGTGGGTAACCTTACTCTGCCAGATTGCGGCAGTATTGAGTTCACAAGTTCCCTCCTACCTGCATCTGGTCTCTGGTGCATATTAATTTCATTGTCAAAGTATTTGTATACTATGTGCAGTGACAATAAATTGAATCTAATCTAATCTAATCTCTGACTATCAAGAAGTTGTCAAACTGTGGAACACCATGACATGACATCTGTGTGAGTATGTGTGCGTATGTGTGCATGTGTGTGTGTGTGTGTGTGAGAAAAGGAATCAGCTACTACTTTTGCGCCAATTTGAACACAGGGAACATCTCAGACTCATCTAAAACATGACTCAGAACTAAATATGAGTAAATGGAACTACTAACAATGACTCGGGGAAACAATCAAACACAACAGTGGTAGAATCATTTCAATACGAGGGAGCAGCCTCAGTCAGTACAGTACAGTACACTGCTGAGTGGACATAAGACGGATAGAGAAGTGAAAGTGACCTCGTGGAAGAAAGACAAAGAAAGAGGACCCGCAGAAGATTGGTGATTAATGATTAATAGCTGGACATTATGTGCCACACCTGGCCGATTCTAATGTATTTTATTAATGTATTCAATTGTAACAGTTTTCTGAAAATCGTATGCATGTTGATCAGTGGTGCTCAAACCTTTTCAAATCAAGGACCCCCAAAATTATATGCATTTGGCCGCCGACTCCCATCTCAAAATATTTAGTGAAAGTGACCACCAGAAGTAAAGATTGGCATAATTTGAGCTACCCATTTTTGTAATTCCTAGGGGTTCATCTACATTTGATGGCTGTTCTGTATAAAGTTCCTTTGTAATTTATCCTGATTTATAATGTTGTGTTTGATGTATTGTTTTTTTACTGTACTTTGTGTATTGTAACCTCGGCTACGTTGAAAATGAGGGCTTGCCCTCAACTGTATTTCCGAGTGTAAATAAAGATGGTGATGATTTAACGACCAAATGTACCAAACTGTTGCTGCGAAGTAGTATTGTACAAAATTACCGGTCCATTTGGTTACATTTTGTACACTCTCTGAGTTAGCTAGGTGACTCCGGGAAGAAAGGATCAAGTGGATAAATTATCAGTAAAAAGTATTTTAGAGTGTACTTTTCTAGTAGTTTCTTGTACATTTTAGACAGGTCAAATCCGTCAATTATTACCAAACTACACTATAAAAACCTTTGAACATATAGCTGACTACACAGAACACACACACATGCACACACTGCAAAGCGACTAATTGCCTCTATCTGTCTCATGAAGAAGCCTGCAATAAAGAGTGTGTGTGTTGCACAAACACGGAAACACCATTTTTGTGTGTGTTATCTGCTGATCGGGGACAGGATCAAGGTTCAGTGTGTGTGTGTGCGCGCACGCACGCACATGTCCAGTCAATATTGTTCACCAGTGGACCATCCCGCTCCTCTCAGCAGTGACCCAGTTTAGACTCTCTCTAAAGAGGTCTGCATTCATTTAACCAGAAGCTCTAGCGCCACCGAAGAAATAAGAATAATAAAAAAGAAAACCTGTGGCCTGTAGAATGATGTGTTACCATAGGTGTCGCTGTTTGATGATGTTGCGTAGAGTGGTCCTAATGGGCAGGTGGCTGAAATGTGCCTGAATAACGTGTTTTATATTAACTGTACAACATGTGAAGACATTGAGGGTGGGATAATAAGCCTAGAACCATGACAGCGTACTTATGAATAGTCTGTGGAAGTGTGGAGGCAAGTGGAGTGCTGGTAAGCTCAGCCCTAGCAACCAGACACCACGTCAACTCTATTCTGATTCTGGTAGTGGGATGATTAAGGCCTATTCATACTCCAATACTCTCAAGTTATCACCTAAAACTGTAGTTTGAATAAGCCTCGTTAGACATAAATATAGTATAAAAATATAAGTTATTACATATCATAGCAGTCTTAGATAATGACTCCAATTCAACGAGTTCATAGTCCCAGTTTAACAGGTTATATGTTATCGTGTTTAATGATTGCACGTTTGAAGTGCTTTGCTTCTTTCTCTCTGTGAACTGACTTCAAATTGTGGAAGAGTATATGAAAGCGCATGTACGTGTGTGTGTGTGTGGGTGTGTCTGTGACTGGGGGACCTACTGCTGAGCCCTTGAAATAGTGAGTTTCCTCCCATTCATTCAAGAGATTGTTTAGAAGTGTGTGTGTGCGTGCATGTGTGCATGTGTGTGTGTGTGTGTGTGCGTGTGCGCGTGTCTGTCTGTCATCTTTGTTCTCATGAAGAAGTCAGGTGTGTTTAGATGGTCACGTATACAGACTCCACATGAACAGAACACATGTGGGTCTGACCATGATAGACGGGTCAGAGTTAGGATGCACCTGTGTGACACACAACGCGTTCATGTGACGCACACGACATTCATGCTATATGCCACTGTTTCCCAAACAGTGGGTTGGGACCCATTTGTGGGTCACAGACCAATTTTTATGGGTCACGACTCGAGTAAAAATCCCAATTAATTTCCTACATTAAAAAAAAAACAAATCTACAAGCACACAACGCGGCGCAAATCGATTGGATTGTAGATCACTTCTCTCTTTTAGGGTCTCGATCTGAAAAGTTTGGGAAACACAAATAATATGCTCTACTGACAGTCAGCATGCTACTATAGGGATTTTCAAACAGAAAATCCGCCTCTAAAGCCAGTGTGTTAAGCTTTAGGCCGTAGCCACGGAAGTCAACTCGCCATTCGGAAACCTGTGTGTGCCTGTTCTGTTTCCTCGTTTGCATCGATCGAGGTGATGCACCCCGCCTCTACATCCATTGAGAATACACAAGGAACTTGATGTGTTATGTGTTACAACATTACTTATAACATTGGTAACAATGTTATAAATACTTCTTTAACAGTGGCGTTTGGTGGTCTAGTGCTGTACTTACTTGAGGTCTATGAGGATGTCTTTAGTGGTGGTCTTCCTCTTACACAGACAGCCTGATTTCTGCAGCAGCTTATAGTGGATGTCATGGAAACTGACTGTGGAGCCATGCAGCGACCGCAAGGGACCACTGGACTGAAGCGCGCACACACACACACGCACACGCACAGGATGAACGTATAGTTGTCTTTCGAGGTCAGCATTCCTCTTTTAGACTCGACTGAACATCATTTTCTCTTGAATTTGAGAAATGAAAACAGTGTTTCACATGTCTTAAATGTTTACAATACTGCCTGTGTCTGAGAGGAGACCTCGAAAGAAAGAGCTGTTGTTTATCTCTGCTCGACAAACTAGACAGGAAGCGTCAGTGATATCATGCTCGCATCAACGATGCACGCCATTCACCAGGCCACCCGTTCACCATAATTGCACCGCAATTATGAATAATTTGAACCACATCGCACTGACCCCAAATGAACGAGGGAAATGTAACACAAGCACACACACACACACACACACACACACACACACACACACACACACACACACACACACACACACACACACACACACACACACACACACACACACACACACACACACACACACACACACACACACACACACACACACACACACACACACACACACACACACACCTATTCTGTTACAATGTCCCTTTTTCTTCTCTCCTTTCTACCTGAACTCTGACCAGCAGCCTTGAACGTGCCGTCAAATAGAACAGAGCACCTTTGTACGTCGTTCTCCTCATCCATGTTTTTTTTGTTTGTTTGTTTGTTTGTTTGTTTAAAGCGCTGATGTCACCAGCTTATACAGTACAGTCAAAGACCTCAATGAAGTTAGCTATAGCTTATGGGGTATAAGATGAAAACATGAATAAAGATTGTGTAATTTTTGGTGGTTTTGACACGTCCAGTGTTGCTACAGATGTTAAAAACAACGTGTGTGATTCTTGACGCGTCTTGAGTGTCTGGCGCTGTCTGTGTCAGCCTCTTAACCACTTCAACCTGCTGGGTATGTCATAACAGATGAACATTTGGCGAAGATAGCAGATCTACAAGCTCAATGTATGCATCACGTTGTGAGCTTGTAGATCGGTTATTTTCAGTGAAATGATTTGTTTTGGGGGGGGGGAAAACTATAGGAGACCAAGTACAGCACCCTGGTGGACCTAATCAACAAAATATATGCAGACAAGACAATAGGCTGACAACTAGGGGTGTGCTGAAATATCGATATATATACGTCCTCCCGCGATAAATAATCGATATCCATTATTAAAATATCTATATATAAAAAAGAAAAAGAAAAAAAAAAGGTAATTTGAAATAAAACTAGAAAAAGTGCCCCTCGGGGCACAGGTCTCCACCAAGCCAGGTCAGGTTGTGGCCTCCTGGTGGCGCTATAATAGACCAATGTGAAAAGGGTGCCATTTCTTCATACGCCTTTGATGGCAATTGGATGATTTGAGGCATTTTGTTCCAAAAATGTGTTTTGCAAAAATCAACCTGTTGGTGGCGCTATAACAGGCCAATGTGAAAAGGGTGGGATATATTCCTCAGCCTAGTAAGAAAATGTGTGAAAGATTTCACGTAAATTGCATGCTGCGTTCATGATTTGAGGCTTTTGTTCAAAACGGGGCAATCTTGCAAACTGTGAAAGCCAATTATAGCCAATTAGGATGGAATATGAAATATCGGACAGATCCCACTTGAGCACATGACCATAGAGATACTGTGTAACAATTTGTGAGATTTTTGGACAGAATCTGGAGGAGTAATATAAAAAAATGTGTTTTACAAAAGTCGGCCTCCTGGTGGCGCTATAAAAGGCAGATGCGGAAAATGCAGGTCAAAGGTTTGTCCTTGGCCTATAGGGAGTGTGCATGCAACGTTTCACGGAGATCAGTGCAGTTTTAGGTAAAACATGTGAAAAGCTGCCTCATGGTGGCGCTATAACAGGCCGTTCTGAAAAATGTGGGGCAGAGGTTCATCGTCAGCATCCAGGGAGTGTGTGTGCAAAGTTTGGCATTGACCGGGTTAGCGGTGCCGGAGATTAGCTGGTAACAGACGGACGGAAGGACGGACACACGGACGGAGTGCAAAACATACTCTCTCCCCATGCCTTCGCCCTTCGGCCTGGTGGAGACAATAATGTTGCTCATAATGAAGTGATGAACAACATGTTTAGAAAAGGAGGAAATGACAGCTAAAATAAAGCAAATCCCACTCTCACATTCCACAGCTTTGTGGGAATACAAAATGCAGAATGCATTTCCCCAGCAGTGGACAAGTCCACTGACAGCAGTGATAATGGTCAGTTGGTGGTGTTTGTGAGGCATTATGATGACACCAGTGATAATGGTCAGTTGGTAGTGTTTGTGAGGTATTATGATGAGGGTATGAGTCAAAGGGGGAGTTTATTGACAATTCATTTAGTGTTTGAGTGGTGCAACCACTCCTATAGACAGCTATGTGTGTCCCTCCCTGTGTCCGAGCACGAAAACAGCGTTTTTACATACATACAATATATCGTAAATATCGCAATATATCGAATATCGTGATATTATCTTTATCGAGGGCCTAATATCGCGATATATATCGTATCGTGAGGTACCAATATCGTCCCACCCCTACTGACAACATGGCACAGCCTGTTGCCATCAATAATAGTGGGAAGTACAAAAAGATGCTATATTAGATATGAAACAAGGACAATTTGGTTAAGTATGAGTCATGGAAACGGCATTGAACATGACACTGGAAAACACAAATAAACATGACTCAGGGGAACACAACTAAACATGAGTCAGGGAAACGCAACTAAACATGTTATGGAAACAACTAAACATGACTGTGGCAGAAACATTTCAACATGACAGTAAGTGTCAGGATATTGCTTAGTGGACAGAAGGCAGAAAGGGAAGTGAACGTGACCTCATGATTCAAAGGAAACGAAATGGAGAAGAAGACTGATGAATGACTGGACGTTCTTACAAGCAATAGAAAACTACAGTATTTTGCAATGAGAAAATATGGCTACATGTTTCCCATGTATCATGTTCTATCCTACAGTATATGGCAGTGGTTTTCAACCTTTTTTCATATCAAGGTCCATTATTTATTCGGCATTTGAGCCACCGACCACCATTTAATGGGATTTAGCCTCTCAGATCCAAAACTTAGAATATTTTGTTGTCACTGGATACGATTTTGTCCACAATTCCATGCTGTATTGATGTTGGTACCATAGGAGATAACAGGCAAACGTTGATCAAAACAACAATTATTTTACATTATCTCATTGTTAAACAGATGTTTAACAATAATCTAACTCCTGAGAGCATAACATTAAACCAAAATGTAATTTTACAGGATCCACTTGGTTACCAACTCTCCATCATTTAGCTGGGGACCACCTGGAACCCCCCTCAAGGACCACTGGTGGTCCCCGGACCGCTGGTTGAAAACCACCTCTATATATGGATCATTATATGGCGATAGCTCACCTGGTACTTGGGTTTTTCATTGAGTTCTATGTCTCCCTCGATAGGGAGGTGAACGGACCGCTCGGACATCTTCTAGCCTCTCCTGTGCACTCCTGAACATGAAACATACAACACACAGTATGTACAGTCAGTGGTGGAAAGTAACTAAGTACATTTGCTTAAGTACTGTACTTAAGTACAATTGAGGTTGTTTTTTTTACTTTAATTTCCAATGTTCAGTACTTTTATTTCTACTCCACTACATCTCTGAGACAAATATTGTACTTTTACTCCACTACAATTATTTTCAAACTTTACTTACTATAAACACATACACAGTTCCACTTCAGCCCTATATACATTTTGGCAATTTGAAAATAGCCAATCTTGAAATTTGGTACATTCTAGGTATAATGAGTACTTTCACTTTTGGTACTTTAAGTACATTTTGATGCCAAAACTTACTCAAGTACATTTTGAATTTCTGACTTTTACTTGTAATGTAACTTGTAATTTCTACATTGCAGTATTGATACTTTTACTAAAGGAAAACATGTGATTTTCAACCACTGCAACACAGTTTAATACAGTACATTACAAAATACAGTAGCCTACTGTACAGCGTACAGTACCGCTTACAACATGCTGCACTGTGTACAAGTGACATGCAGTAAATGTGCAGGCGGACCGTATCACAGACTGTTACACGCAGTGCAGAGGGCTTTACATAAACAACTCACTGAAGAGGAATGAGTTGACACATTGTGTTTTAACGTGATGACTATATTCTCTGTCAAGCAAGACATCATTGTCCACACCCATAATTATATACTAGAGTAACGTGACTTTAAATCAATAAACAGCAACATGAGTTTAATTCATTCTATAGGGAGTATGATAACTTACCGGAAGGAATTCCCTCAGAAAAGACGTTTAGAATCCCATCCACCATGCAGCTCACAACCAAACACACACAGAGGCACAGCACACTGAACAAACACACTGTGGATACAGCCTTGGACTGAGTTTATTATGTGTGGTGTACGTGCACGTGTGTGTGTGTGTGTGTGTGTGTGTGTGTGTGTGTGTGTGTGTGTGTGTGTGTGTGTGTGTGTGTGAGAGAGAGAGAGAGAGAGAGGAGGGTGATTTGTGTGAAATGATCATGGTTTATGAGTTGACACTATTGTAAAAGTTGGATAAGGGAAGTAGAGGGGAGGTCAGTGTGTGTGTGTGTGTGTGTGTGTGTGTGTGTGTGTGTGTGTGTGTGTGTGTGTGTGTGTGTGTGTGTGTGCGTGCGAGAGAGTGAGTGAAACTATGAGGTAAGCATGGAAGCCCCCCCCCTTCTCTCTCTCTGCATTCAGTTGTTACATCAGAGTTAAAACAAGATTCTCGGGACCCAATGGAATGAAATTAGGAGCCTAAAGGCACACGTCTCCTTATCAAGTTCTCTCTACTCTCTCTCTCTCTCTCCCCCCCCCCCCCCCCCCCCCCCCCCGAGGAGGCTTTGTGACACTTTCCAGATGTTTCAATTTATAATGTTATAGTCATGAATCAGATGCTCTTATCCAGAGTGATGTACTTACTGTAAGATCAGTAAATGGTTCTTTTTATCCATCCATCCAGCATCCATCCATCCATCCAAAAAGGGAAGCAAGGCAAGATATGGAAGGTTGAAGGTCCCCAAATGGCAAATTGTATTTATGTTTATTTAACAGGGACAAAAAAACCCTGAACAAGACAAACAAACAATGTAACAGATTATAAAACATGACACTGTTGCATTTCATGTAGGGTTTCTAGCAAAGGATAATTTGCAACCCCTGTCCCTGATTCACTGGTGAAGTTTGGTAAAGGAACAAACAAGCAGGCTGACACACTGACACCCACCAGAATGCTCTGAGGCTGCTAGTAGTAGACTGGATGGGCCAGAGGCAGGGGGAGCGCTTGTTTCGTTTCACGCTCAACAGAATAAAGCATGGTTTTATACACAGGACTTTTGACATCACGTGAGAACAAGGCAGGCATGTGAACGCCCAGGCCTCTGGCATGCGAGTGCCCGTGCCAACAAGCAGCTGATGCAGCTGGTGTGCCATTGGAGTTGGCAAGTCATGGTGGATGGACTCGTTTTAATGCTCGTATTTTAACCACTTGATACCACTTGCCTTTGTTGGGAAAATAAGGTGCCAGAGACAGCACAGCAGCCAAAGTTACAGATAGAGGGCATACAGTATAGGGTGTACCAAAACTCCTGGAGGGGGCGTCAACATATGTGTCACGTGGTAGCGGCCGCCATACTTGCTGGCTTGTCTGGTTTGTTTACATTGAGCGACTATCCGTGTGCTTGTATACGTTCTTTTTTTAAACTCACAATGGTGCAGACTTGCTCAGTAAATAAGTGCCACAGCAGGTCGCGTCGAGGAAATGAGCCAGAAAACGGAATTAGATTTTCAGCTTTCCAGCATGGAGACAGCATCAAGGAACCCAGATTGACGAGTTTACAAAAATACGTAGAATGGCTTGGATCTCGGCTGTACGGCGCACGGGCGCAGAGACATAACGTTCAACAAAGTATCTAAGCACAGCCGTGTTTGTTCACAACATTTTCCTTGTCCTTGTAATGTATTTGGGCCCAACGTTCTTTCTATCCATCCCGGTGTTGGTTCACAATGTTGTCGCCAAGAACGAGCTCAATATTTACAAAAACATACCACCGTAACTCTATTCTGAGTGATGTGGGCTAGAATTTAATGCCCACGAGAGGGCCGTCCCTAGCTTTTCAGACGCCGCCCTCCTCTTGGTGACGTACACGTTTTCACACGCTATAGAAGAACAACATCAGAAGGACGACACCCTCAAACAAATATGAATAAAGCAAATAGTATATACACTGCTCATCCCACCTGGCACAAATCAACCCTAGAGGGTTTACTTTAAACCCTCCATACGTAGAAAACTGAGTTGAGGCCATCGAGGCCTTTGGGGGGTGTGTGTGTGGGGGGGGGGGACCTAAAGGCCTATATTCATAGTCCAGTTTTCTGTGAAGAGGTGACCACCGAAAACTACAACATGATGTCACGCCGCGGTGGTCACCACTCAGCAGCGCTCACACAACACATCTGTGTTTTTACTAACTCCTCCTCACCAAAAACTGGACTATGAATAGGCTTTTCTACTTTACACCAAATATATCTTCTTAGCCAAAGAAAACGACTCAAGTGGTTAAGTCTGCAGTTTTTAACATAAATATATTGAAAAGGATTTGGGAGTCGGAACAAAGGTGACAAACATAACAATAGAAGTGTGTGTGGTGGATGCACAACACTCAACAACTGTCAACTACTATGACTAGTAGTATACACTATAGTAGGCTACTGTACCCTGTACCGCAGCTGTGTGCTGTTCTAATGGCTCCACCTAGTGACTCAAACATGTAGTAACATGTTGAGTGCATGCAGTCACTACAGTCCAAATGTTTCACACAGGGTAGCATTGGAATCAGCTCCATGTGATCGACATGTCAGCTGGCGCGCACGGATGTGATGCACGTGGTCCTTTGAACAGGTTTCTGTGTCCTACTCGTCCCGTCATGCAGTGATGAAGCACAGTGGTGGAAAGTAAGTATTACTTAATTTACTTATGACGGAATGTATTTACGTAGTACAATTTACTTAAGTACTTTTACTTTACTGGAGCTTTTCCAATTTCCAGCACATTTACTTCTACTAAGTACTACTCAGCTACATCTCAGATCCAAATGTTGCACTTTTACTCCACTACATTACTTGAATAAAGTAGCCTAGATACTTTTATTTACCTAATTTAAGTACTTTTCCACCACTGGCGAAGCATGATGCAGAACCAGAAGCTATCCCTGACTCAGTCAGGCTGACTGAGTAGGCATCATACTGACTGCAACGGATATTTTTGTAACCTTCGATTATATAACTTTATTGGTGCAACACATGATCCCCATATGATCCAATCTAATGTAGCTACTGTTACATACCTGCTGTGGCCGACCGCATGGGTTTGGTGGTCTAAACTGTTGTTAACGTGTATTTCTCCTCAGGCATGGCCTTCCTTCCTCCTCCGCTTCAGTGAGCTGTGGAGTTGATTGAACACACCAGTGTTCACTGTTGTTCAGTCAACTGTCAACTCATCATCAGGGCGTGGCTGTTGATGAGTTGATTGAACACATGCACTGGTCAGTGTTCGAAACAATTAACACACAGACGTATGCAAAAACAAAAAGTTAGTACCCTCCCAACAGCAATGATATAGCCGGCCTACTGTCGGGCAAAACCTCTCCCTATTTTTTACCTTTTTCATAATTAATGCACTAGGCCTACTTTGTCATTCTATGACAAAAAAGTAGCAAAAATAGCCGATCTACAAGCTCAAAACGCATCGCAGTGCGATGCATTTTGAGCCCTCATCTTCTCTATGAGGGTTTTCTCTTGGCAATATCGGAGGTAGAGGGCACAGTGGTCCAGTAACTGAAATTATTTATTTTTCCGGTGAAAACAAAATCCCTTTCTGACACACACACACACACACACACACACACACACACACACACACACACACACACACACACACACACACACACACACAAACTGATGATTTGGGGTGTTACAGTACAGTATAGTACAGTACAGTAGAGGGACCCTGGGGACCCCCACACGGTAACACTGTCATTTCTCAACCATTTCGGACAAGGGGCGGCGCTCCGGAACCCGGCCGCCCCCCTGGGCACGTTCCTGGGGGTCTGGATGTTCTGGGGACCACCCGGGGACCCCCACACGGTAACTGTCATTTCTCAACCATTTCGGATGCGGGCGGCTCGCCGGAACCGGGCCGTCACCCTGGCCGCATTCCTAATCGTGGGTCTGGAACTTCCAGGAACCCCCCGGGGACCCCACGGAGTTGCACCACTTAGTTCACACAGGTGTGATTTTTGTACAGCATAAAGTCATATCTGACTGTGAGTTTACTGTTTTTGAAAACGACATGTACAGCTTAAATGATTGCCCTGAAGGATTGTATTTTATCCTGATATCCAGCAGTGGTGGAAAGTAAGTACTTTTGATTAAGTACATGTTTGAGGTATTTTCTACATTACTTGAGTATGTCAAATTTTCAGTAATTTTACTTCTACTCCACCACATTTCAGAGGCAAATATTGTACTTTTACTCCACTACAATTATTTGAAAACTTTTGTTACTTTGGAGACTGTAATTTTGATTAGAAAACACTGTATACATTAACCACTTCAACCAAACGGCTATTTTCAAAAGGTTTTGTACACATTTAGAACCAGTGAAATGGGACATTCTGCAATGGGTACTTTTACTTGTAGTACTTTAAGTACATTTTGATGCCGATACTTTTGTACTTTTACTTGAGTACAATTTAAATATATAGTACATCTACATTGCAGTATTGATACTTGTGCTTAAGTTCCAACACTGGTATCCAGATATAGTAATCAGCATTGTATGTTTCTCAAAACTGAAACCACCAATCAAAAGATGCTGTGTATTTGTAACAACTATGTAAACACTTGATGGACAGGGTCTAACATAAAAACAAAACCCATATACATTATCTACAAACAGGGTAGTCTCACATCAACATGCTCTCTTTCTCCCCTCCCTTCTCTCTCTCTCTCTCTCTCTGATACAAAGAGTAAAGCTGAGGTTAGAATGGGCCAAATATAGATTTATTTGCCAGTATAATAAAATGGAAGCATACAGAACTGATCATCTAAATAATAATAATAATAATAATAATAATAAGCTGTTACAGTACTGTTCAATGTCATTACAGTGTGTACAAATACAGATGGTATTGACAACACAGATTATAAATTAAGTCGTAACATTTTAATGTTGATGTGAAGGCAGAACCTAATCCAAAAATAACATACTTCCTCTATTCTATTGCTTATTAAAACTATGTAACACGACAAAAGTGCTGCAGTCAGAATAGGAGCAGTGTGTTCCTTCTCCTACAGTATATATACATTGCTTGTATACAGTCAATGTTTTATAAACCATTCATGAAGGTTATTATGTTCATTGTTCAATTAAAATAGGACAAATTATTTTCAGCAAATACAAAAATAAATATATGCAATACATAGTAGTGCTTCTGTAAATATAGTCTTTTCAAACATCAATAAAATAAAACTTCACATTGGTTTAAAGACTATCATTTGTGTCGTTGACTTTATGTAAAAGGTGCCAATGGATTTGAGTAAAGATGACTATATATAATGTTTTTGTTTATATCAGCCTATTTTATAAACAATTCAGTTGTTGTTTTTGCCAGTGTTCCTAATTATTATTAATTTACGGTAGGACATTTTTGTACCAAAGATGGACTATACAATATCATTGGAAACATTACAATTGGTAGTGTCTATTTTCAGAAAGCTCCAGATTCCATTTGCTGTCCAACATCCTATTATACAAGTATAATAACATTGCAGCACAAGGAAACAATAGCAAAATATGAAATTCTCTATATACACAAAGCACACAAATTATAGAGCTGTTCTGTTCTCTTTGATCACGGGCGGTACGGCCATCCGCAACAATCAGTGCACCTCTCGACACCTGCAGATTGATTGATAACTGATCGTTTTAATTAGAGGCTTTCATAGCTGGAGTTTAAAACGTGCGTTTGAACACTGATGCCTGCCAGTCACAATGTGGGACGGGGAGGGTCTCAATGTGTGGGACGCCTGAAAAGTCACAGAACTGTGTGGGACTGTCCCACGCAGTGTGGGACTGTCCCACGCAAAGTGGGACATCTGGTTAGTGTTGTAGTCGAGTCCACCTAATGCGAGACCAAGTCAAGACCAAGTTAGACTCAGAGTGGGGGCGAGTCCGAGTCAAGACCGAGTGTGGGAGGGGGTCGAGTCCGAGTTGAGACAGAGACCAATGGGAGGCGAGACCGAGACCACATCTTTTTTTCTTGTCATTTGATACGTACGGAAAACACTGTGAGAGCAGGCAGGCGCGTCAGCTGCACTCCGTTACTTAAGAAGATAGCTGGCTAAGTGCCAGACAGCTCTCTCATAATGTTCATGTGAATGGGCTCCTCATAATATGGGTATTATACATTTATTTCATTGCATGGTAGTGACTCATGACTCGAGTGGACTCGGCAGGGGAAGAGTCCCGAGTCCCGAGTCCGAGAGACCGAGTCAAATTACGTGCGAGACAAAGACCGAGACAAAGACAAGTGAAAATGTGCACTCGAGACCGAGACCGGACTCAGGTACTTCAACACTACATCTGGTCACCCCACTAGTGTGCGGGCGCCGTGCAGACGTGCGTGTTGGCGTGCGCGTGCATGCGGTCAAGCCCATCTTCCAGTGGATGCCAAGGTTCTGCTCATGCTGTAGACGGCCTCAGTGCTCTGCTGTTTGCCCCAGGACCCGAGCGGCACGATGACGATGGTTCCGTTGTCCTCGGAACCGTACTGCAACGCCTGCACACACGCACGCACACACGCACACAGTTTAGCACACTGGTTCCCAAACCTTTTAGCCTGTGACCCAAAAGAGAATTTATATATTGCCCCAGGACCCAACTTAGTGAAAATAGCAGATCTACAAGCTCACAACGCCTCACAAGCTTGTAGATTGGCTATTTTCACTAGTCTACTTCACGGCACTCGAACTATCCAGGTTTGAATGTAGCTTTACTTATTTTCTATCAGCAACAATGTGTAAGTCGCGTTCTCCCTACAGTTAACTGCAGGGATATGGCGCTGGCTGATGACGTCATAATGTACCTGCTCAGAGATGACCTCAGCTGCCTCAGTGGGGTCGTGACACTGGCTGATGACATCACAGATCTCCTGGTCGCTGAGCAGGAAGTTGATTCCGTCCGTTGTCAGGGCCAGGAAGCTGTCATTGGCATGTTGCACCTGAACATACACATACACGCACCTTTGTTATAGCATGCACTGTACATGTACATACACACACACACACACACACACACACACACACACACACACACACACACATAGAATACAAATTTGCACATCACACGTACTTTGAAGTTGATACTTCGTGTTACACACATTGATTTATATATGAAATGTGTCACCAGTCATGTCAGCTGACCAGTCATGTCAAATATGTGTAACTGATACAGATTATTCATATCACACACACACACACACTACACACACGCTGACCTTGACTCGGCGCGTCTCTGGCTCGGCGATCACTCCGTTGTGTTTGAGGTGAAAGTCTCCGATGCTTCGCGTCATGGCTAGCCTGCCGTTAACGTTAGCCTGACCCACGCTGTTCCACGCCAGGAACCCTCCGCTCTCCCTTATCCTACACACACACACACATACACAAACACATACACAAACACAGGACTCTGGTCTGACACCATGTTGCGTATCAAACTCCCTGTCCAAATAATACAGTTTATTCAGCCTGATTGGAATTGTAACCAAATAATGGCCCGGTGCAGGCCAAAAATAAATAAAAGCCTGCTGCAAATAGCCACCTGGTTCCTTTTAACCCATTAAGGATGGGAACCCCTTTTTTTAAATATACTGTACCTTTCAGGACTGGAACGCTTTTCGGGGTAGATGTTGCTATGCACAGTATATAGCAACATCATTTTCTGGTCATTTTTGAATAAATATTTGAAGGTTTTCAGAAAACGGGTCCAAAACTATTTTGTGTATTAAACACCCAGGCTACTATATGGAAATATACGGTATTGGAAGGTATCGTCGACTCGTCACACAAGCTTCCAGTTCAATATTGCTGCTGAGCCAATCACACCAAGTTATGGGAAACGGGGATGCCGCATTCTGGAATCACGTGACTACAGTTACAGATTCAGGATTCCAGACATCATTATGAGGATCGATAATCATGCAACTTTCAAGCGTTACGGTAAAGGTTTGCAAGTATAAATTGTACCATAAAGCATCACATTATAGAAGACTCTAAACCCATTAAAACCCGGAAAGCATCCGTGTCATTTTAGATTTTTTTGCTATTCAAAAAACAGCAGATATAAGAGCTCACATCGTGGCACGGAGTGACGTGCTGAGAGCTAGTGTAGCAGAGTGGCTCAGAGCCTCTGCCTGATGGCCTCAATAGTCTAATATCTCCCCCGGTCCATATCCCTTTGGTCTAGTGGTTAAGATGTTGGACTTTCACGCGGGAGACCCGAGTTCGAATCCCGGGCGTTACATTGGTGCCGTGACCCGGATCGGGTATCCCCATGGGAGGAGGTCAAAAGGGGGGTGAGTGTAGCAGTGGCTCAGAGCCTCTGCCTGATGGCCTCAATAGTCTAATATCTCCCCTGGTCCATAGGGATATCCCTTTGGTCTAGTGGTTAAGATGTTGGACTTTCACGCGGGAGACCCGAGTTTGAATCCCGGGCGTTACACTTGTGTATTTGCTATTGTGGAACCTTTTCTGAATAATCTTGAAAGTGTGAGAACTGCTGATTCAGAAAGCATTTGTAGACTCGACCTCAGGTCTAAATGGGACGGGTATGCTGCACTGGACACATTCACATGACAACAGCAAAACAGTCCTTGTATACTGTGTTTTGTCAGAATTAGGTATTCTGGGTCAGGTCATGTGTGTTACATCATGACACATCATGTACTACTGTTGGATCAGCTGCTCCTGTCATTACGTAATAAATCTGTGTCATGTTGATGAGGTTACTGCATACTGTAGGATCAGCTACTACTTGGTTTCCCAAGGTTGGGGTCGCGGGACACTGACGGTCAGGTCACAGAATGACTTTGGGTCATCAAAAATATTTTACACACCTGAATAGAATTCAACAGAATGAGTGAAATGCAATGTAAAAATGATTAAAAATAAATTTTAACCATAATTATTACAAAACCCGTACATAGCCCTAAGCTTACTACATTACATGTGCAGACAAATGCACATTCATGTGCATAAAATTACTTCCGGGGTTAGGTTAGGTCAATGCAGCATAATTTTGGGGTCGCAGGCTGAAAAGTTTGAGAACCCATGATCTATAACACAATATTGTTCACTTTTTGCTGTTGTCATATCAAATGTTCAATGTATATTATTTAAACATTTTCAAATAGGCATATATAGGCAGGTATATTCAGTGATTTCACTTAATTCATATATCACTTATTTTTTCTTATTTTTTGTATAATCCTCCCTACTATAAAGTGTGCTGACCATATAAGGAGTTCCTCCCTGTCCCCAGTGATCCCCTGGGGTCAAAAAACCCTAGTTTCGGTTTGGGCTTTGGGTGGCAAAGCCTTCATTCAATCAGGATGAGAGGGGCCTTCCTCCAATCATGATCGAGTGCGGCGGGCCTTGGTGCACGTGCTGTTGGTCTGTTGTACTTCCCCCACTGTAGAGTGTGTGCATGTGCACATCTTGTTACCGGGTGGACCGGGTTCTTTTCCAAATCACCCAAATCACTGAATGCTCCTTTAAGGCTAATATGATCGAGTGTTATGTAATAATAAAGTATTCCAGGATCATATGTACCGTACTGTACTGTACTGGATAAGCTGCTCCTGTTATGTTATGCAACACGACTGCAGTTGTCCTACTTTTGTAATTGACTACTACACTGACTGGGAAGGAGACTGCAGGTCAGTGTTGTTATGAGTCATGAGATGTAATGTACAGTATGGACCATGGAGAGGCATGTTAAATGGGATTTGTACAGACAGACAGACAGACAGCAGTGGTTCCGAAACTTTTTAGCCTGTGACCCAAAAGAGAAATTAGACGTTTGCCCGGGACACAAACTATAATAGTGAAAATAGCAGCTCTACAAGCTCGCAACTGCGCTTGTAGATGGGCTATTTTCACTACTAGATTTTTCTTTGATTTCTTCCTACAATTTCTTTTTTTTTTTAAAGATATTTTTTTGCGGTTTACGCCTTTTATTGGTTTTTTGAAGGGACAGACAGTAGGCTGACAGGAAACGGGAGAGAGATGGGGGAAGACATGCAGTAAAGGCCGTGTCGGGCTCGGGAGTCGAACCCGCGGCACACTGCGACTGGATTACCAGTCGGGTGCCCAGACGGTTACGCCACCGCCTGGGCGATTTCTTCCTACAATTGCTGAAAAAAACAACTATTGAGTTTTGTTTTCAATTCATGAAAAAAAAATCTTTTTTTTGGTAAATGTTTTTAAATAATATTAATTAAAAACTAAATGTAGGAAACACAAAACAAAGGGACCCATACAATTTGGTCCACGGCCCAACCTTGGGTCCCGACCCAGTGTTTGGGAACCAGTGGACTATAGGACACTGAAAGATTTACAGTGCTGTCCTGCTCAGGTTGACAGGTTCACAACATGAGTTTGATCATGGAAGAGGATATAAATAGCAGCATGCTCTGTTATGCAATTAAGTATGGATGTTACAGTACCGTACATACTGTATGACGCACATTGTCTCGTTTCACCTCCTTATACAGTACAAGAGCCATGTGTGCCAGGCTGCCAGTATGCATTTACTCTGTCATTAATATAAATGTAAATACTGGTTTCATTTGACTTGTATCGCCCAAAAAGACTCCTGTATAGCTTCTGTACACATAACATTATGAGCCCTATTTTAGCCTTAGCCCTTATTCATATCTCTATGAAATATCTCTGCAATAGAGGATTAATTATTTCTAAAATAGAGGATTTCATATCTCTGAAACGGGCAGTGGTGGAAAAAGTACTCAAAAGTTTTACTTAAGTAAAATGATCAATACTACAATATAGAAATACTCTTTTACAGGTAAAAGTCCAAAATACACTTGAGTAAAAGTACAAAGCATTGGCTCCAAAATATACTTAAAGTACCAAAAGTAAAAGTACTCATTGTACAGAATGTCCCGTTTAAAGTTTTCAAATGTATGGGCAATGTGCCATGATGCGACACATTGTGAGCTTGTAGACCGTCTATTTTCAAATGGCCGAAATGTAGGGCTGAAGTGGTTAATGTATGATTGTTGTATGAATAGGCCTATTAATCAAAATCTACAGTGTAGTGGAGTGGAGTGAAAGTACAATATTTGGATTCAAGATGTAGTGGAGTAGAAGTAAAAGAATTAGAAATTAGAAATACCTAAAAAATGTACTTCCACCATTGGAAATGGGAAACCTGTTTTATGGGGGGGGGGGGGGGGGGGGGTATGTGGTATGTGTCCGACTTCAACTAGCAGGGTCTGGTGACTGTCACTGTGCCTGTGCGGGCAGGTTTGACTTGAGACAGAGCCAGTAACTTTCCATTCTAAGGTTTATATTTCAACTTTCAACATAATGTGTTCCTGCGTAGATACTTCTATTCTCCCAAACACCACACAGTAGCACAACCTTTCACTGGGAATCATATAAAGATTAAATAAGCTATATTTATTTGTATATAATATTGATTGAAATAACTCTGTAATATAAATGGTAAATGGTGCATTTATATAGCGCTTTTATGCAAAGCGCTTTACATAGATTGTGCATTACATTCAGTCATTCACACACATTCATATTTTCATATTCCAATGCCGGAGGAAACCATGTGCACCAACCTGCAAAGCAATTAGGGGTTCAGAGTCTTGCTCAAGGACACTTCGACTCCTATCCAGCTGCTCTACCCCTGAGACAATGTATTGAGAAGTACTGAGCTTTCAACGTCATAGTCTCTGTTCTGAATCAGATATGTGTATGCTATTCAATAAGGAAAAAAGTAAAAAAGCCGGAATTCAAGGTACTTGTACTACACTGAGTTAAAGTATCAATACTGCAGTGTTCAATTTGTTGACTAAGTCTAAGACCAAGGTTTTGATATGTAGTCAACTAAGACTAGACTAATACTAAATAAATTCAGATGACTAAATAGGACAAACTAAATGGTGTGATATTCAAAAGACTAAAGGCGCATACATACTCCAGTTTAGTTTTCTAAAGGTTAGAAAACTACATCACTGTGGTGATCAGCTATCACCGTGGACCTCCGACAAGACCTTTCACTCTGGGCTGTCACCTTGTTCACTGATTGGTCTGAGTTGGGTGGGTGGTCCCCTTGATTTGGCAGGCACTTGGGTGTCGCATCTGAACCAAGGGGAGGCGGGGTCAATGCTTAAGGACATCATTGCCAGTATGATAACTTATCACCTAAAACTGTATGAACCATAAGAGTACGACTACATCAGAATTTGCTGTCAAAATTAACACTGGTGTGCTCTCTGGATAAAGGTGCTATAAATGCACCAATGCATCATTTGCCATTTAGTGTCCTGGGCAGGTAGTGGCTAAGTATAATTCCCAGCATGCATTTGGGCTCGCCTCATACACAGTAACAGTTATGCCTCTTTGTGAGCTTGTCAATTGTCAATTTCCGGGGGAGTGGAACCGGCACACAACTAATCCTACAGTAAGTCAGGCTTTATTGTTATAAAACTTGTTATGCAACTTTCTTCAATCAATGACTCCCTAGTCCAAAAAATCCAATAGGATTTTGAAAGTTTCTAATAGGATCCTATAGGATTCTATCGGAACTTTGGACAATCCTAGGATTTTCCAAAGTTCCGATAGAATCCTATAGGATTATGAACATCTAAAAATGTTCCAATAGAATAATATAGAACAGGTCTGGGTAGCTCAGTCGGTAGAGCTTATAATAGGATTTTTTCAGAATCCTATAGGATTTTTTTTAGCTATAGGGCTGAGTTAGACCAGTGTGTCGTACCTCTCTCTCTCATCCTTGCGGTCAGGGGTGTGGTCAATTGTCAGTTTGTGGGCCTGCCCCTTCCTGCATAGCACCGCTCGGCTGTCGCCAACGCTCCCGACGACTAGCTCCACCCCATCTCGTAGCATAGCAACGGTCGCCGTGGTGCCCGCTGTCAGATAGGAGGCTGTAGGGTGAGGTCAGCAGAGGTAACACAAACACACGCACACACAAACACACACACGCACGCACGCACACACACACAGTCAGATTGTATGTATACATTCATGAAGATATAGAGTATATTGGCGAGTAAACACAGAATGAGAGAGACAAGGTGTGTGTGTTTGTGCGTGTGTGTCTCACCATTGTGAAAGTAGCTGAGGTGTGTGTGTAGGGCCTTGTCCACATCCAGAAAGGCCTTCATCATAACCTTCTCCAAGTTCTCCTCTTCCTCCAGTGCATCTCTGCATACGCACGCACGCACGCACGCACACGCACACGCACACGCACACACACACACACACACACACACACACACACACACACACACACACACACACACACACACAATAAAGGAAGTGTCCAACCAATGGCTTCATATTCAACGTGTGCTGACACACTGGATCAGAGGTTCTCTGAGCCACGATTACTTGCAAAGTCAATGCAAATGAAAATGATAGGCATTGTGTAAGATGTGACACCCATTGTGGTGGAAAGTAACTAAGTACATTTACTTAAAGGACCACTTCACCACTTTTCAACCCATCTTCATATAATAGGTCCTCACTAATAATCATGATAAAATGGCACAATTTTGTGTCTCATAGGAGGGCTGTGGGCAGTTCACAAACGCGTCCACCAGTGACATCATCGATGGGGAATCCAAGCTAATAGAAACTGCAGGCTTTCTAGTCCTGAGAAGTTGCAATGTGAAAAAGGAAGCCATCGTTCTCAAGATAATTAAAATCTAAACATTTTTGTAAAAATAATCTTGTTAAAATAAATGTGCCTAACGATAATTTCACTGGTGGACGGGTTTCTGAACTGACCACAGTCCTCCTATGAGACACAGACTGAATAGAAACAAATGGTGCCATTTTATCATGGTTATTAGTGAGGATCTTATATTAGTATAAGATAGGTTGAAAAGTGGTGAAGTGGTCCTTTAAGTACTGTACTTAAGTACAATTTGAAGTACTTTACTTGAGTACTTTTTCCACCACTACTAACAGCATAGTAACTAGTTGTACCGGATGTATTTCTCCATGAACGTGTAACAGAAGTATAGTAACTAGTTGTACCGGATGTATTTCTCCATGAACGTGTAACAGAAGTATAGTAACTCAGTTGTACCGGATGTATTGCTCCATGAACGTGTAACAGAAGTATAGTAACTCAGTTGTACCGGATGTATTTCTCCATGAACGTGTAACAGAAGTATAGTAACTCAGTTGTACCGGATGTATTGCTCCATGAACGTGTAACAGAAGTATAGTAACTCAGTTGTACCGGATGTATTGCTCCATGAACGTGTAACAGAAGTATAGTAACTCAGTTGTACCGGATGTATTTCTCCATGAACGTGTAACAGAAGTATAGTAACTCAGTTGTACCGGATGTATTTCTCCATGAACGTGTAACAGAAGTATAGTAACTAGTTGTACCGGATGTATTTCTCCATGAACGTGTAACAGAAGTATAGTAACTCAGTTGTACCGGATGTATTGCTCCATGAACGTGTAACAGAAGTCAGCGGCTTGCGTGCCACCGTGTCCGTCGAACACGGCAAAGTACAGCAGGTTGTCATGGATACGGGCAATCTTCAAGCGGTCCTCGTTCTGTCTCCTCTGACCCAGCACACACGCACTGCCCACTCTTGACAGACTGACCTAGACACACACACCCACGCGCACGCAAACGCACAGAGTCGGTCAGTCATTCAGTCATTCGTTCATACACATGCATTAATTCATCCATTCATTTAGTGATTTGATTGATTTCAGTCAGCGATTCATTGCTTCGGTCATTCAGTGATTCTTTCAGCCAGTCATGATAAATATATGAATATGGACATATAATAGATAGATAGATCTACAACTAACTGGTTAATCGATAACCTTATCAAAACGTATCAATTAACAATTAATGCATGAATCGATAATTCACATCCCTGATTCCAACTAGTTCCTTTCCCCTCCAGCAGGCGCCCCAGCTGGCCAGGGAGAGGCAGTATAGAGACCAGGATTACTGCATGTTTTTTGTGAGGTTACTTACCCTAGGGGACACAGGGAAGAACATGCAAACTCCACACAGAAAGGCCCTTAGGCTATGGGTGCTGATGACACGGAGGAGAGAACATGCCCCCCGGAGGGAATCGAACCCAGGACCTTCTAGCTGTGCAGCGACAGCGCTACCGACTGCGCCAACATGCCGCCAATGATTCACATGGGTTCAATCATTCAGCGATTCATTCATTCATTCCTACTTGTGGAATAGGTGTTCCATAGCGTATACTGGAAGGCAGCAGGATGGGTTCTTCCAGTCTGTTGTCCCAGTGACCAAACGAGTCCCACGTAACAGGTCTACCACTGCTGTCTGATACACGGCTACGACACCGCACACACATCTACACACACACACACACACACACACACACACACACACACACACACACACACACACACACACACACACTTGAATGACACTGACAGAAGGCATCTTTGCTCAAAGTTGTTGATTGGATGCTACACTATATATTTATTTGTTGTGACGGTATTAATCCTTACATAAAGTGGTATGTAACCCAGGCCTGATTTTGTAGTTTGGGTCAGATGTATTTCCCCCGGATACGATATTTTTTAAACCAATCACAACACTTTTGTAAAAGCATTTGTAACGCTTCAACGTCATTTCCTTGAGCAGTACTTCCGCCAAATTCCAGCACTTCCTTTCATGCACTCTACAGCATAGGTCTTGCCCAGCGTTGAATGTGGAGAAGAGGACCATTCGCCTCTACTGCCCAACCCGTGCAGCTTAAAAGAACTTGCAGGGTTCAATAATAATGCAAAGAACTGTGTAAAGAAACGGGAAACTGTCATATAACTATGCTTCAAAGACACGAAAAGAAGAAGAAAACAGAATGTAAAAAAACACACATGGATCAAACTGGGCTCACCTGTACCGTGGCGGCAGCAGGAGCGTTGGGAGAGGAGCGCACGGAGGTGTGACGCTTGATAGTGGAGCGACCACATCTCAACAGGCTGACCAGAACGGAGCCAGACATGACGGACGGACTGCAGGGGAGGTGAGGAGAGGATTACATGGTTAGAGTATTAGTAGAGCATATATATACTGGGAAGCAATGGTTCTAATTAAAGCCATGGTCCGGAGACCTCGCTTGTTTCTGTAACGTGAGGCAGCTTCATGTAGGCCTACAATTAGGCTACACCACGTGGACATGATGCTAGTATGTCATGTCACATGACGTAAAAGTACACCACCTGGATATGCACACTAATGTGTCACATGGCGAAAAAGTATACCACCTGGATATGACGTCAATATGTCACATGACGGAAAAGTACACCACCTGGATATGATGCTAGTTACGCACGTATGTCACAACTTGGACTCCAAACCAACCATTGGCAATGAGTGCCAAGCAGGGAGTTTATGGGTAAACGTTTTATAGTCCTCTTTGGTAACACTTGACCGGGGATTGGATCCCCCAGTCTCAGGACTGACACTCTAACCCGAAGGCCACTGAGCTGTTAATAGAATGAATACTTGTACTGTGTAAAGGTGGATATTCGAGGGGCCGGGGGAGAGCTGCCATTTCCAATTTCCAATACTTTTACTTCTACTCCACTACATCTCAGAGGCAAATATTACTTTTACTCCACTACAATTATTTGAAAACTTGGTTACTTTATAGATTCTGATTAGTATTACAAAACACACTAACCACTTCAGCACCATATATATTTAGGCTATTTGAAAATAGCAGATCTACAAGCTAGCTCACAATGCGTCAATTTGAACTTGTGGAATGGGACATTCTGCACAATGAGTATTTTGGTACTTTAAGTATATTTTGATGCAGATACATCTGGATTACTCAAGTAATTTTTTATTCTGGACTTTTACCAGTAACAGAGTATTTCTGCATTGCAGTATTGATACTTTTAAAACAATTGAGTACTTTTTCCACCACTGAGTAAACCATAGGTAGAGAGGGGGACACTGACACAATGTTGGCAGGAGCGATGTGACGTTGTTTGTTGTTTATTTGTCTTCCCTTGTGTGAACGTGCAGGAGTTTGCCGTGTGTTTGAACTTGTAATTGACTTTGGATAAGATCGTTAAAACACAGTGACGTTAGCAATAAGTTAAGTAGCCAACGTGGCCCATAGGTCAGGAGGCTGACGTTAGTAGGTTAGTGGGATAGAGATAGCCAGTGAGACCAAATCAATGGTGTGTTGGGTACTGCTGGACACTGCCTGGACATGCAGCAGTGTGCCTTTGCACTGGACTCAAACTACCAACCATCCATTCAACCATGACAGCTTAATACACACTCTACAGTCTACAGTCTACCAGTTTCGATTTTGAATATTTTTTCCGTCTATACTTATATAATAATAATAATAATAATAATAATAATAGCTTGAATTTATAAAGTGCCATCCATGAAACCCATAAAAACAATGAACTCATGGCTGCTTTAAGTACAAAACAAACAAGAACTAAATCTATACCCTATTGACCTCAAGATTATGGTGGAGGTGAGTGCATTAAGTGCCCCCCCCCTCCACACACACACACACACACACACACACACACACACACACACACACACACACACACACACACACACACACACACACACACACACACACACACACACACACACACACACACGTGATCCTCAGGCCATGTTGTTGACACTCAAAACAAGGCATGTATATGTGCATGTAGATGCATCATCATGTGTGCAAAACACACATGCAGGTTAATGATTTATGATGATGTTAACAGTAGCTACATTCAGCTTATTAGTGAGTCACCAACACACACACACACACACACACACACACACACACACACACACACACACACACACACACACACACACACACACACACACACACACACACACACACACACACACACACACACACACACACACACACACACACACACACACCTTACTTGTGTTTTCTTGGTTTTGTGGGTTTTCTCTGCAAATTTCCCTGCCTGTCTCCAAGGCCGCAGCAGGTGTTAAGAAGATACTCCGTAGGTTAGCTCGAGCCTTTTAAGCGATCGTGGAGGTGGTTGTAGATATTGTCTCCCGCTGAGAGCACAGACCGCCATGGAATAAACGCGGTCTCGAGGCTTGTGTCGGTGGGGGATTTAAACTGTGCCGTTGTCGACCAATCAGAGTGCACGTTGCCCTCTCACTTCCAATAGCATGCAGAGGGTGTGACTGTTTGGATGGGATCCAGGTCATGGGGTTTAAATCTCTCTCTCAGCATGTTTTTCTATTTCTAGCTCTCAACTATCACGCGCGCGCACGCGCGCACACACACACACACACACACACACACACACACACACACACACACACACACACACACACACACACACACACACGGTTGAAAAAGTAGGCTACTCACATTTCTTACTTAAGTGAAAGTATCAATACTTCAATGTATAAATACTCTGTTACACTTACAACTTAAGTAAAAGTCCCAAATAAAACAAATTGTTGAGTAAAAGTACAAGTATTGGTATCCAAATATACTAATGTACCAATATTAGAAAGTACTAATTTCTTGTTTTCAAACGTGTAGAAACATATTTTAAAAGTAGCAGAACTACAAGCTCACAATGCGTCACAAGCGGCCGAAATGTATGCAGGGCTGAAGTGGTTGTTTTGTAATAATAATCAAAATCTACTATAGTAACTAAAGTTTTCAAATGGAGTCAAAGTAAAAGTATTGGTACTTAAGTAAATGTAGGATACTCTTTGGCCTCCCAAAGAAATCAATTGACAAGCTACAACTTGTGCAAAATGCCGCAGCCAGAGTCCTAACAAAAACCAAGATGCGAGACCATATCACCCCAGTTTTAGCCTCCTTACACTGGCTCCCGGTTGTTTTTAGAATAGATTTTAAAGTTATTTTACTTGTTTACAAAGCTTTAAATGGCCTCGCCCCCACCTATCTTCAGGACTGCTTGCCAAGGTATGTCCCAAACCGCCTCCTTAGGTCCGCCACTGCTGGCCTGCTTGAAAAGCCACAAAGAATGGCATTGAAGAAATATGGCGAAGCTTAAGACCCATTTTTTACTCTAGCATTTGGCTGAATCCTCTGATTTTAATTATTTGTCGACTCACTGTTTTACCTATTTCATTGTCTTTTTATGCATTTTTTATGTCGTTTGGTGTTTTGGGCATTTTTTGTACTTTGATTGTGCCTTGATTGTTATGTTGTTTGATATTTTTTATACTTTGTCTTGTAAAGCACTTTGCGCTGCACTCGTGTCATGAAAGGTGCTCTATAAATAAAGTTTATTATTATTATTATTATTTTACTTTCCACCATTGGGAACAGGATTCGGACCCGCCACGATGCACTGACAGGCTGCATTAGGAGCCTATAGGTGCCCAGACCGCTAGGCCGGTCCGGGCCCACAACATAATTTCTGATGGGAGCACATGCACGGCAACACACATTTATTTGGGGGTCCTTGACATGAAAATGTTTGAGAACCACTGAATTTCCACTGCAGATTGTCAACGGAATGTCTACATGGGTTTTGGATGAATTAAGAAAACATAGATTCATGATAGCCTATGGCCCTATTAGCATTTCTTTCAGATATTCAGTCAAGCTAACTACATTTTATTGTATTACAAAATTACATTAGATACCTGGTACCAGGACCTAAACTAGTGAAAATAGCAGATCTACAAGCTCACAAAGCAGAATTAGTTGATTATAAAAAATAAAAATAAAGAAATGCCACTCACGCACACATGCACGTGCGTGCTCACACAAACACTTCTTATTGAAATTGTACTGAAGAAACTCAGAACACAAGAATGTCACTCCTTGCAACTTTAAGTTTAGGGCTAATAATGACTCTCTGGCTCCCCCTACTGACAGTTTCACAACAAAACGCACCAGGAACAGTATGCTGTGTGACTGTGTCTGGCTAGCCTGGCGCGGCCAGGGGCCAGACTCATAGCGAGGGTTCACTGATGTTTCCTCTCCGCATATTAGGAAACATCAGTGAACTCTCGCTACGAGTCTGGCCGCGCCAGGCTAGTGTCTGACCATACATTAGGGACTTACAATGACACTGAGTGACAGCAACAGTAGAATACTAAAATACTGTTCCGAAGTGATTGAATGATTGAAGGTTGGCTACATGGAGAACGGGAGACCTTTCTTTAACCTGCTGCAGGACAAGTAGCCTATAGTTTATAGGTTATCGCCGGACGCCGTAGGCCTACTTGCTGCTAGTCAACACACGTGTGCACGCACACATACACAAGCACAGCTCGGCTACATGTCATTAGATTCAAAGTTGCCTAAACAAAACATGTACAAACATTTATACATTATAAACATACAAACAAATCTAAAAAAATCCATGAATAAAAATAATTACCGGTAAGAAGGGAGACGGGGGTACCTGGGGTAGGATGCTCTGATCCATACGTCCATCCATCTTCAACCGCTTATCCAGAGTCAGATCGTGGGGGTAACACTCCAGTTCCCTCTCCAGAGCAACATTAGCAACTTCCTCCTGGGGGTTCCCGAGGCATTCCAAGGCCAGTGTGATGTATATTCCCATTTCTGTCGTGCAATTATATGGTAAAGGGTGCAGTTATATAGCGCCTTTATCCAAGGCGCTTGCGGCTTTACGGTACATAGATTGCATTGTGCATTACATTCACCCATTCACACACATTCATACACGATGGGCGATGGCGGCGGAAACCATGCAAGGCACCAACCAGCACATCGGGAGCAATTAGGGGTTCAGTGTCTTGCTCAAGGACATTTCGACACTAATTCTGGGAGAGCCCAGAGCCTTATCTACAAGATTGAATGATCGAGAAGATTATAAAAAATATATATATTTTTATTTCACATACATTTGTTGATATATAATAATATAAGGAATAAAATAATTGTCAAACATGTATGCTTCTTGATTGTGAATAATTTAAAAAGTCATCAATAGAAGCAGCGCTAAATTAATGCCAAGACAAGTTGAAAGATGTACAGTAGTACATGAGCCACTTCATAGCCTACCGGCAGATACATTCAGGAGGATAGTTCCTTTTTTCTTTCGATTTTTATCCCAGTTATTGTAACCCATTTTTTCACCAGGTGCCAACTGCCAACTGCCTCCTGGGCGCTACTCTCCCTCTATCAACCTGGGCCGGGGAGAACCCCAAACTGAGCTAATGCTTCCTTCAATGCATGAGGAGTGACCAGGCCGCTTCTTATCACCTGACGACGACGACGGGGGACGGGGACGGGGACGGGGGGAGGCGTAGTTAGCCTACTTTGTCCTTGTTAATTATACAATTAAGATGAAACATGACGGCGTAATTCCCTCCTTGTGCGTGGCACGGGGACGGTAAATAAAACATGTCCCAAAGAGTGTGCATTGTTAACATCAGTGTTGCTTTAATGGCTGTGAATTATTTAAACCGGGGTTCTGAAATCCAGAACACAACTCGGGAGAGAAGAGAGGATGAGAGGAGAGATGGAGAAAGAGAGGGATATTAAAATAGAAGCTAGTAGAGAGGGGGGGGGGGGGGGGGGGGCATGTGTTTAGAAAACAGCGTAGAGAAAAAGGACATGCACATGAAAAATGGGATGGGGGAGAGGATCGAGAGAGCAGGTCAAATGGAAGGTAAATAGAGCATGCAGGAGGTATAGAGAAAGAGACAAAATGTGTTTATTATTCTTGTACGGACCGTGTGTGTGTGTGTGTGTGAGATAGAGAAAGAAAAAGAGAGATGATAGAGACAGAGGTGAGCTCAAAATTAATGTTCCACACATGTTCCCAAGTAGGGCATAAAACTTCCACGGGGAGGGACCCCAAACATCATCAACACGTGAGAACAAGAGAGAGAGAGGCAGGGAGAGAGAGAGAGAGAGAGGTTGTGCACATCATGAATCACACCAAATGTTCCTTGTTTGCAGTCAAACCACACATAGGAGCCATCATGTAATGAACCGTTTCCAAAAATATGCCACCAACACACTCTTCAAAACACTGAGTGCGCAATAACAACAGCAGAGCTTATTTAACCAGTGTGCAAAGACTTTATTTCCCCTTCGTGTTCAACAGACTGTCGTACGGCATGTTTTGATTTAGTTTTAGTCACTTTTAAATACAATTTAATTTTGATTTAGTCACATTTTAGTCATCTGATTTTTTTGTGTGTTTAGTGTCTAGTTTTAGTCGACTAAATATAAGATTTTAGTCGACTAAATCTACAGTTGATTTAATCGACTAAAATGTATTTTTGGCAGGTCTTGACAGTCGTATAATGGCTGATATTTTCACCAATGGCCGTATTTTCACCATTTTCCTCTGTGAAAAAAGGTAGTCGATGAACATTTTTCGTCACTAGATGGTTGTCTGCCCCACATTGAAGTGGACGTGTGTGCAGCCGTGCATCATACCTTTTGCCCCCTTGCAGCCAACCCCCGCCACTAGTACACACTACTACACCCTTGTTAGTGGCTTAGTTACAGTGACCCCAATGAAGAGGAGAGACTCACTCTACCAGCTAACTGCTAAGTGCTCTAGTAGTGCTTCATGAGGTTGAACTGAAAGGAAGTGGATGAAATATTAAACCAACAAAGAAGAGTGACTAATGCCGTGACCTACTCCGACTGTTCGTGTGTATGTAGGACAGTGTGTTTAGAACAGCTGGTTCTCAGTTACATGCACATTTCCCCGCCAAGCAGATTTAGTCACGGGGACCCCCCCCCCCCCCCAACAGTGGTGGAATGCCCCAGCTCGCTTGGTCTTCAACCAGCTAAAATTCTCACATGTCTCCCCCCTTCTCCGCTCCGCTCCTAGTTGGTGGCAACTTAAAATGAAGAGTTAAAAAAAAAAAGATTATTATTTTTAGTAAGGCAACGTTTCGGTCCCTCCGGACCTTCTTTATGCCTGAAGAAGGTCCGGAGAGACCGAAACGTTGCCTTATTAAAAGTAATTAATACTCATGTACCGAGCAGATACTCAGTGTGCGGGTGTATCTTTCTTCTTATCACACATTATTATTCTCTGAAATTGATATAGTAATAATAATATGTCTTTATAAAACGGTTCTAAGAGTACCATAGACGAAAAACAGTCTAAGTCCAAATTTCATTCTGACCCCTCCACGAAAAGGCCTCGTTGTCCTGAACCCTTATCTATCATTTATACATTATGGATCAATAGTGTGGACTTAGACTGTTATTCGTCTGTGGCATTATATTGTTACTATAGGAAAGCACGAGAAACCCACGTGTCAGTCTCCTGTCCATGCACTCGTTTAAAAAATGCTGGCTCCTCCTTACATTTTAAACCACAACAACATCAACAACTATAATAATAATAATAATTATTATAATACTAAACTACCTAACAAGTGTAACTGCCTTTTCGTTTCCCAGAGCAACGGCTACAACACCAGGATGTTTACAATGTTGGGAAGGATCACTCGCATACAGAATGAAACAGTTTACAGTGAAGCAAGCAACCAATCAGATGTTTGACACAATCCACTAATACTAATATATGCGGTACCCATAATGCCTCACTCCGTCACGGCTGGAGCCTTCCTCCAACATCCCAGAATCCCTCCTGCTACTCTCTTCTCCTTCTTCCCCTGCTCCTCTTTCACTTTATTTTCCTTTATCTGCTCCTCCTTTTCCTTCTCCTTATTCTTCTCCTTCTGTCTCTGCACCTCCTTTTCCTTCTCCTCATTCTTCTCCTTCTGTCTCTGCACCTCCTTCTCCTTCTCCTCATTCTTCTCCTTCCGTCTCTGCACCTCCTTCTCCTTCTCCTCATTCTTCTCCTTCTGTCTCTGCACCTCCTTTTCCTTCTCCTCATTCTTCACCTTCTGTCTCTGCTCCTCCTTTTCCTTCTCCTCCTTTTTCCTCTCCTCCTTCTTTCTCTGCTCTTCCCTTTCTTTCTTCTCCTTCTTTCTCTGCTCTTCCCTTTCTTTCTTCTTCATCTCCTCTTCCCTTTCTTTCTTCTCCTTCTTTCTGTGCTCCTCCATTTCCTTCTCCCTATCCTCTTCCTCTTCTTTCTTCTGCTTCCTCTGCTCGTCCCGTTCCTTTCCCCTCTTCTCCTTCTCTTTCTTCTCCTTCTCCCTTGCCTCCTCCTCTTTCTCCTTCTTCTCCCTCTGCCTTCGCTCCTCCCATTCCGTTTCTTTTTTTCTCTCTTCCTCTTTTCTCTCCCTTTTCCTCTGCTCCTCCTGTTCCTTTTCCTTCTTCCTCTCCTCCTCTCTCTCCTTCTTTTCCTTTTTCCTCTGCTCTTCCCATTCCGTTTCTTTTTTTCTCTCTTCCTCTTTTCTCTCCCTTTTCCTCTGCTCCTCCTGTTCCGCTTCCTTTTCTCTCTCCTCTTTTCTCTCCCTTTTCCTCTGCTCCTCCTCTTCCGCTTCCTTTTTTCTCTCCTCTTTTCTCTCCGTTTTCCTCTGCTCCTCCTGTTCCGCTTCCTTCTTCCTCTCCTCTTCTGTCTCCTTCTTTTCCTTTTTCCTCTGCTCCTCCCGTTCCGTTTCTTTTTTTCTCTCCTCCTCTTTTCTCTCCCTTTTCCTGTGGTCCTCCTCTTCCGCTTCCTTTTTTCTCTCCTCTTTTCTCTCACTTTTCCTCTGCTCCTCCTGTTCCTTTTCCTTCTTCCTCTCCTCCTCTCTCTCCTTCTTTTCCTTCTTCGTCTGCTCCTCTCGTTCCTTCTGGCTCTTCCTCTCCTCCTCTTTCCGCTCCTGCTGCTCCTTCCTCTTTTCCTCTTCCCTCTGTTTCTTCTTCTTCTTCTCCTCCTGCTCCCTCCTCTTCTTCCGGTCCACCGTCTTCCTCTTCCTCCTCTTCCTCCTGGTCTTCTTGCTCCCCTGCTCCTCGGGGGAGATGCAGGTCTGTGTGGCCTGGTGTGTGATCCTGGACTGGAGGTGTGACTGGATGGCCGTCCCCAGAGCGCCCGGCTCCACAGGGCCTCCGTACACCTCCCACGTCATCCCCTGTTCGTAGGGTTGGCACAGTTATTACATAATCGTCTCATCGCAACTTATTTGAGAGAATCGCAATTATTTTGTCATAATCGCCATAATCGTGTCCACGTTGAAAAATGTCCATACATTTAAAAAGTAGAAATAGCAGATCTACAAGCTTACAATGCCGCGTTGTAAGCTTGTAGATCACTATTTCCGCCAAGTATAAAACTTATAAAAATGCTAGTCATTTCTAGGTATCTTTCAGTTATTTGTCATATCTGCCCTGTGCACCTTTTTATTACGAAGCCTAAAAGCCTTGACGGCCTTACAGGTGTATGCAAAGGATACATTTATGTAATTTAGATTTATAATTTAGCATTTCATTAGATTTATAATTTAGTATTTTATGTAGACATAGCACGTAGCACTCTATAATGTATACGCATAGCTTCACTGTACAGATAATCTACTGTTGATGCTTATGATGCTAATGATTCTTGATGTCTATTTCTTTGTATTTGGTGTATGTGTTGTTCTTGCTTACTGTAAATCGCTCTGGATTAAGAGTGTCTGCTAAATGCCTAAATTCAATTGTAATTGTAAATTGTTCATAATGTTCCAGTGACCAATGCTAAAAACACAATGACATCGTTAATCGCAATTATTTGTGTAACAATGAATGGTCAACTTAAATGTGTAATAGTGACGGCCCCACCTGTTCATCCCACGCCACCTGCTGCGGTTTGACTCCCTCTCTCTTCTCCTCTGCTTCCGCCTGGTCTTTCCCCTCCGCTCGTCTCTCCGCGTGGGGTTTCCTTCTCTCCAGCTCTCCTCCTCCTCGCCCATCCTCCTCTCCCGTCTCCTGCGATGAGTTCCGCTCGAAGCTGTATGCGCGCATGTTGGCGGGGAGGGACATGGCCTTATTGTCCGTCATGGCGAGAGGGAGCAGCGATTGGCCGCGCAGCTCTATGTCGATCTTGCAGGTGTGCTGCTGGGCAGTCGGCCGGAGCGCGACAGTGGCGGAGAGCGGGGGCGCCGGTGAAGTCGAGCTGTCCGACTGACGGGCAGGCGGACCAACGAGGGAGCTGGTGGAGGCCGAGCGGTCAACCAGCTCCACCTCCGCCTGAACACCCACCTCTCTCCGCTCCGCCGGCCGCACACGCAGCCTCTCCGCCACGTCGGTCATGGTGGCCTCCTCCGTGACGCTCCTGGACGTCCCCAGCTGGGCGGTGCTTGTAGGGGGAGGAGAGGAGGTGGAGGAGAGAGGAGAGAGGGAGAGGGAGGAACAGGAAGTAGAAACGCTCTGCCTCGGGCATCTGGTGTCAGTGGCGATGGCGGCCACGTTTCCCGAGTCACGGCTCCGACTCGGCGGGGTGCCAGGTGTCCTCGTCAACCCCGGCGATCGATCCGGGGTTGCCACGTCGTCCCGGATCCGCGCGTCGCCACGATGCCGCAACGTATCCAAAGAGGCCGCACGTCCTGCCGCGGCGGCCATTTTAGATTCCAACCGCTGCCGAGCACTGTGCTCGGCAACGGCGGGCGGTTTTGGAGGCGGCACTGTGATGGGGTCAAAGGTCACACCTCTGCTCAGGCTGCATGCATCATCATGGGGTGTGCTGCTGTCCTCTGTTGCCATGGGAACGGGTCCCACCAAGGAAGGAACCTTTTCGGAGGCTCCTCCTCTTGTTGCCATGGCTACAGTGGCGGTGGATTTGGGGCTGGACGTTGCCCGGGGAACCGGCATGACGCCCCAACCTGTAGAGGCAGGAAATTACATGCAGGAAGCAGGAAATAAAGATGTCGTCACTTATTCATGCACTTCAAAATAAAAGACGTATGCAAGCGCATGCGTGTGTGTGCGAACACTGTGTTTGGGGACAACGTGTGTGTTAGTTACTATACTAGTAAGTATGCCTACTGTACTCAGCAATGCGTTTAGATCTGGCAGGTTTCATTACTAGACTTCAAAATAGACCCCCATTCATGTTTTCCAAAAATATATATATTAATTATTTATAAGACTAGAATCAAGCCATCCAGGTATTCCAGGATCCTGGTGAATAACGACCAATGACCATAAAACCTTTGATTCTGTGAAGAAGAAAAAAAATAAAGGAAAAAAGAAATCCACAAAACAATGGGTATTTATTAAAGTATATCCTATAATTAAAGGACCACTTCACCACTTTTCAACCTATCTTCATATATAATTGGTCTTCACTAATATTCATGATAAAATAGCACAATTTTTTTTCTACTCAGCTTGTGTCTCATAGGAGGGCTGTGGGCAGATCAGAAACCCGTCTTCCAGTGACATCATTGCTAAGCATTTAAACAAGATTTATTTCTTTATCTTTTATTTCTTGTATTGTCGTGAGAACGATAAAGCCTAGTTTCTATTAGCTTGGATTCCCCATCGATGATGTCACTGCAGGAAGATTCTTTCCGTTTCTGATCTGCCCACAGCCCTCCTATGAGACACAGACTGGGTAGATTCTTTTTTTTAATCATTATATTACTCCCCACCGATTCAAATGTTTTATGGTCACGATTCACCAGGTTCCTGGATGATTATAGGCTTAATTGATATCTTTTAAATCTCTGGTAAAGATTAATGGGGTCTGGATTGATGGAACCAGAAAATTGCACTGCTATGCCCTATTCAATTTTGAAGCCTAGAAATTAAACCTGCCATTTAAAGCTATAGCTCTCAAATAAAAAGAAAAAAGGTGTGGGCACCCCTGCCCTATAGAGTCCACACATTGTATCAATGTGTGTCCAGGAGGATTTCTTATTGAGATTACCACCTAGCTCTTCCTCAGTCTGAGGATCATATTCTATTCTATTTGTTTGTTTCTGCCTGGCTGCCATCTATCATTTTAAACTTTGGATATGTGCATGCTTCAGTTACTTGTCTTTCTGAATTTATACTTTCTTCATTCGACTTTACATGGATTGTGGATTAACCTCATTTCATTTCACAATCAGCAGCCATATCATGAATATTAATGAACAATAGTCGTTAACAGTTAGAAGAGTAGATAGAGACACCAAAAGAAAAATGGACTGAAACAAATGAAGATATTTCAGTGAGATTTTCAGCTTCAGTACAGGAGTGTTTAATAGATCCTCAGAAATTATCCATAAATGAACTTTAATGTTTATTGAGATTAAACTAAAAGTGAAAACTAATAATATACCTTGATAAATGTGGTAACTTACTTTACCACACTGAATTTCACACTGAGATGCATTTATCTGTCAAAGTAACAGACTGGAGTGTGCGTCTGTTAGTCAAAAAATGGTTAAAGGACCACTTCACCACTTTTCAACCTATCTTCATATAATAGGTCCTCACTAATAATCATGAAAAAACTGCTGTGGGCAGTTCAGAAACCGTCTTCCAGTGACATCATCGATGGGGAATACAAGCTAATAGAAACGGCAGGCTTTCTAGTCCTGAAAAGTTGCAATGCAAAATAGAAGCCATCGTTCTCACGATAATGAAAATCTAAACATTTTTGTAAAAAAATATTGTTTAAAAAGAATCTGCCTAATGATGATGTCACTGGAAGACGGTTTCTATATTGCCCACAGCTGTCCTATGAGACACAGACTGAGTAGAAAAAAATCGTGCCATTTTTTCATGATTATTAGTGAGGACCTATTATATGAAGATAGGTTGAAAAGTGGTGAAGTGGTCCTTTAACTGTTAGCTAGTGCTATCCGTCCTTTAAACACAGTGGTTTTCAACCCGTTTCATATCAAGGTCTATTATTTATTCGGTATTTGAGCCACCAGCCTCTCAGACCCAAAACTTTGAATTTTACTTTTTGATATGTCCCAGGTGCATCCATGCGATGTATTTTTGTTGTAGGGTCCATTTGGTTACCAACTCTCCATCATTTAGCTGGAACCCCCTCAAGGACCACTGGTTAAGAACCACTGTGCTAGCATAAAGACTATCTCTCCTTTAGCAGAGAAGTGATGGAAGAGAACCAACACAGATGTCATCATAATTAAAAACGAAACGAGGACACCGCTTAGAGAATATCATTGCTTGGCTAACGGGGATACACTTCGATTTTCAGGATGTGGAGTATTTACACTTGCTCTTGGGGTCCAACGGTGTGGCTTAAGGGTGGATTTCTGACATCATATTGATGATAATGTCACATCGTCAAATTGATGTTATATCTGCTAACCCAGATATGTAGGGCCAGTGGAGCTGAGAAAGATATCCACACAATACATAATTCACAATATGTGACAATATTCATGGACTTTCTTGCCGTTCTGGAAGAAATTTGGCTCTGGTCGACCCAGTGGTTTGCGACATTAACCATGCACTCACAGCCAGACAGACAGTGAAATACATGAAAACTGTAAAGTGTATATTTTAATTTTGTGTGCGGTTCTAGTCTCTTGAGACAGACTGTTAACTCCATCAATATTCAAAGGAAAAGAAAAGAGGACGTTGTTTTTCCTTTATTTTTTGACGATGGGTTCTCAGATTGACCGCTCCATCGTGTGTGGATTTGCATGTATGTCTATTGCACCCCATTTTACGTAATTTGTGTGTATATGTCTATTGATTTTTGAGGGATGCTAGCCCCTCCTATGTCCAGCTTTTAGTGTTTGTGTAAACACAAACATTAAAAGACTAATGATTGGCCAGAATGAGATGATGTATGATGATAAGAGTGCCCCTCACTTCACACAGATGTGATTTTTATGTTTGTGTTGGTATTCTATTTTTGAGGGGCGCCAGCTCCTCCTATACACAGGTTTAATGTTTGACTTTAGTTCAAAGTTTGTTTAGTAAACGCATTGACAATAAAAGGGAAAATTAACGTCATAATGTGTCGTTTACGTCATTGTCTCTTTATTGTTAATGGCGTTTAATGTTTGTGTTGTCTATCTATCTATGGACTTTCATGTTTGTTTATGGCAGTAAATGAGACGTAAGACGTCATATGGCCAATATAAATACAGCTTGCTTCACATGAGTGTGATTTTTGAGGGGCTTTTTGTCCAAACTTGTGTTTGACATTGACAATGAAAAGAGAATTTACGTCATGTGTCTGAGCAAATCGGCCTTTTGTGCCAACACAAACATTAAATGCCATTGAAAATGAAAGGAGAATTTATGTCATATGTGTCTGAGAAAATCGACGTTACGTCATGTTGATGTACGATGATAAGAGCACCCCTCACTTCACACAGACCTGTGTGATTTTTATTAAATGTATCAAACTAGTAATTGGTTAAATAAAGCTCACAAACATACTGAGCTGTATGACAAGAGGTTTGTTATATTCAGTAGATCTTTGTGTTTCAGTCAAAGTGAATGGAAGGCAGCATGGGATTACCTTCAGCAGGACTGAGGCTCTGCTGGTTCTCACTGCTGGATGCCATCAAACCAGAACCAACAGTGGTAAACGTCCAACTAGAGGTTGTGGATGCTGAGGTGGGTTGTGGAGAGTCACGTGGAGAGGAAGACGGTTCCACCAGACCAGGTTTTGAGGTGGATCTAGAATCTGGGCTGGACTTAAAGCCAGAATCAAGAGTGTTGGTTGAACTGGATCGAGGAGACACAGACACTGAGGGAGTCGCTTGTACTGAAGATGGCTGTGGGTCAGAACAGGATTTAAGTCCAGGAGAAGGCTTGGGACTAGAAAACACATTGTCCTTGTTGTTTGCTGTGGACCCATCTGATAAGAGTTGTGGAGAGATGGGTGATGGGTGGAGAGATCCAACTGGATCCAACTTGGACCCAGAAATTGACTGAACCTTTTTTGGACTGGACTTTGAAGTGGTTTTGGAATCAGAACCAGACAAGCAAGGGTTAGAATCTGGGTTCGTCTTCGGATTGATATCAACCTTGGAAGCAGCATTAGATTTAGAAGCTAGACTACCCTTCAATTCTGTTCCACCTTTAGGGTTGGAAGCGGCTTTGGATTTGGAACCAGTTTTAGAATCCGGTCCATGTTTGGAACCTGTCCCTGTTTTAGAATGGGAGCTGTCCTTGGAGGCAGAACTGTTTTTTGAGCCGGCTTTAGAACCACAGCTAGATTTAGAATTAGATTTAGAAGCCTGGCTGGAACTAGCTTTGGAATCTGTAGAAGCAGATTTAGAATCCAAGCTGTCCTTGGACCCCGTCCTGGATTTAGAACTGGAACTAGCTTTAGAATCACTTTCATGATCAGAAACTGTTTTACTCGTCGTGTCTGCATTGTCTCTACGGGTGTTTGTTTTGGGGCTTTTGGTTGGATGTAGCACTTTATAGCCAGCGGAATCCACATGTGCTTCTGTATGTGGCTTGAGACTGGCAGCAGTGTGTGGCGTTTTGACGTTAGCTGTGCCCGAGTGGTTTTTCTGAAGGTGTGTTTTGGCACTGGTAGCAGTGCATGGTGTTTTGGGGCTTGCGGCAACTGTATCGTCCCACCTCGGTTTTGGTTTGGGGCCAACAGGGAAGAGCACCGTTCTCGGGGGGTGAGTCTCAGGGCTCAGAACCGTCGAAACGGAAAACACCGCTCTGGGGTTTTCGGTCCTGTTGGTGTGCAACCTTGGACTCGCGGCGGAGCCGTCGGTAGGTTTTGTGGCCGTTTTCAGCAATGCATTGGGCTTGGAGGTGAGAATGCTGGCCGATTCCGTTCTCCGTGTTTGTGTCTTTTGAGTTCCTGCGAGTCGTGGGCTGGTCTTGGTACTGATGCTGGCTAAACGTGTTGCTGCTGTTGAGCTGGGGTTGCAGTGTGTGTCGGGGCTGAGGGTCAATCTTCCTCCCCTCTCCCCCTCCCCTCGCTGATGGTCCGTCTCCTCTGCTTTGGAGGAGTGGCAGTGAGATGAAATTTTGCTGCTCCCGCTCGGACCCTCCTTCTCTCCCGGAAAAGTCGCCGTCGTTGATTTGCCGGTTTCTGTGGAGAATGGTTTGCTTGCGTTTCCGACTCTGCCCGCGTTGGTATTCCCATCGTCCTTCCTGTTCACCGCCCCGCCATTCGGGAGCTTCCTGGTTTCCGGGGTGGCGCGTGGGTTGCTGGGCGACGACAAGTTGAGGTTGAGATTGAAATTTGGCTCCGTCCCAATCCCAAAGTTGGCGGTGAGTTCAGTGTTAGCGAGGGCATCCACAACCGGGTCTTCTGATTGGTTGATCTTCTTCCTACGTTTGGAACCGTCTGGGGAGGTCTCCATGGTGACGGTGACTGATTGGTGGGCTGGTAAAACTGTAAGTGGAACAATGTAGCAGTGTAGCACCTGTTTGGAAAGCAAGCAGTAAATAATCGACAATTACAAACCATAACAATAACAAAAGATAATAATTTAGGACAGTGCAATAAATAGTATACACTAATAAAATAATACTAAATATTAGCAATAATAATAACAACAACAACACATTTGTTATTACTACTCATTTGTACATTAAACAATGTTTACAACTAAACATTTAGTTAAAATATACAGTAGTAGTACAATAAACTACAATTAGAACATACAAACTCTTCACAGTTTTACGTGTTAAGTGACTCATCAGCCCAGTAGCGTTCAAAACAATAGCCTCTCATCTCTCTCGTCAAATACACACCTTTATTCACCGTCCAGCTTATCCATGAATGGTCAGAATAAATGTCACGTTTTCGTGCAGGAATTCCATCCCTCCTTCGCTTGGATTAGAAGAGCTGTTCTGAACTGCTGGGAGAGAGAGAGAGAGAGAGAGAGAGGCACACTCCTGCCGTTTCATTCTAGAGAGACTAAACTCAGGAGACGGACTGAGGGTTTTTTCTCTCTGCCAACGCAAGCAAGCCTCATGAATGAATTTATGAATAAATAAATGAGAAAATAGAGAGACAGGGGGAGTGGGGGGGAGAGAGATGCAGAGAGGTATTTGTACTTTACTTGAGTATTTCCAACTTCCAATACTTGTAGATTTTATTTGGTAACTTGAAACGGGACATTCAGCATGAGTACATTTTGATGCCAATACTTCTGCACTATTACTTTTCACTCACATTTTGAAATCCAGACCTTTTACTTTGGTTAGGGGTTCCCAAACTGTGGTGCATGCCGTGCACCCCCTGTGGTGCGCGAGCACCTTCTAGGGGATGGGTGACATGAAAAGTGGTGCTATGGTTTTATTTTTAATATATGCAATTGAACATATGCCAATATATGGCAACTGGCAAGTATATGCAGAATATATGCCATATTCAGGTTAGCTTATGCGACATATGCAGGCGGCCAATTCTGTTCATATAGGCCCGTTTCATTTCCATGTAGGGGTGCGTCAGCTAGGTTGGGAGGTTTGATTGAAATATTTATTAACAGTTTGAAGAATTACAGTACATTTCAAGCACAAACTCAATACAAAGGCTGTTAACTGTGAGTGGACGACCCAATTAAGCATTACACTTGTTTCCAATAGGGTCCACCATGTTCAATTCATCAAAAACATTTAGAGACGTACAAATAGACACTTCTATATAGACAAAGAACAGAACAGGAATTCATCATAATGGGAGGTAAAAAGGGAAAAGAAACATATACAGTGAGGGAAAAAAGGGGTGGGCGGTGGGGGGGATTCACGTTCAGCTCCGTTCATTTGTTTGTTTTCCTTGGAGGAGCTGCGTTGGGTCCCCAAGTCGGCTCCGTGGCCGTACCTTGAGTTGGCTGTGTGGCCGTGACCGTCTCTTGTGTTGTCCTTGCGTTGGGTCCCCAAGTCGGCTCCGTGGCCGTACCTTGAGTTGGCTGTGTGGCCGTGACCGTCTCTTGTGTTGTCCTTGCGTCCGTGTTTGAGGGATTCCGATTTTACAGGGGCCAGTTTCGAATTGCAGCCATCCGTAGGTGCCCTTTGAGAGTGGTTTTGAAGGAGTCAAGGGATTCGCATGTCTTAATGACTGTTGGTAGGGCGTTCCACATTTTGGTGGCATAGGAGCGAAAAGAATTTAGTCCCTTGTTTGTGCCGAATCTGGGTTGTACATGGTTCGTTGCACTCCCTCTGGTGTTGTGGGTGTGGACTTCGTTAACATTAAGGAAGTATCTAGACAGGTACATGGGTATCTTGGTGGTGTATCGAATCTTGTGGGGTACATGGTACAGGTAACAGCTAATACTTAATACTTAATACTTTCAGCCGGTCAGCAAGTGGATTCATGAATGTATGTATATAGACAATATTTTAGGCCAATAAAAAAAGACTATATACCAAATTTCCTACCCGTCCACCTCGGCTGCCAGACGTAAGTCGTCTACGCTCTAGTCTACAGCATACCAGGTTGATAGTAGACAGAGTCAAGAGTGACATCTAGTGGACATACAATGGATAGCATCCTTACTGTTTTATTATAGAACAGGCAAATAAATCATACTGGGGCAGCAGTTGATTTCGTAGACTAAAACTATGACGAAAATGTTTGGTCGACTACTTTTTCACTGACGAAAACAAAATCAAAACAACATAAAAAAAAATTGCCATGATGACTAAAACCATGACTAAATCTATAGCCTACTGACAAGTTCGTCAACAAAACTAGACTGAAATGTTAGGGAGGGACCAGTGGAGAAGAGATACTTTTGATTGGTTGCGCTTGGGTGTTGCGTTCTGAAAATAGCAGATCTACAAGCTAAGAACATGACGCGTCACGCGACACGTGAGCTTGTAGATCGGCTATTTTCAGCATGCAACCAAGTATGAGATTTACGACGAAATCAAGGCCCGCCAAAATCATTTATTATCGACAAAGTCAACTGTAGACTAGATTTAGTCGAGTAAAATTGTATATTTAGTCGACTAAAACTAGGCTAACACTAAAGCATTTCAGGTGACTAAAAAAACCACCGGCTCTAGAGTACGTTTGGGAATCGGGAAGCTTATGAGACATATGCAGGGGGCCAATTTTGTTCATATAGGCCCGTTTCATTTCCATGTAGGGGTGCGTCAGCTAGGTTGGGAGGTAACAGCTAGGGGGTGCACGGCCAAAATAGTTTAGGAACCGGGAAAAGTTAGACAGTATTTCTATATTGCAGTACTTATAGGTAAACATTCAAGTACTTTTTCCACCACTGCTGTTTGGTACCACTTGAACAAGCTCTTACTTGATATTTTAAACACATCCATTTTATACCTTTATAAATGGTCGTATTTAGAGATAGTTTAAGTAGAACGGTTTAATATAGTTGTATAGACATCAGGTTGGAGATGGCCTTAGCTTGTAGAAATAGGGTTAAGCACTTCTCTGCTGTGAGCTTGTAGATCGGCTATTTTCAGCATGCAACCAAGTATGAGATTTACGACGAAATCAAGGCCCGCCAAAATACATTTTTATCGACAAAGTCAACTGTAGACTCGATTTAGTCGAGTAAAATTGTATATTTAGTCGACTAAAACTAGGCTAACACTAAAGCATTTCAGGTGACTAAAGAAAACACCGGCTCTAGAGTACGTTTGGGAATCGGAAGGCGCGCGCACGCACGCACACACACACACACACACACACACACACACCCTTAGGTCATGTTTACATTTCAGATTAAAAGCGTCAAAAAACTTAAGTCAATGAAGGTTTTATTGAAACTCAGTCATCAAACTGAAGACGTGCAACATTTTCAACACAAATCAACATGGCGGCAGATCCTATTTACATGTGTGTGTGTATGTGTACAGTCAAACAAACAACCACTCGATAAAAAGTCCACCTCTCTAAGCAGCCCAACACCACACCCTGTTGCCGTGGGAACTCCCCAGATCGCCACGGTTACCGATCAATTCTCCCTCCTCTCTGTAAGGTTGTGGAAAAGATTATGTTTGGTTTACCCCATGATTCCCTCAGTACCATCTCTCCAAGATCCTGGATTTGGGACAATACGATAGACGTGTTGCACAAAATAAGTTGTATTTTAGGGCTATTTCACTTGTATTAACCACTGTAACCTGGCACCCACAATGAGAGCGAGTTGTAGAGACAGACGGGTAAAGAGACTGAAGAGTTGCTAGTGCCAAAGACAGGTAAAAGTGAAAGACGGGTTAAAAGTGAGAGTAGGAAAGACAAGTAAAAAGAGGAAGGACAGAGGATCATGAGGATGTAAGGATGCAGAGGGCAGGAGATAGGACACCAGAAGAGGTGTCATCAAATAGACGTTTCCAGAACCTCGCTAAGTCTTGAGGCCAAACCGCACGAATGAAACTAGACGCAACTGCCATTGGGGATAATGGTTGCAAGGAGTTGCATGGCGAGTCATTGGGTTTGGGCTTTAGGCTCAGTCCACAAAAATGATTTGCAACGCAACCAGTGATGAAAAGTAACTAGGGTACTGTACTTAAGTACAATATTCTAGTTTCGATACTTTTACTTCCACTACATCTCACAGACAAATATTGTACCTTTAATTATTATCACAAAACATACATTAACCTCTTCAGCCATATTACACATAGCCGATGCGGCAGGTTGTCAGCTTGTAGATCGGCCATTTTAAAACAATTTTTTAAATACATTTTGAACATTTGAAATGCACAATGAGTACTTTTTCTTCTGGTACTACTTTGTTGCAAATACCTTTGTAGATTTACTCAAGTACATTTTGAATACTGATACTGAGTATTTCTACATAGCACTGCAGTATTGATACTTTTACTTAAGTAAAACATGTGAGTAGCCTACTACTTCCATCACTGCAACTCAAAACTGCGCCGACCTGCAATAGGTAAGTTCTACTGCAATTTCTTACAACTAGTTGTGTTGCGAATCATTGGTGTGGACTGGGCTTTAATTAAAGTGCTTCATAAAACACGAGGCTGAGTGCCCAATCAAAACACAGCATCTGGGTGAAAACAGCCAATCGGGAAGTATGGGAACCAATCAAGACGTCATTACTGCCAGCGACACGCCGGTTGCATTTAAACACGCCTGGCTTCTGTGTGAGATTTCACACATTTGTGAAATGTCATCAAGGGTTTTAGATGGGTCTCTTGGACCCGAGTGACCAAATTAAACCAATAAAGGAAATGTTAGGCAAACAAATAGGAAACTTCTTGTTATATAAACTAAAAAAACCTGTTGCCAAAAATGGAGCCTGTCATCTTTGTAGATTCCAGAAAGCGTGTAGACCAGTGTTGGGAAATATTACTCAGGAGAGTAATATGTTACTCATTACTCGTTAAAAAAAAGTATTATATTACTTGGAATCCAGAGTAATATATTATATTACATATTACATTATATTGCCCCCCAGCAAAAGAAGAGATGTACAAGAATACAATCTGTTTAGCCAGCTCCTTTTAGAACTGAATATCTTTTTTGGGAATAGCAACAATAACAATAAGTCACCAATCAGCAAAAAAAAGAAAAGAAAAGGCTATAAAATAAAGCAGCAATCTCTCTTGAACCTGAGTAATATGTACAATTGTTTTTAAATACTACCGTTTTGGCAGAGTAATAGGGCATACCTTACACTAATTAATTGTTACTGGGCAAAATAATATTATACAGTAATATATTAAAAGTAACTGGTTTCTGCCCAACACTGGCATTCATGGTCTTCTAACATGCATATATATTTTTTTACAATTCAGTCAATCAGTATGTCATAGCGGTAAGAAGTGTGACGTGTTCAAACTGGAACTGGTGAGCGCCACAGCAGCCTCAGTCTCTACTAGCACAACAGGTCAAATGGTATCAGACCAGAGTTGAGATCAGTACGTTTCAGTTCTGTATAGGCCAACAGTTTAGAATGTTCCAAACACTTGAGAGAAACGGTGTTAATCCATATCTTCAAATGGCGGCCGGCGGCCAATTACATATAATCTTTGGGGTCCTTGACATGAAATAGTTTGAGCACCAATGACATGATTGTCATGATTTAGAAGACGTGTAGAATCTGGTCTCAGGTCTTAATGGGGGTGAATGGTTAATTAACTATCAATTATGTCTCATGCAGACTGAACGGGTTCTCCCAGGTGGAGGAAGTAATAGGCTCTATGTATGCACACAGAATAACTCTCCCTACTTTCTTAACACATTTTGTGCCCAAGACGTCTGTGGACGTCTTTGGTATTACCGCACGGGCAGAGCCCAAGACGTCTGTGGACGTCTTTCCAAAAAAATAATATATATATATATATATATATATATATATGTATTTTATTTTATTTTATTTTTTTAATAAAAATAAATAAACACAATGATTTATTTATTTTAATACGTGGTGCCAAAGTTTGTGTTTTCGCCATTGAGAATGCATTTGGCGTTTAAATTAAATAACTCAGAAACTATAAAACATTTCAAAGTAAAAAGTTCCAGCATGTGTCTCCACAGTCAGCTGAATTATAAAAAATGTGAATGGATTTTCTAGGTGAAAGTGGTTTTTGGGCAGTTTTGCGTGGGGTTACCGAAGACACTAATAAGGCTCTGTTCTATTTAGTGTACAGTGGTTCTCAAACAGTTCGTACGGGCCATTTGGAACCCACTCAAGGACATCTAGAGACCCACTGGTGTAGCAGTGTGTTTCCAGTGAGCCAACATGCACAATAGCAGCACCCTGACTCTGTTTGACCAGAATAGAACAGAGCCTTCATTAGTACCATCGGTAACACCTGTGAAGGAAGTATAGGGAAGAGTTATTCTGTGTGCATTGGAATTTGGAGCCAATTCTACTACGAACAGGAAGGTTTCAACTATGTTAGACATATATTTAGTGCAGTCAGTTGGGCAGAAATGCATTTACAACCAATGTAATGAATGATTGGATGGGGAATCAGTTCCACTGAAGGCAAACAAAACGATAAAACCGACTGAACAGGAAGTGAACTGACCTCAAACCGATTTACGTGTGAGGAGTCAAGGAAACAATGTAGATAGTACAGGACCTCAAACAAAAGAAAGCGCCACACCGAGTTCTATCCACATTCCGATGCCTCAATATCAGGACAAATTATCCGATGCCTCAAGATCAGGACAAATTAAAACCAATTGTTTCATGACACCCAACCCTACAAGGGCGGGCCATGTCCACAGAAAGCCTTACTGGGACTGAGCTGTCTTAAGAGGGTCTGTGTGTGTCTCTAGGGCTAATGACACAAAAGGCTACTAGCACGCCAATAATGTACCTAAATTAATATTCATCATGTGTTTATACTTTAAAAGTAAATTCAACTTTTATACTGGAAGTCAATGTAGACAGTTTGAGGTCCTGGTGTCCAAAACAAACAGCTCCACAAGTCGTTTAATTGTGCCTAATCGATGACCGTCGATGATAGCTTATCGTTTGGGGGATGGTGGGTGTCTGCCAGGGGGTCTTCTGTACAAAAATAAACATCTCCTCTTGTAGTAAAATAGACGACAATCTTTTAGCGCTCTCGCTCTGCTCTGGAAACTGCCAGCAGCAGCGCGCACACACACACACACACACACACACACAACCAGAGGGTCCTGGTTTCACATAGGCTGGGCAAACCCAAAGGAACATAAACGGTACATAAAGGAGCGGCAGTGGCTCAGGGGTAGAGCAGCCGCGAGGTTCCCAGTTCGAACCAAGTGTCCTTGAGCAAGACTCTGAACCCCTAATTGCTCCCGATGATGTGCAGGTTGGTGCCTTGCATGGTTTCCTCAACCATCTGTGTATGAATGTGTGTGTTTGAATGAATCTATTTGAAGTGCCTTGGATAAAAGCGCTATATAAATGCACCATTTACCATAAAGAAGAGGTGTGTGTCTCTTTATGCTCAGGGCAGTGACAGCCTGAAGGCAAAATGAGGTGACTGGTTCAAATACACAGAGTGGAATTGTACCAGTCTGATGTTAGTGCCATGATGGAGCGATCAGGCATTACCAGTAGACTGCTGCTACCGGACAGATGACTATGGACACTGGTGGAAAGTATCTACTAAGTACATTTACTCAATTACTGTACTTAAGTACTTTTACTTTACTGGCGTATTTCCAATTTTCTATACGTTTATTTCTACTCCAATACATCTCAGAGGCAGATATTGTACTTTTAGTCAACTACAATTATTTAAAAACGACTTAATACTTAGTAGACATGCATTTCGGTCATTTGAAAATAACTGTTCTATAAGCTCCTTGAGCTTGTAGATCGGCTATTTTCACTGGATTTGTTTTACATTTGAAGATTTAAAATTGGACATTCTGCATAATGAGTACTCTTTACTGTTGGTACTTTAAGAACAATTTGATACCAATACTTTTGCACTTAAGTTACTTCCCACCACTGTGTGACACAGACATCTAGAGCTGACACAGACATCTAGAGCTGACACACAGACATCTAGAGCTGACACACAGACATCTAGAGCTGACACACAGACATCTAGAGCTGACACACAGACATCTAGAGCTGACACACAGACATCTAGAGTCCGCTGCTGTGACATATAAAAATCCCACCCGTGCTAAGTGAGGGGTGCTCTTATTATAGTACATCATCATGACGTAAAATAGACACACATGTCTATTTGCTCAGACACTATGACGTAAAACGTTTGTGTAGGACAAAGTTTGTGGACAGACACCAAAAGCTGGATATAGGAGGGGCTAAAATATCCTTTGATTCAACACAAGGACCCCGATGGATGATAAACACGAGGTTTGATTGTCAGACAGAGAGGGGTCTGGGGGTGGGGCAGATTAAAGAAAAAGGCAGCAAACTGTATCACCATGGCAACAGACAATTCTGGTCAGGCAGACAGACGGACAGACAAAGGCAAAACAGGCGGACGGACGAGTAGTAGAGGGAAATACGAAAACAAGGCAACACGTCAAGACAGGGTTCCACCTCCACCATGTTTCTGTACAAGTGTTTGTCACTGGAAGCGCATCGCTCGCTTAGTGACTTTCTACTTTTCCAACTTTTAAAAATGGTACATTGTCCAAAAAAAATAAAATAAAAAAAAAGGTTTTTCTGTGTGCAATTCTTTTAATCCAGCCATATTAGATGACCCTGGTTCAGGAACTTTACTACCACACAGATGGTCGGGAATCAATGTACTGACCTCGAAATTATACAAGACACACGAGCAAACACGGAGAATAAACCTACAAAATACTGTGTAGTTATACGTTGTTGGAATACTGCAGTGGAACTGTGGTAATAATACTTTGTCGCCATTGAAGGCAGAACACAGTACAGTCTTCGCAAAACACGCCGTAGTTCTCACTGCGTTACCCCGGGATTCTCAAGTTGCCTCCTCTTCCGAGGCCATTCTTTCAAAAACTAAAAGTCTGCGTTAAAATCTACGACGGCGTTCAAATTCTTTTCTCCACCTTTCCTCAAATACTGGTCATGGAAGAAATACAGAAATGCCCACGAAGTGGCACACACAAGATGTCCCGTGTGTGTCTTTGCATGGAATCTACAGTACATCAAACAGAGGAAATAATTAGAGATCAAAGTCCTTGAGATTCCACTTGGAGATGAAGCAGGTGGGTCCACTATGCGTATTAGAGTATTGTGTTGCACATACAGCTTGTAGGTAGACCGTTTCCGGTGCACAAAGCCCCCACACGCAATGAAGTTATAACACAGTCTTTATGCTCATGAAGACCGCACACATCCACGTGTGCGTTGGGGGTCTGCGGGTTAGATTCCCAACGCCCGCTTTGTCCAACTTAAAATAAGAACTTCCCTTATACGATTACATTTTAGACCCGTAGCGGTCTCGACGATGTGGAACTGAACATCCCACCTCGTGCATTTTAACACTCAAGACTTTGTATCCAGCTAGTGTCCAATCAGGTAGGACGAGACATTCACATTGACTTGAAAAGACGGGGACGAGATTGGTTTGTGGATCTGTTTTTCAGGAGTGGAGTCGGGAACGGAAATTAGAAGTGTACCGAGCAGGTCGAACCCAGGTCGGCTCATTTACACAACCACACAATTTAAACCCCGTCACATCCAAGACGTACTGTTAGTCCTACCAAGTTAACCCTGGATGAATGTGAATATCATAGTTCCAGCTCGGTTCTAGCCAGTACAGCTTGGCTCATCTCCCTTTTGGTGACAATGGACAGTTACAGAACTGACCTATACTTAGCTAGAAAGCAAAGAAAGCTACAGTACATTTAACCTGTAGTTTGCTGGTTGTTTGCGTCTACACTACACTGTTCCGAGCCAAACGGTGCCAAAAAAAGCACCCTGGTTCTATTTTAGGCTGTAGACCAGCACCGTCTGGTTCTGATCTACTCCGAGGCATCTGTGAAGCAGAGCCCAGGCTGAAGATGTCCTTGCGTCTCATCTCACATTTAGGATTTTAGATTTTTAACTCGTCTCCACATCTGTACTGACTCGCAACGAGAGAGCAGGTAGAGCATGAAGATTTCTTTTCACCCTGGGATCGAACCTGTGATGTCCTGGTTAAAGCCTGATTCGTACTATGTTGCACGATGGCGTCACGCGTCGAAAAACGACAGACTAACGAGCTCGCGACGCCTTGTGAGCTCGTAAGCCGGCCGTTTCCGATGTGTGGCACGTGTCATGCGATGGACCACGAATTAGGTTCATAAGTCTGTACTCAAAGCCCTGGCGCTCGGTTCAAAACCGGTCCAGAATCCAGTGCTGGTGGTACCAAGCTAAGATCACGTTTAGACTGGTCTAGACTAGTTCCATTCTGGTTTGGTTCTAGATCCCTGCCAGGGTTAGTCTCACTGGGGGGGGGGGGGAATTCACTGTGCGTTGGAGTCAGTCTTTTTGGTTGTGTATTTGGAGGCGTGGGGTTGGGTTCACCCAGGGGACAGTGGGGGGGGGGTTTGGGTCCTCAGGATTTGGGGTCTCCCAGGGGGGTTTGGGTCCTCAGGATTTGGAGTCTCCCAGGGGGGGTTTGGGTCCTCAGGATTTGGAGTCTCCAGGGGGGGGTTTGGGTCCTCAGGATTTGGGGTCTCCCAGGGGGGGGTTTGGGTCCTCAGGATTTGGGGTCTCCCAGGGGGGTTTGGGTCCTCAGGATTTGGGGTCTCCCAGGGGGGGGTTTGGGTCCTCAGGATTTGGGGTCTCCCAGGGGGGGGGTTTGGGTCCTCAGGATTTGGAGTCTCCCAGGGGACAGCGCTCCATGGAACCGATGGACACCTCCTCGTCCGAGAGGCCCGTTTCCACCGCGATCACCAAGGACGCCACGGAGGAGCTGCTCGCCATTGGCTGGAGCTCGCCTGCACGCACACGCAGGCACACACACGCGCACAAATTCTTAATTTAGAGCCACTAGTTAAAAACATAACAGGTCTAAATATTCAAATGTACTGTCACACACACACAAAAAGGAGTACATGAATAATTGCTACATTAGTTTCTAATAAATAATCATGGTGGTAATGTTATGTAAGAATAAATAAAACATTCGATTTAACTTACGGCATTTCACATACATTTACATGTCTTGATGTGAAATGCCAGCAACAGGTGTAGTGCAACAGAGTCACCAGCGGGTGGCAGTATAACGCCATAATATTCCTAAGGTTGCCAAAGATGGGTCATAGGCTTAGCCTAGCAGTACAATGTGAATGTGTTATCAGAAAAGTGTGTGTGTGTGTGTGTGACGTGTGTGTGTGAGTGTGTGTGTGCCTACCTGTATGTGTGTCCGTGGTAGCAGTGACAGGACTGTCTCGCAGGGTGTCAGGGTCCTGGTAGTCCTGGGGCAGACCCATGCGTCGGACCCCGGGGTCCAGGACTACGGAGGAGGAAGACCCCCCGTCGCTCAGCGCTCCCTCGCTGGACGCCTCCAGGGCCATGCCGCCCACCCCTCCTAAACCCACCCCGCCGCCCATACCCATGGCTAGCTCATAGTCCAAGGGCAGGTCATCCAGGCAGTCAGCATTCAACTGAGAGAGAGAGAGACAGACAGAGAGAGAAAGAGAGAGAGAAAAAGAGAGAATTAAAATTTAATTATTATATAGGCAGTAGTGGAAAAAGTATTCAAATGTTTCACTTAACCCATTAAGGCCTGGAACGCATCAGTGCTAGATTTTAGCGCATTGAGACCCGAGACCAGATTCTACACAAATTCTTCGAAATCATGACAGTTTTCTGAAAAACCTGTGTTAATCTGTGGTTCTCAAACTATTTCATTTCAACGACGCCAAAGATTATATGTAATTGGCCGCCGACCCCCATTTGAAAATATGTTGTTCCAGGGACCCCCCAGAAGCAAAGATATGAGTTAAAAATATTTGCTGAAATAATTCAAAGATATGCACACATTTTCACAATTTTTCAAAAATAGCAGATCTCATTTTTCAACAGCTAAAGTTCAAAATAATGGTTAAAGTGGTTAAAAGCTAAGGCGACACAGATGCATTCCAGGTGTTAATGTGGTTTTAGTTGCTGAAAAGTAACTATTTGGCGGTTTTCCTATCGACAGTGACGAAGTGTGCGATATGCAGTGTAAAACACATTTCATCATGATGCCAATAAGACATATCTCACTAGGTCCAGAGCCTCTGGGAGCAGAAGCAGATGTAAGATGTCTGGACATGATTAAGGGATCAATGCTTTCAACAGCTCTCTCTCTCTCTCTCTCTTTCTGCCTGCAGGCAGCAAACAGCAACTCCACTCCTGATTTTCTATCCGGCTTGTTCCCAAACGAGTCCCACTTTCTATTGGCCGTGACTTGAGCAAAATGTCCTTTTCTGTTTACGTTTCCTTCCTACAATTTTCAACTTTTATTTCAAAAGATTCAAAAGATTTTTTTTAAATAGGGCATTAAGTGGCATTAAGTTCATGATGTACTTTTCTACAGTTTGGACCCTGGAGGAGACACTAAAAGTCTCTTTCGGGTCTTGAACTAATAACGTTCTATCTTACCAGGACCATGCGTGGCTACAGAGATTTTATAACTGGTTTGATATTTAATCAAACACCAGATTTAGGTCTGGTAATACTGTTTTTTTACGCAATGGCTTCTAGGGCCGAGCCATCTAGGACATTGGTTCCCAAACTTTTTAGCCCATGACCCAAATTAGACATTCCCCCAGGACCCAAATTAGTGAAAATAGACTATCTACAAGCTCATCGTTGTGAGCTTGTAGATCTGCTATTTTCACTAATATGTAATGTATGGAATTTCTTAGATTTTCTTTTATTTATCCATTCATAAAATAGTATTAAGTATTAATTCATGAAAACTGTAGCTTTTTTGGGAATGTTTTTAATTATAATTATTAAAAGCTAAATGAACAAAACAAAAAAATTAAGGGACTCATAAAAATGGGTCCCGACACACTGTTTGGGAAAGCGATCTAGGAGAGGGTCTGTGAGTGAATGACTGACTGTCTGCATCTTATGTCAAACCGCTGGACTGATCAGTGCCAACAACACATTCTGAGCTTGTAGATCTGCGTTTTCACCGATGAGATATGGTGTTGAGGGAAATGGGAGCCCTGGGGAACCCCGGGCCAGAGCCATAGAGTATTGGACAGAGTTGCGACATTGAGGGGGCAGAAAACAGCCTGGTCACGTGGTTCATGTACTCGCGCAAGCCCATAGACTCCAATGCATTCCGTAAACTTCCGGTGTCCCTATTCGCCAATAGAAGTCTATGTAGAAGAGCAGCCATTGGACATAACATTGAACATAACTCTGTCTTACTCTATGGCTGGGCAGAGCCCATTTTGGGCGGGAACCCCTTTGGTGTTAGCATTATGTTATGCTTTAGCTATTGAAAAATAGCAGATCTACAAGCTCATAGCGCGCCACCGAGTGGCGCGCTACGAGCTTGTAGGTCTGCTATTTTTGAAAAATCGAAGAACGACTGACATAGAAACATAGCTTTTTCAGAAAACTGTCAGGATGTAGAAGACATTTTTAGAATCTGATCTCAGGTCAAATGGGTTAAGGTGACTTCAGACCAAACAAACTTGTTCAGACTAGTCAAAGACTACTTAAAACTGCCAGATTGCAACAGACTAGCATTTCTTTATCTGCACTAAACCTGTCTGCCGACGAAACATTTCCCCCATGCAAATTGCAGAAAGCAGCGCTGGTTTGCAGTGTTGCCAGGTCTGCTTATTATAAGTGACTTTGGGCTAGTTTTCCTGTAACATAGCTTAATATTCATAGTTGCCCGTTGCTTTATAGTTTGGGCTTATTTCTGAAGTGTAGTTGCTTATTTGGGCTTGCTTTCATGATTCTTTTGGAAAATAGCGGATATAATAGGGCTCAAGTGGTGAAACTGTTGCTTCTTTTGGATTTGTTTTCATAGACCTGGTCACTTGTTTCACTCAGAGAGCTTCTCGCCAAAACAAACAAAGATAACATTATTTTCGCTAGTCTTGCTTTGGAGTTGATTGATTGGTATCATAATATTAATTGAGAGTTGATCTTGAGAATATGGCATCTAGTTCACACAACAGTAGTCAGCCCTGAAACATGACGAGCAGACTAGAAGTCCACTCTACAGTGGAGTAATTTACCCCCTCATCACAACATGGATAGGGTCGCTCCCGACTTCGGCAACCGATGTCGGGATGTTCTTCATCAACGGGTTCTGACGCGTCGATAAGGCGATATGGACGGCAAGCGACGGGAGCTTCTCGTCAGAGCTTCTTGTCTCCTGCCAACAAGCTTGCGACGCATCCAAACAGGCCGAGAGCCAACCGTCGGTGCAATGTGGAGGTAGCTTAACTCTATGGCTCTGCCCCGGGCCAACTAAGTACAAGTGGTTAAAGAAGACAGCAGGCTTCTGTGGCCCTGTGTGCATTCTACACATGGCTAACCACCATACAGAGACATCTGCCAATGCATGCATGCTTGAATTATGAGACACGTTCAAATGATAAGTTAAATTGTTATGTGGCAACACTTTCTAGTAGTCTGAGGATATGTGTCTGTAAATCACTAAAAGTTCCCAGTGCTCTAGCCATAACCATTTGACATTCTTCAAGTTAGCAAGAAGAACCACCAGACAGACACACACACACACACACACATACAAGAGTGATTAATGATACAGTTATCCCAGCTCCAGAGTGCAGTGTGACGAGGGCGTCATTGGGGAAAACCGAAAATACTTTAATTACAACCCATCACCTATAGGTTTCTCACAGCCAGAGGGTACTTTTGGTTTAACATCTCTCATTACCCGATTTACACTCAAATCAACGTATATACTTATAAATCCCCAATACTCCATACTACACCATAATACTACATTCAAACTAAATACAACAATAATAATAATAATAATAATAATATACAGTACACACTAAAGCATGTATGAATGGTATGGCTCAAAACTACAACACCGTTTTCCAATTTAAGCATCAATTGTGGTCATTTCACACAATTCCTGTTACCATACTGGCGGTTTTGTTTCACTGGTTGCTCTCTTCCCAGTGTGGAACCAAATTCCAATCATATCACAACGTAAACTCATCACAAAGGAAAGTGCCAAATCCCCATATAAACTTAAAGGGGTATAGTCAGTAGTCACACATGTCTCAATAATGGAAGCCCTGTTGGCGAACAAAGATAGTGACCTGGTCCCGTCTGTGTTAGGAGTTGGCTTTGTCCCCGTCCATTACATCTACCTCTGGCTGGCTTTCAGAAATGCTGTTGCTAGCAACAGCCGGCTTTTATTTAGCTGAGTGGGTAGATAGGCCTTATGGTGACTCTCCACCAAACAGACAACTCCAACAGGCTCTTTCCATGCAACAGACAAACTAGTCGGCCGATGGAACTTGTTTTTGCATCCCCCTTTATTTATACCGTTGGTATAAATATTATTATACCAACGGTAATAATCAACTCCTACTAAGTGTGTAGTGTTGTACTCATAGTGTTGTACTTACAGCGATGCCCAGGGCTTTGAGGATGTTCATCTTGCACATGGGACACGTCCGATGGTCCAACAGCCATGGATCTACACACGACTTATGGAACAGGTGCCTACAGCCAAGAAGACACGATCACATCAATTGATACATTCAAAATGATACCAGAAATAACACAGTCTTATAGAGCAGATGTCTACAAGAACACACAATTACATCAATACACTGAACTCACGGATGAAATAATTTCAACCACTGCCAGCCAGGTATGAAGGCCGTCATCGTACCTGCATGGCAGTATCCTGACCACGTCGTTGGGTTTGTAACCTTCGATGCAAACGGCACAGTTGTCGAAGTCGGCCTCAGTCTCCTGGTCTCCTTTCCTGATGGTTCGAACCTGCAGCTTGCTGATGGCTTTCTTTGCAGCGTCACCAAGACGACGCTGAGAGACCACAACAAAGACATGACAGCCTCAGAACATTGTGTATAATTATGATCATTGCATGTATGGATGAATACTGTTATGTATAAATAAATACATGTTTGTCTTTCTGGGTGTGGACTGGAGCAGTGTTGATTTTGTCGACATGGATGGATTAAAGCCCTTTAGGCTACACGTGATCACAACGTGTTATATATATTTAGACGAACAAGAGGTAGAAGGCTAATCCATACTACCACTGGGTCCGTCTGTGTTGTACACGTGTCTCAACAGCACGCCTGTGTCTGTGTGTCACTTCGACACCACACTTCCTCTCCAATTCTCTCTCTCGTCTCTCTAGAGTCTAGACTCCTCAGCAACTGTAACGTGCATCAGCCGATCTGCAAGCCCACAACACGTCGCTGAAGCACCGTGGTGTAGGCTTGTAGATCAGAAATAAATAAATAGTGTGTGACTGCGCGTCTGTGGGAACCGATAGTGTGCTGTTCCTGCCAAAGTGTATAGCTTAACTTCAGCTCAACAGCGAGCTAAACTCCAATTCCCCATAGAAAGAATGACAGAATCGTGATGTAAAGTTCCTTTACCGAGTGGTTCTTCATCTTTACAAGGTCATGGAGTAAAAACTGAAACAAACATAAAATACAATACAACATGCATGAGTTCAGTTTTCCTGTTCTTCATTTTACAGTAGCTTGTAAATACAATCCTTATTTAATCCAAAATTACCATGAAATCCTTTAACATTAACTTATTATGCATGAAATTGACATTCACAAGTTCACAACATGAAATACAACATCATCACATGAGCTTGTAGATCTGCTATGTTAGAAACATTTTTGTTGGAAACATTTGTTGAAAACCATAGAGTGTCACGTCCAAAATATGAACTTACAGCATTGCCTCCTGGTGAAGGTATGTAGAAGGTGAGAAAGAAAAGCTTCACATTGCTGCACAGAGAAGTAGTGGGTGCACTCTCTCTGCTGCCTCTAACACAAATGATGTTTGCAAGCCCACACAGCTGATTACTATCCAGTGAGTGCAATCATCTAAACTCACACACCTGCCTTAACTAGGCCAAATGTCACAGTGACCTCTTCTAATCAAGAAGGCATTTCAATATAAGGGTCCTTAAGTCTTTCAAAAATAAAGCCTTTCTAAACATAGCGGTTTATAATATAAATGACATTATAAAACAACACAGATAGGGAGAACCAAAATGTAATTATTTGGATAGGTTCCCGGTACTCAGCATGTTGGGTTGGTTTCCTGCTTGGTCCCGAGGTTCGGTACCCACCCCTAGTCTTTTCACTAAGCTAGTACAACCAACCATGGAGGAACGATTAAAAGTCAGTGCTGCTCAAGTTCAATGGGTTATGTTAAAAACCACAAGCCAAGCCAGACATATTGGTGTGGTCATGGACTCAACAGCCACGTTAACACAATTACAGAGCAAGTCTTATGTCACCTTAAGAATATATCATGGATTAAAGGACACATGTCTCAGGAATATTTGATTTAGCATAATCAATAGAAAAGAAAACACAAATTACAATAACATTTAGAACATGATTTGTAAACAATAAGAGAAAAATCACACCCGTGTGAAGAAAGTGGTGCAACTCCGTGTGGGCGTCCCCGGGGGGACCCACATGAACGAACCCAGGGTGCCGGCCCGATTCCGGCGAGCCGCACCGCGTCCGAAACGGTTGAGAAATGACAGAGTTACCGTGTGGGGGTCCCTCTACTGTACCCTTCACTGTACTGTACTGTCACTGTACTGTACTGGCACACCCGAAATCACCATATATACTGTTAATATGTGCGTGTGTGTTTGTGTTGCGCACAGGTGGTGAAAAGCAACCATGCTGTTTTCGTGCTCAGACGCACCCACCCACCCACCCAGCCAGCCACACAGTCACTTAAGGAAGTGGTTGCACCACTTAATAAAAACTATTCATCTTCAGTAGACTTGACTACTGCAACAGTGTCTTTTAGAGGTGCTCTGATCGATGGGCCACCAATCCGTGATCGGACGTTTTTTACTCAAAATGACTCAAAATGACTCGATTGGTGATCAGCATTTTACCCGATCTGGAGAATTTATCTTTTATACCATTTAAGTGGTATAAAAGTTAAGATATATAGTATAATATCGTTTGCATTTTTGCGACAGGCCTAAACATTCTTCCCTTCCTCCCCACACACACACACACACGGGAAGAGTTTTGACATAATAATTTTGGAAATATTCAAATTTTCCCCTCACACACAGGATCGGTATTGGCTGATCGTGAGAAAAACAATCAGTGATCGGTCCCAAAAAACTTCATCGGAGCTCCTCTAGTGCCTTTACAAGTCTCCCTAAAAAGGGCATTCAGAACACTGCTGTCCTTACCATATCAAATTGCCACACCAAACAGACAGTAAGTAGTTGTACACTTCATTCACTCAATAATTCTACTGACACCGCCCCTCATGCTTCCTATAGTGCATTTAATGTGTGGTTTTGAAAACTCTGTTATGATAGACCAACTGCCAAATTTCCTTCCAGCAATTTTCCTAATTCTCATCATTTCTCACGGTTCCTGTCACGTGCGTTGGCGTATCTGAACCTACTGGATGTAGTAGACCAGTGTGTGTGTGTACTTGGTCCTTGTCGCGTGCGTTGGCGTATCTGAACCTCTGGATGTAGGAGACAATTGTGTGTGTGTGTGTGTGTGTGTGTGTGTGTGTGTGTGTGTGTGTGTGTGTGTGTGTGTGTGTGTGTGTGTGTGTGTGTGTGTACCTGGTTCCTGTCGCGTGCGTTGGCGTATCTGAACCTCTGGATGTAGTAGACCTGTGTCTGTGTGTGTGTGTGTGTGTGTGTGTGTGTGTGTGTGTGTGTGTGTACCTGTACCTGGTTCCTGTCGCGTGCGTTGGCGTATCTGAACCTCTGGATGTAGTAGAAGACCAGCCAGGCCAGGGAGATGATCATCAGCACGATGAAGGAGATGGACACGAACACCACGGACGTCCGGCTCACGTACTTCTGCAGGTTCCTCGTCCCGATGCTGATCGTCATGGTGACCGTCACGTTGCGATCCAGCAGGGAGACCACCTCGCGGCCTTTCGGCTCGGGGATCATGATGGCCACGACCTCACCCGTACCTGAAGGAGGATGATTATAATCGGATCAATTAAGGGCTGCAACTGCCAGTTAATCAGACTTATTCAACTTGATGGATTATTTATTAATTTCCCCAAAGATGAGAAATCTCACATTTTGCGTTTTGTGTTTTCAGTGAAACACTATAACAGGCGGCAAAAACTGTGTCAGCCCTAGTGTTATCTGATTCAGAAAAAAAATATTAATCTTGGATTACTTTTTTCAGATAGACAGACAGTTTTGGTCAAAACAAGCTTTTTTCCACGGCCCCTAACTCGCATTTGATAATTTCTTTCTCTTCGGGTGAAGAAGACACACTGGCACTGGCAGATTAATTAAATCATTTATACCTGGCACTCAAAGAGTTCAAAAGACTAGGAAGCAGCCAATCTAAACAAGCTACAATGCATTGTGAGCAGGTAGAGTCCAGTAGGCTTAGCTCTGACCTCAAGACAAACCCTCAGTCCTTGTCAATACAAGACACAGATCGTGAGAAGGATAACTTAAACTTAAGCACAACTTAATTGTGTGTGTGTGTGTGTGTGTGTGTACACTACTACTCCAAGGCTGTTCTCGGAAATTAGTGTCGAAGTGTCCTTGAGCAAGACTCTGAAGGCCCTAATTGCTTCCGATGTGTTTGAATGTGAATATAATGCACAATCTATGTAAAGCGCTTTGGATAAAAGCACTATACAAATGCACCATTATTTAAGGTCCACCTTATGACTAGGACCTGCAGCAAAGCAAGTATGCAGTGAAACATACACACACCAAGCCTTCTCTCTTGAGACTGTAAATAGCGCAAGGAAGGTCATTCTGACATTATTATGGTGCATATGGACTGAGTGCACACACACACACACACACACACACAATCCCAGCTGTGTAGATGACAGGATGTGGAAATTGTCACGTTGTGAACAGGAAAAACAGCCGTGTGTCTCTCCATCTGTAACACTAACCCTCCTCCTCCAGGTGTACAGACAGTTATACACTGTTATAATAACACACACACAATTCCTCTTAGCGGTACTCTGTGATTGACTTATTAACAAGCAGCACAATGTTACACAGTCAAAAACAAGGCTAAAACAAAGGCACATCACCACCACACACCTACACTAATGTCAAAGCCTGCCCTTCGGGCAAGAGACTGTAAACATGTTACAGCCCGTTAAAATCAAATGACCTACCTAGTGCGCACGCACACACACACACACACACACACACACACACACACACACACACACACACACACACACACACACACACACACACACACACACACACACACACACACACACACACACACACACACACACACACACACACACACACACACACACACACACACACACACACACACACACACACACACACACACACACACACACACACACACACACACGTTCGATTTTTATTTTATTTCGTTCAGTTCTAGCCTGTCCTGTGTCTCCAGAACCGGTACAAGTCTAAAAACAAGCCTGGCAGTAGGAATGTGTGCAGTGAAGTAGCATGTATACACAACTGCAGGTTTACACATGCTAAAACGACACAACAGTATGTCGGTGAAGTGGCTGTGTGTGTGTGTGTGTGTGTGTGTGTGTGTGTGGGCAGTAGGCACACTGGCAACAGCACTAGTGTTGACATTTCTGTGGTCAACTACTGTGGTACCCGCGAATATAACTGCACATTAAACTGCCCAGATTACAAACAACCTCCCTTTCTGTGTGGGAGACCTTAGAGTGGCCTTTCACCAAACAAGTGCAGTGAAGTGAGTGTGTGAGCAAAGTTAGTTTTTTTTTTTTGTCGTTTAAAATCACATGATCCCTAGTGAACATTCGGCGAATATAGCCGATCTACAAGCCCACAAAGTGTGGCATCCAGAGAAGACACCGTATTTAGTGTAAACAGGAGGTGGGCCTCACTGGCCTGCTATAGCACCCTGGAGGATTCTGGTCAACTAAAGTATAGGGTGTAAGTGGTTAAAACTCTTGTTTTGGTGTTTTGTCAAACTTGCCGGCACCGCTCGGCTGTGTTTTTTTTAATAATTTTATCATGACATGGTTTTATCACTTTGGATTCGGCATGTTCTCATTTTAAGGAAACCAAATGAAATGAACGGAACTAATCTCCTTTAAAAACCATGACAGACAGAGAGGAACCACGGATCACAGATTTCCACAGTGGTCAGGATGTGTGTCTGACGCTCACACTCACCAGCTGTCACTGGCGAACTGGGCACCCACCGGGATCAATTAGCTCCACGCCTAAAAATACACGCCTGGGATCAATGACATGCACACATGATGCAAGCACACATGTTGACAGGCATGCCCTTAACTGTAACACACCCCCCCCCCCCCCCTCCCCGGCATGACACGCCTAACCTTAACCATTGACCCCAACCTCACAAATATGCTGCTGTGACTCTAAAATGACCTCATTAAAGTTGACAACGGACCCTGACTTACACCCATCAACCAATATAAGACTGATTTGACCAACCGGTTTTATATTATTAACGTTGATTTTTGTGTTAAATAAATAAATCATATTTCCAGGGAGGGACTATTTTCGGGCTAGACTTTTCAAATCAATCAGCGCTTAAAAATCACAGATCACAACTATAGCCTACCTTGAGAAGACAAATATTTACATAAAATCTGTAGGGTATCGAAATCGGCCATAAAAATGTCATATCTGTATCGAATCCATCTCACAATCATTTTGATTATTTTCATTGATGACGGCGCAATAACAATGTGACCGTCAATGGCTTTGTACTCGCAGAGCAGCCAGTCTGCCTTCCTCTGTCTCTTTAAGAGTGTCAGCTTACCATCTACTTTCACCACCAAAACAAAAATTCAGTAATGAGTTCAATATAATATCAGTATCGGCCGATATGCAAATAACCGGAGATTGGTCATAATTTCAATATTGTGCATCTCTAATTTACATGGTTTGATTGTAAATTCTTTTTTGAGTGGTGCAACCACTCCAAGGAACAGCAATGTCCGTGTTAACCTATGTTCGTTCACCTATGTGACTGTGTGACCAAAAGTAGCGCTGTTGTGCCAGAAACAGAGAGAGAGAGATAGTGCTGCACTGTTGCCTGCTAATGAGAGACAGAGAGAGAGGGGGGGGAGAATTGCACCACTCAGTTCACACAGGTGTGATTTTTTATTAAAATTTCATCCAATCATGAGAGAACTCAATAACGTTATAGGATAATTAAACAAGTGAAATTGGAAGTGCTGAAACAACAGAAATTACCATTCAAAATTGTAAATGGACCGACACCATAAAATTGTTTATTTATTTTTGTGTTTTCACCACCACGGAATGTGATAATTTCATTGGCTGAGCAGCACAGAATGTGATGTATGATGATAAGAGCGCCCCTCACTTCACACAAGTGTGATGTTTAAGTGTGAGTTTATTAAAGAGCTGGATATTACGGGGAGACCCCTGTTACTGAACATAATAGTCTGATCTGAGGCACTACGGTACTACCTACCCTAACCCTTTAAAGTGATTAATGAATGTTAAGTTTGCAGAAAGAAAGCAACTGTCTATAATTAAGTCACAATCTAAAATCTGATTAATCTGCAAAAACTAAAAAAGCATTCAGAGGTAGAGGAAATGTGGACGTGAATTTAGAGTCGAGGATTTAGAGTTCGTTTTTTCTTTTAAACGTAGGGTAGTAGGTGAGCACGAGTGCTCATTTTCAGCAACGCCTGCTGCACATAGAAATGCACAGACAGACACACATTAACCATTCAGGACGGGAACCCCTTCTGGGGTTCTTGTTGCTATCTACAGTATAGCAAGAATCAGCCTCAGTCGCCCTAAATGGGTTAAAACCTTTCTGAACTGCCCACAGCCCTCTTATGAGACACAGACTGAGTAGAAAATAATTGTGCTTTAGTGAGGACCAATTATATGAAGATAGCTTGAAAAGTGGTGAAGTGGTCATTAAAAAAAACCTCTTTTGAAATATGTTTTATTTGCAAAAAAGAAAAAAAGTGATTTTTACTCAAGTCGTGACCCACAAATGGGTCCCGACACACTGTTTGGGAAACAGTGAGTGCACTAGAGAGCATTTGGGGGGTTCAGTGCCTTCTTAAGAGCACTTCATTGGGGGAGCCTAGGGTAAGTGGTGCCATTCTCTTCCCCACCCAGATTTTGTCCCCGACCATCCAGGGAATCGAACCGGGAACATCCCAGCAACAAGTGCTCACCTATAACCTTTAGGCCACCACTGCCCTTAGCGCGAAAACTAGGGGGGTGGCAACAGCCACCCCCTGGAAGTCCAAATGACACCACTGCGTGAGACTACAGTAGAGGTGGTTCAGTTCAAGCATCAGAAGCATGGGTTTGTTGTGCGAGGTCGTTCCAGTGGTGGAAAAAGTATATTTGCCTAGTGGAGTAGAAGTAAAACTCTCAAGTGAAGTACGTACGAATACCTCAAAATTGTACTTAAGTACAGTACTTAAGTAAATGTACTTAGTTACTTTATAGTAAACCACTGGGTGGTTCAGTTCAAGCATGGGCTTGTTGTGGTGACAGACAGTGGCTCAGGAGAGAGAGAGAGCAGCTATCTGGGGATTTCAAGGTTGAGCTAGAGGCACTATAACCTCCTTAACCTCATGTCCCCAGGCTTTCCACACAGAGGAAAGTCTAGGAAGAAACTGACCAGTATGCTTCAGTCTAGAATGTGGTTACCGGCTGGCGCCACTTAGTGTTTTTGTCTTACAAGTTTTACTTGAAGAGCATGGTTTTGGTGGCCATCTGTCAGATGATACAAACCGGATAAAAAACAACCTGAAAAGAGTTTACAAAACCCGTAGCTACTTCATAATCCCAGGAGGCACTATGGCGCAGTCGGTAGAGCTATCCCCTCACAGCTAGAGGGCCCTAGGTTTGATTCCCACCAGGCCTTTCTGTGTGGAGTTTGCATGTTCTCCCAGTGTCCCCTGGGGTATGTACTAGGTACCCTCACAAAAAACATGCAGTAATCCTGGTCTCTATACTGCCTCCCCCAGGCCAGCCGGGGTGCCTGATGAAGGGGAAAGGAACAACGTGGTTGGAATAACGTGTTCCTTCCATGCTCTACCCAGGTTGGCACCCAGGATTACAGCTTAGGCAATTGGCACCGGGTGAAAAAAGTGTTTTAGTGGGAAAATAAATGTAATAACTGTAGTCCCAGGTTTCCAGAAGGTTGTATACCCAATGTCCTATTCCTTTTAATTTGCCCATAGCTTTGTTTGATTGGCTAGGAAGCAGATTTGACCTGGAAACACATACGATTATGATATCTTCACGTGTTTGTGATTTTTCCAAGACACAGAGACGCTGATAGACAGTAGCATAGCACAATCTCAAACTGAATCAATATAAAACATCAAAAGGCAGAGATCTCCGCCCCTGGCAGTGAACCGATGGCTTTAAAAAGACGGAGATCGAGATCACCTTTGGTCTTAGTTGTAAGTTAACTATTAATAATTCGGCCCCAATGGGATGCATGATTTTTGGCCAATATCCGATGACCAATTATTTGCATAGTGAAATCAACCAATAGCGATATAGATAATATCTATCTATCGATAGTTTATTGCAATGTCTATTAGATATTGCAATCTAAGGAACAAACCTTTTTTCCACTAGGGTTTATCTATTCTTTTTTTATTTTTTTTATTATGTTTTTATCCCACGATTTTGCAAAAAAAGAATTCACCCAGTGTCAATTATCTAATGTAATCCTGGGCGCTACACATCCTCTGCCAACCTGGGGGGCAGTGGACAAACCTCATGTTCCTTCTATGCATGAGGAGTCCAAGCTGCTTCTTTTCACCTGACAGGGGGGGGAGTTTCCCTGGCCGGACGTAGCGCGTGGAAGGAACACGTTATTCCGACCAGTTCCTTTCCCCTCCATCAGGCGCCCGGCTGGCCAAGGGGAGGTAGTTTATCTATTATAACACCTGTTGTACAGCAAGGATGTAAGGTCTCATAGGCACTTGCCCGTCAGTCAAATGCTTTGTAGTGTTTGTAGATTTTTTTTAAAGTTGTGCCTTTGTTGTGAAAAGGATAGGCAAAAATACACCTTTTTGGTCAAATCCATTCGTTGTAAAAAAAATAAAATAGAAATGAATACATTTAATGTATGACCAAAATAAACTATTCTACTTGCCCAAAGCCTGTCATGCTATTGCTCACTTGCCTGGCGAACTGGGGCTGTTTGATAAAAAATGTCATGCCTACATTTTTAAACAAATACCTACATAGCTATGAATATGACTATGGGTTCACACTTGTTATTGTATATTTTTAAGTGTAGTAATAGTGAAATCAGCACATTATAGGTAAATAGTGCTCTTATTTTACATTCCACAGACCAGAAGCAGAGCACTCTGGCCATGTTCAGGTGTTTATACAGAATAGATATCTCGTGTTGTGTTTATAGACGGTTGTCACTTAGTGTCAAAGCCTGGATAGGGATTACCTTCTGCCTGTTATATAGTAACTGTGACTGGGTTTTTTTATTTAACATTTTTCCTAAAAAATTTATTTGTAGCCTTCATCATCACAGATCACATTCAAACATCCGCTTTCACTGTTATGCCGATGACACAAAACTATCTACCCTCCACAACCATCACCCACTCCACCTTCACCTCCTGTCTGACTGACATCAAAACAAGGATGCAAAATAACTTTCTAAAGCTCAACTGCAATAAATCTGAAATACAATTACTCATCATTGGCCCCGACTCCCTCACACGCACCGAGTCCTCTCATGACTTCTCCCTCACTATTGATGGCTCCACTGTCACCCCCTCCTCCCAAGTTCGTAACCTGAGCTAACCTCGGTGTCATCCTTGATCCCACCCTCTCCTTCCAGCCCCATGTCAAACAAATCGGGATCCGATGGTAATTCTGACGGAGCATTAGTCCGACATGCGGGAACAACAGTCAGACTAGCGCTCGAACATCATGCGCTAAATGGTAAATGGTGCATTTATATAGCGCCTTTATCCAAGGCGCTTTACATAGATTGTGCATTACATTCACCCATTCACACACACATTCATACACTGATGGCAGCGGAAACCATGCAAGGTACCAACCAGCACATCAGGAGCAATTAGGGGTTCAGTGTCTTGCTCAAGGACACTTCGACACTAACTCTGGGGGAGCCCAGGTTCGAACTGGCGACCTTGCGGTTACCATCCGGAAACTCTACCCCTGAGCCACCGCCGCCCCATGCGCTGCTCCCGTGCTTGCGGCTATGGTTAAGTTAGGGAAACCAGATCACCAAAACTGCCTTCTTTCACCTAAAACAGATTATTCAGATATTGGTCCGATCCGATACCAATTGCATTTTTAGGCCGATATTCTTTGAGACACACATCCAGGTTTTTGACCAATAACTACGTTTGTTTGACCCTTCAGAGGGTCAAACGAGTGCTGATTCCCTTCACTAATTATCTCATACTAGGACACATACTATACCTATGTGTAGGCAGAAGAATTGACCATATCGGTCCGATGCTGCCGATATTGCATTTGAATGCAGATGCGATATTGTGGATATGGGATATGACTGATTAATGGTGCAGTTTCTGGGTTCTGGTCTGTGTGGTGTAGTCATCATCATAACGTTACCTGGGTGAGGCATGGTGATGGTCTCGTTGGCGTTGCTGGAGCCCACGTTGAAGATGACCACAGCTGACGCATTCTGGTTGACAGCGTGGCGGATCTTCTCCTTGTAGGTGCAATTCCCATTGGCTATGAGGGCAATCCAGGGCACCGCCTGGCCGGCAGGCAGGGCGAACCGGGTGTTGGCGTCGCAGGCCGTCCGGTCGTGGGGCGAGCCGGGCAGCGCCACGATGCCTTTGGCGTCGCGCTTGAGGGAGTGCTCGCCATAGCGGCCGCACTCCGTCTTGTCGGTGCGGAGCTCGCCGGCAGTGGCCGGGTCCAGGTAGGTGATGTTGACGAAGGCGGTGTACCACTCCTCCCGCTCGGCCACCGTGAAGTCCAGACACAGCAGGTGGACGAAGCAGAAGGACAGCAGCCATGTGGACAGAGCCAGGCTGCGGCATGCCGCCACCAGGGACCCTGCCATAGTCCGTCCCGGGAAACGATATGAACAGACTGGCCGGTCTCACGCGGGAACCGAAACCACGATATATCGTCAAAAAAAATACCGAAAAAGTCACTCCACCATGCTAGCTAGCAGAGACCCTGCCAAACAGGTGTTTTGGTTTTTACTTATCGCTCCTCCTCACAATTATTGTCTCCACCAGGCCGAAGGCATGGGGAGAGAGTATGTTTTTTTCACCATGTATTTATCAAGTCACAATCTCAATTCAACCGGTGTGGTGTGTTTTAGCACCCAGCCTGCGTTCTGGGGCGGGTTATTACGGTGGTTCATGTTTACAAACGGGATTAGCGTCCAGAATCACAACATCAACGCCCCGTTCAACGTATAAAAGGTTTCATAAACAATTAAACGTGTCATCACCATTGTTCCAACATGCTAACAGGTAGCTTCGCAGCTAGCAGTGTGGTGGTTTGTTCCTCTTCTTCCTGGTTTTCGGGGGTCTCTCTGCTCCCGTCTATTGTCTCCTCTCCACACTCGGCTCTTTGCTTCTCTCACGCCTCTCTCCGTTCACATCTCTTTGCATTTCTTCTAGCTAGCAGCAGCGGACACGCAGCAGAAGAAGCCATTTCAGGTTGAACGAACGAACGCCGAGGAACAAAAACAAAACAAACGCGCCCCCCTCCCTCCCCGACGACCCTTCTTATTTATCTCACCACCGAGATAAAGAGAGCGGTGCGCTGCTTTCAATTCTTCTCCAGCTCCGTCCCCGTTTGGTTTTTATTCTTTAGAGATTAAAGCACTCGTCTCTTCTCAGTCTTCTGTCCAGTGTCCACACGATCGTCTGTTCTCCTTCCTTCGGCAGGAGCAGAGGCAGAGTAGAAGGAGACATTTATTACATGACATCCCCCCCACTCCCCCCAAAAACCTAGCAACAAAACAAACCGCCCACTGGAAACGCTCCACACAGAAACCCAGCGGACCTGCTGCACTCACACAGAGCTATAAACCAGCTGCATTCTAATGCTAGAACCAGAGGATTAGTTGTAATGTAGTTCCAGTTGATGCTGCTAGTCCAGTGTAGTAGTGTATTGTGTGTGTGCGGGTCAGATGAGGCGTGTGTGTTGTTTTGACTGGGCCACAGATGTGTGTGCATGCAATCGACGGACAGAGACACCTAGCGACCTGGCAGAACAACTACAATCACAGAAAACAACCCATCTAAAATCATATAGTATAATAGGCATTATATAATATTACCGACACAAAAATATATATATGCATTATATAATAGTGTTCGATTTCACAATGTTGATTGATTGATTAAATACTGTAGTAACAGTTTGTAGGGAAAAAAACGAAACAAGAAGTAGGCTACAGATCAATGCAAGGTCTGCTGATTGATTGATTGATTGATTGATTGATTGAGTGAGTGATTGATTGATTGCTAAGAGGGTTCAAAACACAAGAAATCCTATGACTTGTTTCCATTAAGGGGTCCTTCATATAAAATGTATCGGAAATGTAGTTATTGTATTGAATGTATAATACAGTTGATTGCCAATTTGGAACGATGCAAGTTGGAAATGCATGCCCCACCCAGATATTATGCATTGAAGCCTCTACAGTGGTGCACGTTGGGCACTGGCCTACATGGAACGATGCAAATGGAAATGCATGCACCACCCAGATATTAGGTCTGTGTTCCTTTTTTATGCCCATATATGGAGTTCTTTGTCAGGCAGAACAAGCCAGCTCCATATGGACCCTCGGCAGGGGCCCGGTCCAGAGCCCGGGCAGAGGCCTTTTGTGGCGGTTCTGGACAACCCTGGGTCCGACCGACTCGACACCGGGCAGTGCACTCCCTGTGCATGGGGGTGTGGAACGCATGTGTCAAATTTGAAGTCATGGGGCGAACATTTCTCGAGTTACGTGGATTACACGTGTACAGACGTACAGAGAGACATGGTGCATTTATAGATAGATTATATTGTAAATGCTTAGATAATTAGATTATCGTCAACACAGACTTACGTATCATACAAAAGACAATAGTTTGGAAGTTCATTGCTTGAAACAACTGGAATACAAGTCTGAACAAGTGTCCACGCTCCAATAAATTATTCCTAAATTGTACACTGCATGGCAGAGTTATGGGGGCCCATACTAGCCTAATGCACTCAGTAAACTGGGTCATACAAATGATGACACAAACATAAATCCTATATTTATCAGGTCCAGAGCTCCTGAAACACGTTCAGAGACAAGTTTTCATGTTAGTGTGTATATATGATTTATTACAGTCACAATATTATTGTTGCATTCAAACAGAACTGTTGATGGTCACTTAATTAGCCTATTTTAGAGTAAAAAGTAGAGCACATATCCATAACTCTTTGAAAGTAGGCCTATTCAAGTTGTGAAAATTGAAAAGCTTTTAATAAAGCTTTTCCACAATCTGCTTCACCTAGGGCACAGAATTAAATAAATAGAAGAAAAGAAAGATCAAAACAAAAGAAAGATCAAAACAAAAAATCTCTGCTGAGCTCTCTTATTGCAGTGGTTCTCAAAGTGGGGTCCTGGGACCCTCAGTGGTCCTTGAGGGGCTTCCAGGGGATCCACAGCTAAATTATTGATCTGAGGATGTAAAAATGGAACCAAATATTATGTACCCTTACAAGGTCTGTACCTCTGAGTGTGAAAATGTACAGGAAACGGACCTTTACAAGGTCTGTGGTAACTCTGTAACGAGTTAAAGGCCAATTTGCACCAAACTCTGCCATCCACTTGATTATTTTTGTCAGTAACTCCAGGGTCCGTGGCCTACTACTAGTAATCAAGTTTGAGAGTCGATGCCATCTAAAAAGTTGGCCAGAGGCCTATGGAGTGTGACAGAAATCAGCAATCAAACACAGATATTTGGTCAAACCATGTGACTCCCATTGGAAAAGCATTGTGGTGGCCTTAAAAAAACAAAAGAATGACCAAACATTTGTTTGATTGCGTTTGATACGTGTAAATGAGGCCTCAGCCATTCTGACAATCAGCTTGAATCAGCTTGATCAAAGCTGATTGTCAGCTGATTGTTCTCTCTCACTCATTCAATTCAATGCAAAGGGGCTTTATTTATTGGCATGAGAAAAGTATATTGTCAAAGCAAACCAATTCCTCACAATGAACTTAAAAAATAGATAGACCTTTATTGATGCACAGGGAAAACCAGTAGTCAATAGCAGGACCTCAGTAAGTATGAAGTGTTTATATTAAAATAAATTGAAATACAATGTAAATACATTGCAATAAAGTAAAATAAAATGTTTCATCCAAACAAAAATAATTCAACTTGAAACAATTGTTCAATTTGACCAAATTACAAATGGTAAAATTGAAATGGTTAAACAAATAAAAATAAAGTCACAAATACAGCATAAAATTACCAAAATCACTCTTCATGAAGGAAGAATAGTGACTATCTGTAAAAGTACATGCATTATTGACATTTCGGTCTTCGATAACAGACAGTCACTCTTTTTACTTCATTGATCTATCAACACATTCTTTTAGCAGCACCTTAACACTGTGTTGTCTGAACACAAACTTTAGTATCAAAATGTATTATAGTTCACAA